>NC_084497.1:29090436-29422436 GCF_030035675.1 Rhineura floridana
TACAGCTAGAAGGCAGAGGAAGGAAGAGGAGGGAAGAGGTGTTGGCTGGGGTGGCGAGCTTGAAAACTATGGACTAGAACCTTGATGATGGAGGGCTGTAGCTCAGCAGCGGAGCATCTGCTTTACGTGCAGAAAGTCCCAGTTTCAATCCCTGGCATCTCCAGGTAGGACTGGGAATGCCGCCTGTCTGAAACCCTGTCCTCACAGTGGCCAACCAGAGGCCCCAATGGGAAGTCCGTAAGGAGGACCTGACTGCAAGCTCACTCTCCCATCTTGCAGTTTCCAGCAACTTGCATTCACAAGCACACTGCCTCCAACCACAGAGCCATCATGGCTAGTAGCCACTGATAGCCTTCTCCTCCATAAATCTGTCCAATCCTCTTTCACAGCCATCCAAGTTGGTGGCCTCTTCTTGGAACGAGTTTCACAGCATAACTCTGCATTGTGTGAAGAAGTCCTTCCTTTTGTCTGTCCTGAACCTTCCGACGCTCATCTTCATTGGATGTCCCTGAGTTCTAGCGTTATGAGAGAGGGAGGAAAACTTCTCTCTGTCCGCTTTCTCCATGCCATGCAAAATGTTATACACTTCCATCATGTCGCCTCCGACTTGCCTTTTCTCTAACCTAAATCATTCTCGATCATTCTGGTTGCCCTCTTCTGAGGTTGCCCATCATCGCTATACGATCATGACTGCTCACTGTTGAAGAGACTATACTGGGCTAGTTTGGACCCTTGATCAGATCCGGTAGGACTCTTCATAGGAGATATAGATTGTTACCGCAAGGGCAGGTGCCATTCCACTGTGTGTGTGTGTGTGTGTGATCACTGAAGACATCAGACACAATTTTCATCGGCCTTCACTTGACATTATTTCTCCCTCCCCTCTGTCATCTTGCCACCCCACAGAGCCGCCTCCCCGCTAAAGTGGATTAAATAGGCAGGAGAACATTTCTCTCCCCCCTGGGAACTGAGTGCCATTGATCGGCTGCCTAGTTAGTAGTCAGTATTCAGATAACCGGAAGGGGGAGGGGAGGGTTGGAGCCAAGCGTCTCTTTCACTGACGATGGGGCTTTGGGATCAATAAACTATTAATAAACTGCAGAAGGTTTTAAGGAGAGATCTGTGGGATGCAGTTTAGCAGCTGGAGTTTACCAACACTGACAGCTCCTCAGAAAAGTAATTGTGTTATTGGAAGGAGGAGTAGGGTGGGAGGGAAGGGGAGAACACAGAGGGAAGAGGTGAAGGAAAACAAGGCCCCGGTTGTATCAGAGATAGAAATATAAACACACACACACACACACACACGGGTGGTGGTGAAGTTCAAGTGCCATTCAGAGCACAAGCCGCAACAGCCTAGCTTTCATTGGGGACTGGGGGTGCAGCTGAAAGGATTTGCAGCTGAGGATTCCAGAGCTTGGCCTCTCTCTTTCTCTCTCCACTGTGCCAGTACTCCATCAGGCATTTTTTAAATGTGCAATCTTTCCACAGGAGACCTCTGGCCTTTAAAGCAGGGGCAGGGAGCCTGCGGCCCTCCAGATGTTATTGGACTACAACTCCCATCATCCCAGTGCGATTGGCTAGGTTGGTTTGGGCAAGACTCTAGCCCAACTGGTTGGGGTTGTAGCCTGGCAACATCAGGAGACCCAAGGTTGAAGAACAGTGGTGTGTTCTGACTGGCAGGCAAAAGGGAGTTTCCCACCCTCTGCCAATAATAGAATCATAGACTCACAGAATTATAGAATCGTAGAGTTGGACGGGGCATGTAAGGCCATTGAGTCCAACCCCCTGCTCAATGCAGGAATCCAAATTAAAGCATCCCTGACAGGTGGCTGTCCAGCTGCCTCTTGAAGGCCTCCAGTGTTGGAGAGCCCACTATCTCCCAAATGACCTCTGCCATGCCCCCTCTATAATGAGTTTCTGCCAGGCCGTGAAGGCCTGGCTCTTCAGGCAGGCTTTTGGGGTGGGCTAGATTTTATCGTCATTATTTTCAGATTTTTAATGTCTATTATATTTGTATGCCTATTTTGTACATCACCCAGAGCGGCTGGATAGCCAGCCAGATGGGCGACTAAGAAATGCAATAAATAAATAAATAAATAAATAAATAAATAAATAATAGGTCATTGGTTTCATTGTCGTATGGCTCTAACAGTTAGGAGGTTTTTCCTGAGGTCCAGTCAAAATCTGGCTTCCTGCAACTTGAGGCCAGTATTCCGTGTCCTGCACTCTGGGACGATCAAGAAGAGATCCTGGCCTTCCTCTGTGTGGCAACCTTTCAAGTACTTGAAGAGTGCTATCATACCTTCCCTCAGTCTTCTCTTCTCTGGGCTAAACATGCCCAGTTCTTTCAGTTTCAGTCCTGGGCCTTTACCAGGAGAGGTACACCCAAAGATTGAAATCTGGATACTTCTGCATGTAAAGTATATGCTTTGCTCCTGGGCTACAGCGCCTCCCTCCCTCTCTTTCTCTCTACCTTTGGAAGTCTGATCTCAAGAACTTGTCAGATCAAAGCATTGCACATAGCTAGACAGCCTCCTTCCCCCGCAGTAACTTAGCCTTGAAAAATCAGAGCTGGGAATGCGTGTATGACTTAAACTACTTTGAAAGTTACTTGGCTAAATTTGCATTACAGCTAAGGGCAAGGGAGGAATTTGTTCCATTTGCTTTCCACAGTGGACTGACCCAAGCTGATTCTCTGGAACTTGCTTGCAGATCAGAACGCAGCTCCCAGTCGGATCCCGCAGTGCTCTGGATTCCGCAGTGCTGTTCCGGTGCAGAAAATGTGCACACAGAAATAGGTATTTTACAGAAAAAATGTGTGCAGAATATGTGGTTTATGCATCCAACAGTGCATATTTTACAGTTTTTAAAATGAATGCATATTTTACTTTTAAAAAAAGTGTGCACCATTTAAAAGCAGACTTTTTGTGCCTTCTTTTTACAAATATACAGGCACAAAACTGGATGGAACAGACCTATGACTGTGCACCAGCAAGAATGAAACTGACAGAATAAGATGCTCAGTCTACCCACAGGGGATGGGATGGAGCTCGGGGCAGAGCACCAGCACTGCCTGCAGAAGGTCCCCAGTTCAGTCAAGTATTTGCTTTGCATGCAGAAGTTCCCAGGTTCAGTCCCCAATAGCATCTCTAGGTAAGGCTGAGATCGATCCCTGGCTGAAACCCTGGAGAGTGGCTGCCAGCCAGTGTAGACAGTCCTCAGCTAGATGGACCAAAGGTCTGAAGTACAAGGCAGCTTGCTATGTTCCCATGCCACAATGATATCACCAGAATGCGAACATGATAGCACATTCCCCTCAGCTACTCTGCCTCACGTATCCATGCCTCACAACCTCGTATCTGCCAGGGCTATCTTTCTCTAGATCTCCTTCTTGGCTGGCAGTAGCACAGAAATCTCTTGCAGTCCTAGAAACCCATCAGGCAGCGGGTTGAGAGACAGGGCTGTGTTGAGGGAAAGGTGTTGGACTAGGACCTTGGGTGGTCTCCCTGCTCAGCCATGAAACTCACTGGGTGACCTTGGGCCAATCACTATCTCGCAGCCTAGCCTATGTCACAGCCTAGCTTTTGTGAACGTAAAATGGGGAGGTGGGAAGAAGGTATGAATATAAGAAGACCCTGCTGGATCAGGCCAATGGGCGCCCATCTAGTCCAGCATCATGTTCTCATAGTGGTCAACCAGATGCTCCAATGGGAAGCACACAAGCAGGACCTGAGTGAAACAACAACTCTCCACTCCTGAAGTTTTCAGCAACTGGTATTTGGAAGCAGAGCAGAGCCATCGTGGCTAGTAGCCATTGCTAGCCTTCTCCTCCTCCTCCATGGATTTGTCTAATCCTCTTTTAAAGCCATCCAGGTTGGTGGCCATCACTGCCTCTTGTGGGAGTGAATTCCATAGTTTAACTCTGCGCTGAGTGAAGAAAAACCTTTTTTGATCTGTCCTGAATCTTCTAACATTCAGCTTCATTGGAAGTCCACGAGTTCTAGTGTTATAAGAGAGGGAGGAAAACTTCTCTCTATCCACTTTCTCCATGGCTATGCATAATTTTATGCACTTCTGTCATGTAACCTCTGACTTGCCTTTTTCTCTGAACGAAAAAGCCCCAAATGCTGCAACCTTTCCTCACAGGGGAGTCGCTCCATCCCCTTGATCATTCTAGTTGTCCCTTTCTGAACCTTTGCCAACTCTACAATATCCTTTTCAGGGTGAGGTGACCAGAACTGTACACAGTATTTGAGGTGCAGCCGCACCACACATTTGTACAACAGCAAGAACCGTGTATGCCACCTTGACCTCCTGAGTGGAAGGTCAGATATAGGAATAATAAATGGAGGAGGAGGAGGATGTCATCGTCTTTGGTCATTACCAGATATTTTGTTGAACAAAGCAAGTATTTTAAACTTGGAGGTGGTCTATTGACCTCATATTCTGTTCTGCCAAAACTTCCCTCTGGCCAAACCTTAAAATCTCTTCCCCTGGATTAGTTAAACCTGACTGTAGCTCCACCCCTTGACCAGATATTTTTAAGAAACCAAACACTGTCAGTCCTAAACACTGTTCAGATACCCCCCAAATATTTTGAATCTGGGATCTCCTTCACTGAAGTTCTCTTGCAGCCCCCTTTACAAAATTGCACAGTTTATCCACAGCCTGCTCCAAGCATTCCCCCTCAGAGCAGTCTGAATGTAGGTAAGCACATTCCATGACATCACTGCAGCTCAGCCAATGGCCAGGCGGGGAGGCTCGCAAGCCATGCTGAGTTCCAGGCCTTTCACAGAGGCAATGCCACCTCTGATTCTTTTCTCTTTTCTCTTCCCAAGGCTGCGTGGCATTAAAACAGCTGGCGTTTCTTCAGTCGCTGCTCCCAGCTCCGCAGGATGCAAATCAGCCAGTGTGTCTGATTTAAGTATGTTTGGTTGATCCAGGCATCTCCGAGTGTGGCCAATTAATCCACCAGAGGAAGGTGGGAGATGAGGAGCTAGGGAAGGAAGGAAAAGCGGTACCCAGGATTGCTGGAATCGGAGCGTGTCTTGCTGCAACGCCGAGCGACTTTATTGCTCCATTTAGTGGGTGTTGAACTCTTCCCCCAAAGCCTTAAAAACCCATTAATGGCTCCCCCCACCACCAACATCACCCCCCCACTTTTCCCATCTCCTCTCAGCTTTTCAGACTGCTGCAATCATAAAACCATTCCATGTGTTGAAGGCATCCGGAGCTGGGGGATCAACGGAAAGGATTGTTTAATAAGAACCGCAGATAGGAGAAGGTGCATCGCAGGAACGCAATGTGCGATGGAAGCTGGCAATTTGGGGGGGGGAGTGGGAACCTGGGAAGACAGTGGGCAAAGACCCTCCTCAGGAGGGATGGAAACAATCACGGCGTTCCACCCAAGGAGTCACATTTTGCTAAAACATACACTCACACAACACACCCCAATCTCAGAAGTGAAGGCACTTTTGTCTGGCAATTACAGCGCTTCTCTGAGCTAATGTTGTTATAATTAGCTGCGTGGCGCCATTCATTACTTGCACCTCATTGCGTCAATGGCAGAGCTTCAGTGACCCGTTGGAGAGAGGAGCAGGTTCCCACTGGCTTTGCACCAAGGGGATTAATCTCTCAACTCCATTCCACCATTCCAAGGCAACTGTGTGATCTCAACAAAGCAACTGTGCACATGCGATCACGTCGCCGCCACAATGGCTTTTGTTGTATAAGAACATCAGAAGAACCCTGTGGTGCTGGATCAGGCCAAAGGGGCCTGTCTTCACAGTGGCCAGCAGATGCCCCAATGGGAAGTCCCCAAGCAGGACCTGAGCACAACAGCAGCTCTCTCACCACTTGGGATTCCCAGTAACTGGAATTTGGAGGTAGACTGCCACTGGATATGGAGGTCCCATCTATTTCTTCTGGCTGATTGCTACTACCAGTACACCTAAGATCATAAGAGGAGCCTGGCTGCTGGGTCAGGCCAATGGCCTAACTAGTCCAGTGTCCTGTTTGCCCAGAGACCCCAGTGAGAAGCCCCCAGGCACAACAGCAACTCCCCTCTCTTGTGATTTCCAGTAATAGCATTCAGAAGCACACTGCCTCTGACAGTGGAGGTATCATGGAGCACGTGTGCCTTGGCAATGTGTGCATGCGAGACAGGGAGGAGGGAGAAATTCCATTCTCATTTAAAGCCACAATGATCAAATCCACGCTTTCCAAACGGATATGAGAACCAAAACACAGCCCTCCTTCTAAATCCACACATATCCAAATTCTGCAATGAAGTTCTCCAACCTAAGAATGTTTACATAAATGCATATATTACTGGGTGGGGAATATATGCATGAAAACCATCTACAAAAATGCTACAAAATGCATTATATTAAGAGAAATTGCTTGCAAAATTAGTCAAAATTGCATGTGTTTATTTGGATAAATTTGTACTAAAATGCTGAAGGATTTTCATAAGGTTGTTTGTTTGTTTTTTTAAAATGCAAATTGCTGCAAAAATGTGAAAACCTGAATTTAAGATTGGAAAAATGAGGAACTGAAAAATCAGAAACCAGCAGATCCTCCAGCCCTAATGGGAGATGCAGACAAACTGAAGGGATGCAAAAGGGGTGGGCAGAGGAGGAATGCAGCGCATTGACCTGATCCAACGTCCCCAAATTTACTCACGGATTGGAATGCAGCTCCCAGGCATATGATAGCACTTTGCTGGATTTCGCCAGGAATTTTCAGCGTATGCAAGACAAAATGTGCATTTAACATAAAAGATGTGCCTCTTTTACTGGTGCATCCATTGGAAATGCATTTCATGTAAAAGATTGGGTGTTTTATGTGTAGGGATGGGACGCGACAGCACATGATGGGAGGGATGCATGATGGGAGGGATGCATGATGGAAGGCCAGCAAGACCAAACTTAGCCTCTCAGCCCATTCCTGGATATGACATGTGCAGGCGCCGCTTCCTACTCAAACCAGAAGAAGTGGGATATCAGTAAGAACAAACCAGAGGGACATTTAAAAGCAGGACAGAGATGTCATCTGTGTGGACCCAGAAGACGTAGGCCCTGGGCAGAATCTTCAGGCTGTCACTGCCCATCCACTGCCCCTGTGTGTAGCTCCCCAACCCCATAACGTATGGATTATGGGATGTTATGGGGTTTGCTGCTGTTCTGTCTCCTGCTCATGCATACATCTAAGTCCTACTCAGAGTAGCCATGGAAATTGATGGGCATGATTAACTTAAGTCCATTGATTTCAGCGGATCTGCTACGCTGAGTAGGATTTAGTGGATACAGTGCGATTTCTGTCTCTCTCTCTCTTTTAAAAACTAAATTTCTAGGTCTCAAGGTGACAAAGAAAGAGACTTGCTGACTTTGCACTGTTTTTTCCTTCTTCTACCTCTCCAGAGCCCTAACTTTCTTTTTTGGTGGACTTGATTCATTTATAGAGAAGAAGAAGAATGCAAAAACCCACAGCGGAGGACGTTGCCCAGAGCTACATTTTTTCTGCCAATGCTTCATTAGAGGAGAGCCAAATACAGTTTATCTCAATGGCACTAAGGGGGCCGGAGATTCACGTACCACTTGTGCTGGGAGTTTTTGCTGGTAAGCTGCACGGAGTGTGCGTGTAATGAGAGCCAAGAGCCTACGTTGTCAACCCAGCATGCCAAGGGAGGGGAGGGGGCTGCGTGGTGTGGGCATAAATCCAAAACAAGAACAGACACACACAGCACAGCACAATTTTGGGTTTAAAGCTTCCCTTTGGATGGCTGAGCCATGATTTCCCCCACACCCAGGAAGACAAGGCTGGCTGTTTAAGGGAACATTGCTGCCACTTAGGAGAAAGATGGCTCACAGGCAACGATGACGACGACAACAATAATAACAATAAGTCCCTGAGACCTGGGGCTTTCCCCATCCTCGCTAACAGAAAGCTGGCTTCTTCTGCAGCTCTGCAATGGGGCTTTTCAAGATTCATAGAGTGTTCCAAAGGCAATCAAGAACATCTAGCATCTGATTAGCCACTGTGGTGGTGGGGGAAACACACACACACACACACACACCAGCAGGAATGTTATTCTGACTTTGGCTACTTCACCAGGCAGTTCCCAGACACTTTCAAGCACATCTTCACATCCATGAGGGCAAGAAACTTGGGTCACTTCTTTAAAACCAAAAACCAGGATCATACTGAGCCATCCCCTAGCAACTTGCTTTAGACCTGGTCAGACTATCTGCCCACATAGCCTGATACTACCAACTCTGACTGGCAGCAGATGTCCAGAGTTCTCAGGCCGTCCCCTTCACATGCTGCCTCCAATCCTTTGAACTGGAGATATGGGAGGTGTTGAACCTGGGACCTTCTGCATGCAACAAACAAGGACTGACCCACTCTCTTATTGACTCTTGCCCTCCTCAATACCACATCCGACACTTTTAATATGTTTGTGCAGAATCATAGATGCAGCTCTGGACGTTAAAGGACCTGACTTACATGCTTTGGGGGCTGGTCAGTTAGGGTGGATTAGTCACCAACCTTAGTTTGCCCCCATTTATCTGATGGGGCAGAAATGAAAACTGTCCAGTGGGACGCTGTCTACCTGGCTTCCTCCTTATTAGCCCCAGTGTTGCTCCCTGTAGAACTCTGCAGGGAGGGGGACAGGGGCAAATGTAGAATTAGTGGGCTCTGCCTGTCATTGGCGCTGGCTCAGCCAAACCTTGGCTCTAGCGCCACCTACTGGTGGCCTCCCTACCTTCCACCCCAGTGGTCCCAGTGGTCACCAGCCACCACTGCTTGACATGAGTCACCCCCATTGCCCTCTCTGGCTTAGTAATAGCCCAGTCCAGTCAACAACAGCCCTCCCACATCCTTGGAGGAGTCTTAGGGAATGGTTTGGTATGAACCAGAAAACACAACTATTCTTCAAAATTCACACTTTTGCAGTGCAGCTCAACAGCAGCAACAACAAAATCCCTATATCAGGGGAGAGTCTCATAAATGAAAACAAATGCATTCTATCAATGGCTTGCAAAATGGTACATGTAGCAAGACGCACACTAGGGGTGGTATTCAACACGCATGTTCTGCAACGATTTTTGGCTGTCCCGTGGAACTTCCCTTCCTTCTCCTCACCCCACGCGCAAGTCCGTGCACCTCCTAAAACTGTTCTGTGTTTCCCTCCAACCTTCCAGAGCAGATCTGGGGACAGTGAGCCATGAGCAGGGAGAGGAGAGGGAGAGCATGCCCCATTGTGCAAATGGAAATTCTTACGCTAGCGAGTGCATTGGATACAGCTCTAAGTCAAATTTTCAGAAATACTTTTATTTTTAATGAAAAATAAAAATAAACCACAAACTGATGTGAAATGTTGAGAACTGAACTTGAAATTAGAAAGAAATGAGAGACAGAATTGGACAGATTGGTCCATGCATAGCGCAACTTGTCCGTACAGACCATAGAGTACCTCCAGGGGGAGCTACGCTGATCCACAGCCGTTTGTGCATCGACTGCTACAAGTGGCAGATGCTACTCTCTTTCCACCTCAGCTGGTCTAAACAGAGCTACTTGTTCCAGGTGCTCCTGAGCTGACAACCAACAGCTTCTGTTGCGCAAAAAAGGCCCAAGTTCCCCTTTTCCATTGAAACTCTCTGTACACAGTGTTGGATTTAAGCAAGCTTGCATGCCACCCCCTTTGATAGGGAGATGTTCCCTCTAACCAGTATTGGGGGTATCTCTATATGTTTGTTTACCATGATGTAACTTCCTTAAAGGGTGGGGTTATTTGCCTCCTTCTTCTTCCTCCTCCTTTGTCTGGGGATAGTGATCCCTTTTGCATATTCTCCATTTACCTCTAGCAGAGGGAGCAGGCAGACGCTCCTTCCAGGGCATCCTCACCAATGACTGAAAATGGACTGAGACTACAGATTATTTCTGTCTAAGCTAGAGCCTATGTTTTCTTAAACATATGAAGGTCGTGAGTAAATATTCTTTTATTCTTTTTACCTAAGAAGATGGTCTCTGTGAGTTATCTGATTAACTAGTATGTCTGAGAGAAGGTGTGGGACTGGTTATTCTCAAATCCGCTGTTGCATTTATACTTTGCTAAGAAATAGGACTACATATTGTTCCTATTTCATTTAAACCAAAAGCACAGAAGGTGAGCCAAAACCCCTTTCCAGCTCTATAAGGGCCTGGCTTACAGCAGAGGTAGCAGCTGTGCCATGCCAGAAAAACTGACAGACAAGAGCACAGACTGTATTGCTCACCGACGATCCAAAAGAGCCACGTCCCAGAAAGTTGCCAGCAAGATCTTTGTTTCCAGAAATAGGCCGGGGACAATTAACAGTGGAACAGACTGAATGTCTCATACTCCGGTAGCAGCTAGAGGTCAATAGAGGAGGTCACCTGCTCAGTGCCAAGACTTTTGCAGAAGAAATCAGGAATGGCTATGAATATCCCTTGGCTCCTAATGGGCCAGGACCACGTGCAGCAGGCTGGGGAGAGAGACTATTGTTTTTTTCAAAGCTGGAGGTAGCTTATAAGAGGGAATGTGGTTCAATGTCTGCCAGATGCCCATCGGAAGACAGCGGTGCAGTGAAGGAGGCACATGGAGGACCACAGCTCTGGGATTTTTTTTCTAAGAGCAGAAATGATGACATCATATACCAGCACACCAGGGTAACTGATGGAGCTTCCATGCTCTGGCAAGGGAATGAAGTGACAACAAGGCTTTCAAGTTCATTTTGTGACAGGGTGTCAGAGAACAAGCGAATGTTTCGAGCAGAGGCTGGTCCCTTTTTTCCTCTTCTTTGACGGGTACCCCTACTTTAAATGGCTAAATGCCTCTTTGCAAGGTTGTTTGCATTTCTGATTGAAAGCTAAAGGCTGCGCTTCAGCTGGATGAAGCTCTTTTGCTAAACTGCAATGTGTTTCCCAAGCTGAACTGATGCGGAACTACTGAGATCAATGGAGCTTAACTCCCTGGGAATGGAATTCAACATGGGATTTACAGTCATGCGGATCCTAATAGTTATTATATTATACTAATATGGTATAACAACATGTAGTATAGTATATTATACTATACGAGTAGATATACTATTGTACTGTGTACTCTGTGTGGAAGAAAGTAAAAACACCACTGCTGGCATTTTTGGACTCTCCTCAGGGAGCACAGGAATTGCAGCTGTCAGGATGAGCTCCCACACTTCAACATTTAGTCAGAGCTTGGAAAAGTTACTTTTTTGAACTACAACTCCCATCAGCCCCAGCCAGCATGGCCACTGGATTGGGCTGATGGGAGCTGTAGTTCAGAAAAAGTAACTTTTCCAAGGTCTGCATTTAGTACTATGTGGTATGTCCACTCAGTCCTATCCTGCCTCACAAGCTTTTGCACTAGCGCTGAGTTGAAAATTCTCCCTGAAAATCTTTCAGCAGAATTCTTTTTTGAGGTGGTGGTGGAGGAATGGGAGGGGTATTTGGGGGCAAAACCACTCGCCTCATTTCACTTTCCTCAATGCTGGCACCTGTGCTTTACAGTGGGTGGGGTGACGGCAGCAGCTTCTCCCGGCAGCTGCCATTCTGCCCCCACCCCAGAAGGCAATTCTAGGCAATGCTAAATCACGAAGGCTTCCTTAATTCATGGGGAGGGCCGTAGCTTGGTAGCAGAGCACCTGCCCTGGCATGCAGAAAGTCCCAGGTTCAATCTGCAATGGCGTCTCCAAAGAGGGCTAGGAACGTCCCCTGGCTGAAACCTGGGACAGCTGCTGCCAGCCAGGGTGGACAATCCTGGCCTAGATGGGCCAATGGTCTGACACCTTCCTACATTCCTAAACCATGAAGGGGACAGTGGCTGGCAACCACCAAGAGGAGTTGCTGTCGTGGCCACTAGTAAGCCCTGCATTTTTGAAATGGCTTCCACTGTCCTGGTGGTTGAAGCAATGTTATTTGAGCCTGCTCCTACGACTCTTCATAGCAGACTGGGCTTCATGTGGAGCTGTCGAGGGTGCTGCATGCTTGCCTTGGGCTTTGCCTCACTGGCCTTTGACCACTGCTTTATGGACCACCTTCAAGTCGATCCCAACTTATGGCTACCCAATGAACAGAGTTTTCATGGTAAGTAGTATTCAGAGGGGTTTTCCCATTGCCTCCCTCTGAGGCTAGTCCTTCCCAGCTGGCTAGGGCCTGCTCAGCTGGCCACAGCTGCACAAGCCAGCCACTTCCTTGCCTGCAACTGCCAGCTGGGGGGCAACTGGGCTCCTTGGGACTATGCCACTTGTCCCCAGCTGCACAGGTGGCAGGGCACGTCACCCCTGAGCCACTCACTGTGGGGTGATCTTTAGCTGGCCCTTGACACCCAGGAGATACGAGTGGGGATTTGAACTCACAGACTCTGGACTCCCAGGCAGGCTCTCCTCCCCACTGTGCTATACCAGCAAGGCTCAACTTGCCTTATCAAAATCTGGGCTTTGCCGTGCTGGACATTGCCTTACCAGAAGCCTGGCTCTAGATTGTTCAACTTTGCCTTGCGGGAACCCAAGTATATCCCTAGCACCCCTTTCCCTTGAGACCATCTCCTGGGCAGAACACTGGAAATAGAAACAGACTGCCTTCAAGTCGATTCTGACTTATGGCAATCTTACAAATAGGGTTTTCATGGCAAGCGGTATTCAGAGGTGGTTCACCATTGCTTTCCTCTGAGGCTGAGAGGCAGTGACTGGTCCAAGGTCACCCAGTGCACTTGATGGCTGTGTGGGGATTCGAACTCTGGTCTCCCAGGTTGTAGTCCAACACCTTGACCACTACACCACACTGTAGTCTATTGCCTCCCTGATTTGCCTGTGACCTTCCTAAGAGGCACATGGCTGAGCACTGATGGGGACAAGAAAGTGGTTTGATCCAACAAGGCTCTTCAGATCTTAAATATGTGGGAGACAGCCATATAGCCAAGACGGCTATGTTCTGCCTCTACCATCAGAGATAGTATGTCTCTGAATATCAGTTGGTGGGAATCACAAGTGGGGAGAATTGCTGTGGCACCCAGGTCCTTCTTGAGGGTTTCCCATTGGAGGCATCTGGTTGACCACTGACAACAGGATGCTGGACTCGATGGGCCCCCTTTGGCCTGATCCAACAGCCAGGCTCTTCTTACAACCATACAGATGGCTTCAAAAGAGGATTCAACAGATTCATGGAGGAGAAGGCTACCAATGGCTACTAGCCACAATGGCTATGTTCTCCCTCCAGTGTCGGAGGAGGTATCCTTCTGAATATCAGTTCCTGGAAATCACAAACTGGGAGTGTTTTGTTGCACTTGGGTCTTGCTTGTGGCTTCCCACCGGGACATCTGGTTGGGCACTGTGAGAACAGAGTGCTGGACTAGGTGGGTCCCCTTTGTCCTGATGCCACTTCAGGGCTCTTTTTATGTTCTTACCTAATCTATCTCCAGCCCTCGGGTGTCCATCCAACCGCTTCAATTCAGCAAGAAGGCTAAAGATGCTTTTGATTCAATTTCATTTAATTACTAAAGCAGGGACCGCTTGGTTGCACAGGACAAGCAGCCTTTGCACGGCTCCCCAAGTCTTGAGTTCAGCCAGCAAAGATTTCACACGAGCCGTTTGCTCAAATTATCACACCTTCCTCCTCCCCCACCTTCACTTGGCACCCTTAAAGGAAACTGTCAACCGGCAGCTTATTTTAATGGGTGCACCACTTTCAGACTGCAGCTGCTGCCATCTGTTCCTGCCCTTAATTACCTGAGCACTCGGATAAAGAAAAGGAAAGTTCTATTCACCATTGCACTGGAATTTTTTGGGGGGGATGAGATGGGAAGATCATGGGGGGTGTAGAATTAGGGTCCTACCTAAGAGCTTGGAATGCTTATAGATGTACTACAGGCAATTGTGGCTTCTTCTAAAATTCCTCTCCCCCCCTCACTTTATGGCACCTCTCTGTCTGCTCCAAAATCTCATCTGTTATGATGACTTTTTAGCCCAGAATTGCTGGCCAAAGAGAATCACTAAAAGGATATGAAGTCTAGCAAAAGATGAGCCAAGACCCCATTCCTTAAGGCAGCGATGGGAACCCCCCCCTTTTCAGCCAAGGGCTGCATTTCCTTCTAGACAACCTTCTGGGGGCCACATGCCAGTGGTCAGCAGAGCCGGAGACAATTCAAGTAAATGCCACATTTGTACACCTCTCTCTGATTTTTTAAAATTATTATTATTATTATTATTATTATTATTATTATTATTATTATTATTATACCCTGGCTCTTTCCACCAGGGCTTACTCTGAGCTAAGGGGACCAACATGATTTTGTGGGGACAGCACACTCCCTGGTGGCTGGACTGACGGGGCGGAAGGCAGGGAGCCCAACAGTAGGTGGCGCCAGAGCAAATGACAGGCAGAGCCAGCTAATTCTAGTTTTTCCCCCTTCCTCCTTCCTCGCTGAGTTCTACAAGTGCAACACGGAGATTAAAGGAGGAGGACTCTGACAGCCGGTGCCACCACCCCTTGGGCAGGTTGTATGCAAGAAGGCAGGCAGGTGGGAGCCGGCCGAGGGATGATTGAGGCTGGCAGGGCAGTGCTGCACTTGCCCCAACAGACCAGCCTCCACTGTAGAAAGATCTCGTCTGCACTGTGGCTTGCAGTGCACTCACAAACTGTGTAAACAAAGGGGGGGAATAAGGTTTAAGAACAACCCCGTTGGTGAGCATTCTCCGCAAATCCTTGGGAAGAGGGAGCCTCCTCTGAATCGAGACCAGGGAAATGTCCCCCAATTCTAAAAGAGAGTAACCCACTTGTTCCATTTCGATGCACCAGCATGCTGAGATAGGGAGGACAATTTGCTAACGTGGTCTGTTCCCCTTCCTACATTGCCCAAAAAAGCACAGCAGATGCTTAATGGTGGTCCCTCGCTCATGGGATGGAAGCCATTTGCACTGACCAGAACTAAGTGCCCCATCTCTGCCTGCTCATTCCAAGTATATTACCCTCACCGGGGAGGACTTCTCTTCCAATTTTCAGGCTTAGATCCCCACTGACAGTATCTTAAACCCTGACGTGGTTCATGCCTGAAGCTTGACTGAACACAAGATTCGTGCATGTTTACGTAGCTGACAGCCGCCAGGACTCTAGTCGCCAAGGAAGATCCGGGATTGGGAAGAGGGGAGAGATGAAATCAAGGTGATTCATAAACGCAGGCATGCCTCAGCGCAAGATGTTCCGCCAAGACCTCAGGTTCACCGAATGCATGGCAGGATAGAGGAAGGTTGGAAGAAATCCCCGGGTTATTTTCAACAGAGAGAGAGATTGGCTTGATTTGACCCAAATATAGCAAGGAATGATCTGCCCTGCCCACACATCAGCATGCGGGCTGGGTATATACATGACGGCTGAAAGGCCCACAAGGGCACAGCTGTATCCACACTGACAGCATAAGAACATAAAAGGCGCCTTGGAAGGGTTTAAAAGAGGATTAGACAGTGTCATGGAGGATAAGGCTATTAATGGCTACTAACGGTAATACTCCTGCGCAGGGCGCCTCTGAATGCCAGTCGCTGGGAATCACAAGTGGGAAAAGTTCCTGCTGCACTCAGGTCCTGCTTGCGAGCTTCCCGTCAGGGCATCTGGTTGGCCACTGAGAACAGCGGACTAGATGGGCCTCTTTTGGCCTGATCCAGCAGTGCTCTCCTTACGTTCTTATTGGAATTCTCTGTCACAAGAGGTAGTGATGGCTACTAAATTGGATGGCTTTAAAAGAGGGTTCACAGAATCATAGAATAGTGGAGTTGGAAGGGGCCTATAAGGCCATCCAGTCCAACCCCCTGCTCAATGCAGGGATCCACATCAAAGCATTCCCGACAGATGGCTGTCCAGCTGCCTCTTGAAGGCCTCCAGTGTCGGAGAGCCCACCACCTCGCTAGGTCATTGGTTCCATTGTCGTGTGGCTCTAACAGTTAGACAAGTTCATGAAAGGCAAGGCTACCCTTCGCTACTAGCCACAATTGTCATGTTCCATTTCCTCTCTCGGAGGCCGTACGCCTCAGAATAATAGCAGTTGCTGGGAATTGCAAGTGGGGAGAGTGCTGTTGCGCTCAGGTCCTGCTTCCAGGCTTCCCACAGGCATCTGGCTGGCCACTGGGAGAACAGGATGGTGGTTTCAGCCTGATCCAGCTTCAGGTTCTTTGGATGTCCACATGAAAGTCATTAATGGAGAGTAGCAAGCGGATGGAGAAAATGGGTGTCTGTGCGAACCAACACAAGAACTAATTTCCTACAATGTCTCCTCTCCCCCCCACGCACGCACGCACGCACGCACACGGCCGCTTCTCTGATCTCAATTACTTGTCAACAGGAAAGGAGCAACAGCAATTGCTGGCCAAGTAATGAATTGCTGCCTTTGCAGAATGCAAGATTATGGCTATCGCTTTCTTCGTTTCTGCCTGCAATCCTGTCAGCGCCGTTGCGAGAGGAGAGATGGAGCTCATTAGAGAACAGGCAGACTCTTCCAGGGAAAGAGCATCCCAGCAGGGTGCCTATGCTTGCTGCTGAATGATCCAATGGGTTACGAGCCCCACTCATGCAGCCAATGAGGAAGTGGGGTGGGATGCTCTCCAGAGCCCCCACGGTGCCTTTGCCAGAAACTACTCTGAACCCTGCCCTTCCAAAAGAGCTCAGAAGCACAGTCTTCACTTTCAGAAAAGTAAAGCATGTGGGCTGCCTTCAAGTCAATCCCGACTTATGGCGTCCCTATGAATAGCGTTTTCATGGGAAGCGGTATTCAGAGGGGGTTCACCATTGCCTCCCTCTGAGGCTGAGAGGCAGTGACTGGCCCAAGGTCACCCAGGGAGCTTCACGGCTGTGTGGGGATTCAAACCCTGGTCTCCCAGGTCGTAGTCCAACACTCTAACCACTACACCACACTGGCTCTAAAGGCAGGTGACATGCCAAGCCATCGGCAGAATGGCTCTGGTTGACAACGGGCCAACTTCTGAGAGTGCTGCTTGATGGCAGGACTCAGCAGGGCCATTTGTCCCCCTTGCCAAATTGAAGGGAGGACTTGGAAAATGTTTTCTGCCTCTGCTGCCTTCACAACTCAACCTGAACTGAGTCTATATTGCCATCTCGACGAAGGACGGAAAGATCTGTCCATTTCGGTCCTCTCAGTCTCTCATTTTTCCAATGTTAAATTCAATTCTCTACATTTCTACAGTGATCTGTGATTTTTTTTTTAAAAAAAATCCTCATGAAGATTCTCCACCATTTCAGTGTGAATTTCTCCAAACAAACACATTTTTGTGGGCAGTTTTGACAAAGGTGCACATTTTTGCAAGCCATTTCTCATCATTTCATGCCTTTTTGCAGGTTATTTTCACTCATATATTCATTTTTATGTACAGTTTCACCTAATATATGCATTTTTGTAAATGTTGTTTAGTTGGTGAACCGCATCCCAAAATTCTAATACACGTGAATTTCGAGGGATGGCTGTGGTCCGGTTCTCATACTGTTTTGGAAAGGGGGAATTTGATAAATTCTGCTTGAAATGCGAAGTGCATCGAAATTCTCACCCGTCCGTAATCTCGAGTGAGAGTGCTGCAAGACTCTCTCCCTGGCTGGCCTCTTTGCATCTTCCTATGCTCCTAACCAAGAAACCTCTATGCACCTGTGCATATGCAAACCCAAGGAATCCATCAAATTGCTTGAATCCTACATATATTGATCATGGTTTGGTACTCTCGGCTGTGGGCAGATACAACCAGATAACTGTAATATTGAGCTGAAAGATCTCTCTCTGTCTCTCTGTCTCTCTCTCTCTGTCTCTCTCCAAGGCCTCTGTTGGGCTGCAACTCGCACTCTCCATTTCAACCTGACACTTGTCCTTGCCCTGAAATTTTGTCTGCGTCGGACAGCATCAGTGCCAAAGCTGCGGCTGTCCCTTGGAGTTTGCTTCCCTCTTTTCCTTCCTCGCTAGTTGTCATGTTCCGAAACAAGGAGAAGATGACACAAGGCACACACAAGGAAGTTTTGCAGCCACGCAGGGGAAGCACAAGCTTCCGTGGATGGCTGCTGTGGTCAGCGTGGAGAAAGGCAAGTGGTGGTGCCTTCCTTGATCTAGCCATGGCATAGTCAAAGCCGATTGGCCCTGCAGAGTTGTGTTGGATGGATGAATCTGTCAATTCGGGTTTCTCATTTCCCCCCCCCCCCAGTGCAGTTAGCCCCATTTCCACATCAGGGGAAGGGCAGTAGCTCAGTGGTAGAGCCTCTGCGTTGCATGGAGAAGGTCCTGGGTTCAATCCCTAGCAACATCTCCAGGTAGGGCTGGGAATGTGCCTTGCCTGAAACCCTGGAGAGTTGCTGCCAGTCAGTGCAGACAATACTGAGCTAGATGGACCCAGGGCCTGACTCTGCATAAGGAGGCTTCCTACATTCCTAAAAAAAACAAACATTTTAGGGGAAGGGTCACAGCTCAGTGGTAGGCATCTGCTTTGCATGCAGAAGGTCCCGGGTTGTCCCAAGTCTGGGCTGTGGGAAGTAGCCTAAGGAGAACCAGGAGCCAGAAGCCGTGGGAGAAACCAATAGTCAAGACCAAAGAACCAGCCAAGGATTCAGGGACACGCCAGAGCTCTGAAAGACATTGTTGATCGAGCAAGACTCAAGTGGACCAGGAAGCCCTTTTATACTTTCTCCTGTCCAAGACAACCCAGTGGTCAAGCTTGCGGGGTAGGGTGGCCTAAGATATTTTGCTGCCTGAGGCCAACAACAAGATGGTGCCACCCTCCCTCATTCTAGTGACTGAACTGGCAGTTGACTCTTACTTCAAAACTGTTGGTGATGGGACAGCATCCTCCACCGCTCCTAAGAGTAGAGCACTAGTTTAGGGCATTGCTCTTCAGCCTTGGATCCCCAGGTTTTGTTGGACCACCGATCCCATAATCATTGGCTAAGATGGCTGGAGACGCTGGCAGTTGTAATCCAAGAACTTCCGGGGCTCCAAGGTTAGAGAACATTGGCTCAAGGGATGCAGAATGGGTCTTGAGGGACACACAGCTATGTCCTTCAGCAACCTCACCACTGCTTCTTGCCTGAGGCAGACACCTCATTTTGCCTAGCAATAAGGCTGGCCCTGGTCCAAGGGCTGAATGTTCTTCACTGCCAACTGCAGTTTAGTAGCTCACCAGATGTTTGGCGCTCCCTTCAGACACAACCTTTACAGCCCTTCCTGTTGAGGAGAGCAAATGGCCAATCAGGGCCAACCAATCAGGGAACCTTTCAAAACCCAGGAAGATGTTTCAACTTGCAGCCCTGGCAGCTCACCCCAAAATCCAGCTATTCCCAGTGCCATTGGGGTCTTTGCTTCTAACTCCCAAGATCTATCTCATAGGTTCCTTTGGAGTAAAATGGGGCGAGGGACATATATACCACCATCATGAGCTCTTTTGGGAGAAATGAGAAACACAAATGAATAAAATTCCCTCCAGTTAAGATGGGCCCTTCCTTCTCCATCAGGGTCTAGCCTTCAGGGTTCTGAAAAATGGCTGAATTTAATAGAAATGGCCTCAGTGGCTCGGAACGCGTTCTACCAACTTCGGTTGGTAGCCCAGCTACGTCCCTACCTGAGCAGAGGGGACCTTACGTCAGTTGTACATGCTCTGGTAACCTCGCGATTAGACTACTGCAATGCGCTCTACGTTGGGCTGCCTTTGAAGACAGTTCGGAAGCTACAGCTTGTCCAAAATGCGGCGGCCAGATTAATAACGAGGACCAAGTGGTCGGAACACATAACAAGTTTCAAGTTTATTATAAATTGCAGGGCCGTAGGCCAACACAATGTTAAAAGGGTACAGCCATTTTTACTATAGTTACTATACAGTTTAAAACATAATATCAGTTATAAAACACCTATTTCATTTAGCACTCTAGAACATAATTAACTCGTAATTTCCTAGCTGCTATCACAAACAAAGATACCTTGTGGGTCACCTCTGGATTTAAATCAGACATTAGGAAGAGTATTTTGTCATCTTCCATAAACAACCCGTGATCATCAAACCACTTTTTAAAAAATCTAGTTCTCGGGGTCTGGTATATTGGGCAATGTAGTAATATATGAGGAAGATCCTCTGTTTGGGCTCCACAGACGCATTTTCTTAGATCCTTCGGGATGCCAGCAATCCGTCCCTCTCTATCAGCGTTAGGCATAACACATAACACCTGTTCTGGCTCGCTTACATTGGCTGCCAATATGCTTCCAGGCCAGATTCAAAGTGTTGATTTTAACCTATAAAGCCCTATACAGCGCGGGACCACAATACCTGTTGGAACGCCTCTCCCAATATGAACCTGCCCGGACATTGCGCTCTACATCGAAGGCCCTCCTCCGAGTTCCAACTCATAGAGAGGCTCGGAGGATGGTGACAAGAACTAGGGCCTTCTCAGTGGTGGCCCCCGAACTCTGGAATAGGCTCCCCATTGAGGTGCGTACGGCACCGATGCTGCTGTCTTTTCGGCACCAGCTTAAGACCTGCCTCTTTTCTATGGCGTTTTAATTTAAATTTTAAATAATTATGTAATCTGATTTTTGCACTTTATACGTTTTTATAATATTTATTATGCACTTTTTATGAGATGTATTTTGTATTTTCTGTTGTACACCACCCAGAGAGCTATTGCTAGTCGGGCGGTATAAAAATCAAATAAATAAATTAATTAACAAATTAATAAATTAATAATAAATAAATAAATAGAAACACTAGAATCTGCTTTATACCATTGTTCCAGCTAGCGAGAGTTTCAGGCAGGGGTCTCTCCCAGCCCTGTCTAAAAAGGGTTGGGAATTGAACCTGAGGCCCTCTGGGAGGCAACCAGGTACTCTACCACTGAGGTACGGCCCTCCCCATTTGATAACCCATAATCTACAGCTATCACTAGAAGCTAAAATGATGAAACATATTTTGGACACATAATGAGAAGACCTGATTCACTAGAAAAGGCAATAATGCTGGGAAAACAGAAGGGAGTAGAAAAAGAGGAAGGCCAAACAAGAGATGGACTGATTCCATAAAGGAAGCCACAGACCTGAACTTACAAGATCTGAACAGGGTGGTTCATGACAGATGCTATTGGAGGTCACTGATTCATAGAGTCGCCATAAGTTGAAATCGACCTGAAGGCACATAACAACAACAACAATCTACAGGAGGGCTATAGTTGGCTCTCCTTCGCCAACCTCCTGACCCACCTGGGAACCAACAGCAGCTCAGATCCTGTCTCAATAGCAAGTAAATACACAGGTATGTTTTCGAGACAGCAACAGCGACCCAAAGCCAACAATCCAGAAAACACCTTCTTTTCATACTCTGTCGATAAACCTTGCCTTTCCCTCGCTCCTATTCCCTATCAAGGCAACAACAGCTAGTTGCTGTTCTGCTCCCTTTAAAAATAATAAAAATAAAAAATAAAGGTGAAATCTGAAAATACTCTTGTACCACAAACAAACTCTGCGCCACGGCAATTCAGACAATTTGAGCAGGCCTGGCTGACAATTACAGAGACTTTTAAGTGCTCAGTGCCGGGCTGGCAGAAAATGGTTCTGCCTGCAAATTGTGTTAGTTCTACAACGCACGCAAGGGAGAAGGGGAAAGTGGCAGAGCTGAGTTCCTTCTGGAGGTCATAAGGACCCTGTTGACAACTGTGTGGGGTTTGGATTTGGTGATGTGTGGGCAGCGAGAGGAATGGGAACAAAACTCAGCCCTCCTCTCCCCCGCTCCTCTTCTGTTTGTCTATTTTTTTTGGATGGGGGGGGGAGAAGATCTACCAAGAAGCAAGTGGCACCAAAGGGAGGCCTGACTGTAGGATCAAAACAGGCCACGTCCCTTGGCTGTTGGGGCCCCTTAGTCTAAACAAGACAAGCATTTCTGTTCAAGAAGCTCTGGGCTAGAGATGTCGGAAATGTAGAGATGTAGCTCCATAGGAGAGCATCCAGTGGAGGCCAGCTAGGGAGGGCGAGTGGGGCACTGCCCTGCCAACCTCTACCTGCCTTCAGCCAGCCTCCACTTGCCTGCCTTCTAACAACCACCAGTCCAGAGGGTAGCCTGTCTGCTTCCTCCTCAATCTCAGTGTTGACCTTGTAGACCTCAGCAGGGGAGAGGATGGGGCCAAGACTAGAATGAGTTGGCTCCGCCTCTCATTGCCTTGGGCTCCACCTACCGTTGGCCTCACCAGTCCCCATGGGCACCAGCCACCATCGAGAGCATCTGCTGGGCCGGCCAAAGGTCCCAGTTTCAACCCCTGGCATCTCCAAGGAGGGCTAGGGGAAAACCCTGTCTGAAGTCTTAGAGGTCCCCAAGTCCTGCCATGTACGCTCTAAATCAAGAGTTATCCTATCGCCGCACCAAAACTCTCTCACTGTAGGTGAAGATGAGGATATCCAGTTTGGAAAGCTGCAGACACATCCGCACCATACATTTAACGCGCATTGAAAGCGCACAACTCCCCCACAGGAGTACTGGGAACTGTAGGTGACCCCTCCATTCCCAGGAGGGACGGGTGAGAATTTTGATTCAGTTCACATTTCAAGCAGAATTTATCAAATTCTCACAGCCATCCTTCGAAATCCGCATTTATGAGAATTTTGGGATGCAGTTCGCCAACTAAACAATATTTACAAAAATGCATAGATTAGGGGAAAGTGTGCATAACAATGAATACATGAGTGAAAATAACATGCAAAAAGGCATGAAATGATGAGAAATGGCTTGTAAAAATGTGTACCTTTGTCAAAACTGCCTACAAAAGTGTATTTCGAGAAATTCGCACTAAAATGGTGGAGAATTTTCATGAGGATTTAAAAAAAAAATCCCACAGATTGCTGCAGAAATATAAAGGGCTGAATTTAACATTGGAAAATTGAGAAATGGAGAGAAGTGAAATGGACAGATCTTTCCATCACTAATTCCCAGCACCCTTAACAAACTACAGTTCCCAGGATCCTGTAGGGGAAGCCAAGTGCTTTAAATTCATGCCTCTAGTCCTGGTTTCCATGAGCTTAAGGAAGCCACAGAGGTCCCCTCCGGCACAGAAAAGAGCGTGCATTGGAACAGCAACGCCCAGTGAGCGCCTGTATGTGGGGCATCAAGACTAACTGCTGGCTTGTACTGTATTCCAGGGCAAGGCTGCCTCCAGGCTAGGCCATTCTGCAGCCTGGCTTCCTGTTTGTAATTAGCGGCTTGGGATTCACCCAGGATTCCAACTCGCTTGCTCTCCGTGCTTTTCAAAGGCGAGGATAAAAAGGGAGAAAATTGCACCCGAGGCATGAGCCGAGTTCTTGCTGTGCAGAGGAGGGAAGCTGCTTCTTGCGGCATTTGCCTGAGCTGAGGCACGGAAGGATCCGGGCCTTGGATACCCCAAATCCCTTGGTGGTGGCTACACAATTGCATGAGTTTGAGGTTTAGCTGAGTGGCAGAGCACCTGCTTTGCATGCAGAAGGTCCCAGGTTCAATCCCCAGTATCTCCAGGTAGGACTGGGAGACACTCCTATCTAAAACCCTGGAAAGTCACAGGGGGTGGACTTGATGGCCTTACAGGCCCCTTCAAACTCTACCGTTCTATGATTCTATGACTCAGTAAACTTCCTGTTTAATTCAGGCCTTTATTCTGAACCATGAGGACTAGAATCATGCTTTATCTTTAGAAGGACCAGAGCTCAGTGGTAGAGGAGCTGCTTTTAAAGGAGATCCCAGGTTCAGTCCCCAGCATCTCCAGGAACGCCTAAAATCCTGGGCAGCCACTGCCATCCATTGTTGACAGCACTAAGCTAGATGGACCAGTGGTCTTGGCTCAGGATAAAGCAGCTTCCTATGGGTTGGACCCAATGTGAGGCCTACTCAGAGTGGACCCATTGATGGTTCATTAATTTCAATGGGTCTGCTCTGGGTTGGAATAACATTGGATCCAACCCTATGAATCTATGATTGAAAAAAAAAACCTTCTCTGCTGGAGAGCTGCTGCCAGTCAGAGCAGACAACCCTGGGTGAGATGGACCAATGCTCTGGCTCAGAAGACGACAGTTCCTTATGTTCCTAACCAGGAAACACCTACGCACCTCTTAACATGGAGAGGATCTAGGGGAAGTATTTCAGAGGTCAACAGCCTCCCCCAAAAGCCCTTAATCTAGTCCGAGGGATCCTGGACCATGCTGCCCTTGCTCATTTTAATCTACTAAGTGTCTGGCCCTCAAACAGCCAGCAATTAATTTCCAACTATTTTGAACTGAACAAGGGATACATCAACAATTGCTGTGCCCGCTGCCGAGTTGGCTGAGCAGCTGTTTTTATTATTATTATTAGATTTATATCCACCTTTCCTCCAAGGAGCTAAAGATGGCGTACAAACATGGAAATACAGGCCTACGGTCCATCCATGCAAACCATGTTGGCGTGGTTTTCCTACATAGGCAAGGTATCTGTGAGAGACATTGCCATGTGAGAAATAGCCCTTCTTTATCTCTTACATAAACTGGAGCCCTCCAACATGTGACACCAGAGGGAGCCAATGTAATATCCTCCAGATGTTGTGGGATGTTGCATTCCAGATGTTTATTTATTTATTTATTTATTATTTGATTTATATCCCGCCCTTCCTCCCGGCAGGAGCCCAGGGCGGCAAACAAAAGCACTAAAAACTGTAAAACGTCATAAAGCAAACTTTAAAGCACATTAAAACAAAACATCTTTAAAAAATGTTTCTTAAAAAAAGCTTTCAAAACATTGTCTAGGATTGAAAACATTTTTTAAAAAAGAAGGTTTAAGAACATCATAAAAAGCAATTCCAACACAGACGCAGACTGGGATAAAGGTCTCTATTTAAAAGGCTTGTTGAAAGAGGAAGGCCTTCAATACGCGCCAAAAAGATAACAGAGATGGCGCCTGTCTAATATTTAATGTTGCATTCTATTCAGAGGTAGAATGCCACGGAAAGTAAAGGTTCCATTTAGCTTCATAATTGGACCCTTGGATGATAAGGGAGTCAAAGGTGTACTAAAGAACGATAAGGAGATTGCAGAGAAGCTAAATGAATTCTTTGCATCTGTCTTCACAGTGGAAGATATAGGGCAGATCCCTGAACCCTGATCCATGTCTAGGAATTTAGGGCAAATTTTTCCTAACACGTTTTTATGCAGTTTTCAGGACATTTCTGCAAGGGAAATGCCGATCCCTGAACCTGAACTAACATTTGCAGGAAGGGATTCTGAGGAACTGAGACAAATAGTGGTAACAAGAGAGGAAGTTCTAAGCTTAATGGACAATATAAAAACTGAGAAATCACCGGGCCCGGATGGCATCCACCCGAGAGTTCTCAAAGAACTCAAAGGTGAAATTGCTGATCTGCTAACTAAAATATGTAACTTGTCCCTCGGGTCCTCCTCCGTGCCTGAGGACTGGAAAGTGGCAAATGTAACACCAATCTTCAAAAAGGGATCCAGAGGGGATCCCGGAAATTACAGGCCAGTTAGCTTAACTTCTGTCCCTGGAAAACTGGTAGAAAGTATGATTAAAGCTAGATTAACTAAGCACATAGAAGAACAAGCCTTGCTGAAGCAGAGCCAGCATTGCTTCTGCAAGGGAAAGTCCTGTCTCAGTAACCTATTAGAATTATTTGAGAGTGTCAACAAGCATATAGATAGAGGTGATCCAGTGGACATAGTGTACTTAGACTTTCAAAAAGCGTTTGACAAGGTACCTCACCAAAGGCTTCTGAGGAAGCTTAGCAGTCATGGAATAAGAGGAGAGGTCCTCTTGTGGATAAGGACTTGGTTAAGAAGCAGAAAGCAGAGAGTAGGAATAAACGGACAGTTCTCCCAATGGAGGGCTGTAGAAAGTGGGGTCCCTCAAGGATCGGTATTGGGACCTGTACTTTTCAACTTGTTCATTAATGACCTAGAATTAGGAGTGAGCAGTGCAGTGGCCGTTTGCTGATGACACTAAATTGTTCAGGGTTGTTAAAACAAAAAGGGATTGCGAAGAGCTCCAAAAAGACCTCTCCAAACTGAGTGAATGGGCAGAAAAATGGCAAATGCAATTCAATATAAAAAAGTGTAAAATTATGCATATTGGAGCAAAAAATCTTAATTTCACATATACGCTCATGGGGTCTGAACTGGCGGTGACCGACCAGGAGAGAGACCTCGGGGTTGTAGTGGACAGCACGATGAAAATGTCGACCCAGTGTGCGGCAGCTGTGAAAAAGGCAAATTCCATGCTAGCGATAATTAGGAAAGGTATTGAAAATAAAACAGCCGATATCATAATGCCGTTGTATAAATCTATGGTGCGGCCGCATCTGGAATACTGTGTACAGTTCTGGTCGCCTCATCTCAAAAAGGATATTATAGAGTTGGAAAAGGTTCAGAAGAGGGCAACCAGAATGATCAAGGGGATGGAGCGACTCCCTTACGAGGAAAGGTTGCAGCATTTGGGGCTTTTTAGTTTAGAGAAAAGGCGGGTCAGAGGAGACATGATAGAAGTGTATAAAATTATGCATGGCATTGAGAAAGTGGATAGAGAAAAGTTCTTCTCCCTCTCTCATAATACTAGAACTCGTGGACATTCAAAGAAGCTGAATGTTGGAAGATTCAGGACAGACAAAAGGAAGTACTTCTTTACTCAGCGCATAGTTAAACTATGGAATTTGCTCCCACAAGATGCAGTAATGGCCACCAGCGTGGATGGCTTTAAAAGGAGATTAGACAAATTCATGGAGGACAGGGCTATCAATGGCTACTAGCCGTGATGGCTGTGCTGTGCCACCCTAGTCAGAGGCAGCATGCTTCTGAAAACCAGTTGCCGGAAGCCTCAGGAGGGGAGAGTGTTCTTGCACTCGGGTCCTGCTTGCAGGTTTCCCCCAGGCACCTGGTTGGCCACTGTGAGAACAGGATGCTGGACTAGATGGGCCACTGGCCTGATCCAACAGGCTCTTCTTATGTTCTTATGTTCTTATGTTCACAGCTAATGCCCAGCAGTAAAAATCTTCACCCTGTGGATTTGTTCAAGCCCATTTTAAAGCACGAGATACGAAGCTCACAATCAAGGCATGAAGCTGATGGTCTTCTCCATGTTTGCTCCATGCACTCAGTATTTAGAGATATGCTGCCTCTGTATATGGAGGTTCTATCTAGTGCAGACGACTGGGACTGTTTCCTCACTACATGAATTCAGTTAATTTGTGGTTTCTCTGTCTCCCTCTTTCTGCTACGCACATGCACCCACAGGAGTGTTCTCCTTGAAAGTCTACTGCAGAAACAAGTTTTGAGGTCAAGATCACAGAAAGAAACTAAAAAAGTTCCAGAGCAATTCCCTCTGTGAATTCCCTCGCTGTGAAACAAAATGCTCTTTATATAATATTGAAAGAGAACAAAGTCAATAAAGACAGAGGGGGGGACCCCATAATACTCTTACAAGCAGGGGGGAAGCGCCGGAGTGTACATTTTGCATTCCAAAAGGAGAAGAAAATTGTCAAGTCAGGGAATATGTAATCAATTAGCAAAGCCCCAGAAATACTTGCAAAACAATAATTAGTCGTGTCAGAAAATTCCACAACAATTAAACTGGTGGCTGAGCGGAAACAAAAGTCAGAATGAAAAGGGGTAGAAAGAGATAATGTGGCGCACTCGTGCCAGCAAAGCATCGTGGAACAGCACACACACACACACACACCTCACTTTATACCCATCAACATCCCAAAAATGTACAGGAGTCATAGATGAGGGGTCCAGGAGCAACCAAAGTGGATGTTTCAGATTACAGTCCCCATCGTTCCTGACCCTTGGCCAAGCTGGCTGGGTCTGGTGGGAGCTGCAAGCCACAGCATGTGACTTCGCTTGCACTAGGCACGTGGCTGTCCCTTTCCAAAGCACAGTGAGATTGCACTGGTAACCAAATGCTTGTCAAATCTGTTCATGAGACCAGGCTGCCACGTGGATCTTTGCTGCAGCAGGATGACACTGACATCATTGCAAGGCCTAGCAGTGATGCCCAGCTTAATCTTAACATCAAGGATTTCTTATCCCATTTTAGCTTATCCCATTTTAATTTCTTGAGAAGCGTACGGTATTTGACTCTAACGGCATGCTGGCGCCAGAAGAACACATAGTGCTCCTTGAGATGAAAGAAGTGATGAAGGATGTTGATCGGTGCTCAGCTTGGGACAGACAAAAGGAAATGGCATAAAGCCCTCAGCATCCCCAGGAAGGGCTGGGAAACAGACACAGCAAAGACCAGGGCTGGAGAACCACTGGTTCTCCAAATAATATAAATAATAATTAAATAATAATAAAATAATATGGACTTCATCTCCAACATCCTTGTGCTGACGAGAGTTGGAGTCCAACAACCAACAACATCTGAAAGGCCACCAGGTTCCCCATCCCTGTACTAGACCATCACTTGCCTTTACTTGCCCCTGGCTACTTCCATCAGAAAGCTGGCCATCACTTGCCTTTACTGCCCCCCTAGTTACCACCATCACAGCCCTGCCTTCTTTTAAAGCAGGGGTGGAGAAATCTATGGCCCTCCCAATGGTTAGCAGACTCCAATTCCTATCATCACCCCTACCCATTGGGTATGCTGCCTAGGGAGCATGGATGGGAGATGGAGTCCAACAACTAGAGGGCCACAGGTTCCCTAGCCCTGGAGTAGGTAATACTGACCGAGGTGGACAAGGCATTTGGTTGGCCACTGTGAGAACGAGATGGCGGCCCGGATGGGCGATTGACCTGATCCAGCACGGCTCTCTTGTTTTCTTGGCTAAGCAGAGTTCTCGAGGTCTTATGCACAAGCTAGCAGAAAAGACTCCAAAGCTACAAGGAAGCCAGACTAAGGAGTACAGAACGAGAGAAGTGTCACACTCTGGATCATGATACTCAATGCATTATGCCCCTCAGTGCTCGGGGGCGGGGAAGTGCTGAAATATGTTCAGGCCAATTCTAATGAAATAGCACCCAAACAATGAGCTGTGATATCCCAGCCTTTCTCCTTAAATTAAGTCTCTCTTTAGTATTTTTATACCCCAGTGGGTTTTTATAAGCCTGGCTGTAAAGCCAACAGTATAATTAGCAATAAAGCCAACACTGCTAGGAGTGATTTCTTGATGGGGAGAGGGAGGGGGGCACATTTATTTATTTTCCCCACATGCGCCTAGATCCCAATTGCTATTTTTGTCTGGATTTATGTCAGTCTGTCTCCTCACGGTTCCATACCTCCCGGTGGCAGAACAGACATGGCTTCCAAGAAAGCTGGCTAAGCCTGTCGTTGCTGACTGTCAGGCAAACGGGGCTGTGCATTCCTGGAGCATCTGGCCAGCACAAGGGGACAGGAGACCAGAGACAGGGAATTGGAAGAGGTTCAAAGGGCTGGCAGGTTCCAAACCACCCCCTCCCTGTGCTGAAGAGGCTGAACCTAAGTGGAACGCAATGGGATGCAACGGAGCAAAGCGGCGCCTCCTGGAATGCAACACACAGCAAGGGGAGAGGGGAAGTTCACTGTCAAAAGATGGCCATTCAACAGAGGTGTCCAGGTTACTTGAGCAAGTGAGCTAAGCAAAAAATGGCTCACCAGGTGTGGCCACTACGTGAGCTCCCTGGCAGGTAGGACACTGTTACTTACCATGTGGGAGAGGGAAAGGGGCGAGGCAGCAGGAAGGTCAGAGTGGTGCAAACACACTGAAGGGGGGGTGCTAGATTGGCTCCTATCTGTAGAAAGATAGACAGATCTCAAAGACAGACAGATAGATACTGTATCTCTTAGGCTGTGGGCACACTAATTGCTTCAAAAACAGTGAGAAAGGATTCACTGACTGCGTTTTGAAGCAACTCTGCCCTCTGCTGGACACACCTCCCTTCCCCACTGCTGACTTCATATCTTTCAGGACCGCCCACAGCAAAGTGTTGGACCAATCACAGTCTCTGCCTGAGCCTACAGCAAAGCTTTTCCATTGGCCACACCTGGAGGGGCAACTGGTTGATCTAACAATCAGATGCGAAACCTCCCTGAAGCTAATTTTCTTTAAAAAGCACACTGGAACTGATCCAGCCAGGATTTAGAGTAAAAAGGGGTGGAGTTTGACGAGTGTCGTGTGCCTCCATTTTCAGAAAGTGAGGTGTAGACCCACTGGAACCGGCACAACAGTAAGTGTGTCTCTACCCTTAGACAGAGATCTCATGCATCAGGAGTTCCCAAACTGTGCTCCAGGACCACCAGTGGTCTGTGAGTTTCATTCAGGTGGTCCATGGTTTTGTGGCTAAAAATGGGAGATGACACATCCATTGCACTGAGTAGTCATATTGATATTAAACTGAATTTTTCTCACTTCTTTTCTTTCTTATAAACTATATTTTATTGTATTAGAGTTAGAAGTCTATGGGATTCAAACTGTTGTACAAAACATATATATATATATATAAGAAATAAAAGATGAAAGAAAAATGCAATTAAAATCATATTGCATCTAGCACAGCACATTACAATTGCTGTCACAGGCAAAAAAAATCATTAGGTGGTAAGTTTAATTTGTGAAAGGTGCTGAAAGCTGTTAGGAGGCTCCTAGTCCCCTTCAAAGAGCTGCAATTGCCAAAAAAGATTCCCTTTGCCCAGAGAACTCTGGGAATTGTAGCTCTGTGAGGTGAATCAGGGTCTCTCAGTGTCCTTCACAAACTACCCTTCCCAGAATGTTTTTTGGGAAGCCATGACTGTATGTATGTATGCATACATGTATTTATTTATTTATATCCACCTTTCCTCCCAGTATGAGTCCAGGGCAACAAAGAAAAGCACTAAAAACACTCTAAAACATCTTAAAAACAGACTTTAAAATATATTAAAACAAAACATCTTAAAAAAACATGTTAAAACAAAACATATTTTAAAAAAACAGCTTTAAAAAATGTCTTAAAAAGCAATTCCAACACAGACGCAGACTGGGATAAAGGTCTCCACTTGAAAGGCTTGTTGAAAGAGGAAACTTTCATTAGCCGCAGAAAAGATAACAGAGATGGTGCCTGTCTGATATTTAAGGGGAGGGAATTCCACACGGTAGGTGCCACTACACTAAAGGTCCTCTTCCTATGTTGTGCAGAATGGATTTCCTGGTAAGATGGTATCTGCAGGAGGCCCTCACCTGCAGAGAGCAGTGATCAGCTGGGTGTATAAAGGATAAGACGGTCTTTCAGGTATCCTGGTCCCGAGCTGTATAGGGCTTTGCACACAAAAACCAGAACCTTGAACTTGGCCCAGTAGCTAATAGGTAGCCAGTTCTTTAGGTGGAATAATAGTGGAATAAATATATGGTGTGAATGTGCCCTTATAACCCCCCCCCCCACACACAGACAGCAATCACACCTCTGGACCACTAGAGGGAGCCAAACAATTTCCCATGGGCACTGTATGATGTTCAGCAGGGAAGGAGATAAGGCAGATTTATTTTTTCTGGATAGGAGAAAAGGGGTGGTGGTGCTGGGTGGGGGGGAGAGTTTGGAAGGGTCCTGGACGCCTCACCCGCATTAGCCCAACAATGCCACTGGAGGCCATTCAAGCCAAGCTGTAGAACTACAATGAATGGGGTGCTGATTAGGGAGGTTTTAAAAATAGGCAATGTAGCAGGATGTAATTAATTAGCAGGACTGAAGAGGGGGGCAAAGGGGGAAACCATCAGCAGAATGTGGGAGAGAGGAAAGGAAAGAAGGAATGAAAGACAAGGAGGAAGGGAACCAGAGCAATCCAACGAAGAAAGGAAGACAGCCGTTTAAGGAGATAACATCAGGGGTGCCCCATCCTCATAAGAACATCAGGAGAGCCCGCTAGACCAGGCCAGTGGCCCATCTAGTCCAGCATCCTCTTCTCATGGTGGCCAACCAGAAGTCCATTATGGGAAGCTGGCAAGTAGACCCTGAGCACAACAACAATCTCAGCACTTCCCAGAGGGATACTATCTCCCTGATTGGAGATAGAATACATCCATTGTGGCTAGTAGCCATTGATAGACAAATTCATGGAGGAGGAGGAGGCTGGCTACTTTTTAAAGTCAGTCACATTGTTGGGGATCGAACCTGGGACCTTCTGCATGTTGAGCAGGTCACTGAGCCTCCCCTGGCATAACTGGGCCAACTACTCAAAGCTAAGACATTGTCACAGCAGTTTGGCACACCCCCTTACAACCCTTAAGCAGGTTCAGACAGGCTCTTTCTCCTTGCATGAGGAAGGTGTCACAGAATGGGAGTGATTGCGCACACCAGCGCTCCTTCGAGGTGGGAAAGTGGGGGCCATCTGCGCCTGCCATATCAGTTGTGTGCGTGTCCAGGGTCATGGGGGCGGTTGCACTTCATCAAGGTCTGGTATACGCAGCAGCAGTGCCTTTGGATGGGGGAGTGGAGAGGAGGAGAGGGGACGGGCTCCTGATCAGCCAACACTCCTTTTGTTGTAACTGGAGCTAAAGGGGAGGAGCTGTCACTGTCAAAAGTGCTGAAGCCGACTGTTCCAGCACTTCCTGGATGCAATCAACTAGGACCCTCTCCTGGGTCCCATTTTGTACCTTCTTCTTCACCCCAGGGCCACTCCACGGGGCTCATGACCCTTAAGATAGAGGAGACTGTCTTCTACAGAAGAAAACCCTTGGCCCATCTAACTCAATATTACCAACATTAACTGGCAGATGACAGGATTTCAACCAGGAAATCTTTCCAGCCTGACTTGGAGTTGCCAGAGATTGATTCTAGGACCTCCTATTAGTGTGGATAGGAATGTCCAGATATGATGGCTCCTTGGTGTCATAGATAGTGTAGAGATCTGCTGAGGGTTCCTGTTCTCCTTGATCCGCATCTGAAAAGACCTCAGGTTTGATGTCTGAGCAGGCCTGAGCCCTGATACCACCCCTAGACACCTTAACCTCACACACCCCTCCCAATTAAATACATTCTGGGGGGCTTTGGGGCTGACTAGTCTATCCGAAACCTACAAAGGAGCCACCTTCTGGTTTAAATTTGGCCTATTTTTTTAATGTATTGAGAAAAGATTGCATTTCGTTCTCCAGTAAATCTTCCTCGCCTCATTCTCCATTTTCCTGCAATGAGGCAGGCCGGTCGCTCTGGCAGCTGAAGTGCTGGGACTTCCTCTTGCTCAAAATGCATTAATTTGTAAATATCTTCATTTATATGTAAATGTGGATTCCTTATCCCCGAAGTCTCCTTGGCCAATCAGGAAACGGCAGAGGCGGCTGCTACATCAAACTTTCTTTGCTTTTATGTAACGTTGTGGGTTGTTGGGCTGACAATTCCATCTCCCCCCCCCCATATTATTGTCTTTCTCTCTTCACACACACCTCTCTGGTCTCCCTTTCCCTGCCATTAATTTTTATTTCAAATGTTGACTTTCTATCCATACATAATGGAACCTTTTCCATCTCCTCTCCTCAGGCCGGATCGTGTGCGAAACATAATCATCATGATATTACTAAGCGTTTTGACATCTTCATTTCCAAAACAGAAACCTGCTCTCATTCTGACGAGATGCAGACGGTGCCACTTGGGAGCAACAAGGTGAGAAGTGGAGAAGACAAAAAAAAAAAAAGGAGGGGGGGCTAAGGACCAGAGAGAGGCTCTCAGAGGGCTGCATTCCCTCCCTCCAAGGCCTGAGGTCTGCCTCCCTTTTGGCTTAGGGCTGTGGCAAACTGCCCTCCTTCCATTCATCACCCCGTTCTTGAGGTCGGGGGAGAGACCATGGAACGACATTCTCAGCGGTCACTGGTGTCCATTGGGACTGGTGGGGTGGAAGGTAGGGAGGCCACCAGTAGGTGGAGTCAGATGCACTGATAGGCAGAGCCACCCCCTGAGCTGGTTATAAGTACGAAGACAAGTAGGTGGGTAGATTGAGGTTGGTGAGGCAGCGCCCCACCTGCTCAAATGGACCAGCCTCCCCTGGGCATTCTTGTTTATTTAATTTTATTTAGAAAACTTTATATGCCTCTTGGTTGTAATAGAACCTCTACACAGTTTAACCCCCCCACACACACACATAATAAACACTTTAAAAACAAAAAAAATCAAAAGATAATTAAAATCAACAGTAAGCTAAAAAGACATGTTTTTATCTCAACTTTATCTCATCATCATCATCATCATCTAAATTTATATCCACTCTTCATGCACGTAGGAGCCCAAGGTGGCATGTCTGAATAGGCTTGCCTAAACAACAGAGGTTGACTAAAACATCTTCTAGTACCTTAAAAATTAAAGGTAGCCATGGCATCCCATGAGAAAGTTTCCAAACGGTGATGTCTTAACATAAGACCAACCAAAACATCACAAATTGGGGTGCAAGCTGCTCCTGTGGATACTTCGGTTGGCCTAATAAAGGTATTCTGCTAGTAAGGGTTTTGTAGCCTCCTAAAGACAAAGCCATTTATTACAGCAAAAGCTTTCATGGACTCGAATCCACTTCATCAAATAACATAGTGTTATTTTCAGCTGGCAGATATATAACAGCCAGGTCAAATGGCAGTGAGTTGCAGAAAGCAAGTGCAGCCTGTGACAATTCAATTAAAACAGACGCATACGCGGAATAAGCACAGGGACCTTTCACAGCCACAATAATTGGGTAAAGAGCCTTGGGCAATGCCAACGACTCCAGATACCATTCTGGCAAAATGGCCAGGAGCGGTCAGTGAGAAGCATTGCCACGGCACAGCCAGCTTTCTTGGCAACAGAGTCACTGCTGCTTGCCAGGCACAGGGGTGGGGTATAAAATCATGTCTTTATTTATTTTCTTATTTGATTTATATCCCACCCTTCCTCCCAGGGCGGAATCTAATTCTGTTCCCATTTCAAGCCGTATCTATAAATTTCTCACTTTACGAAACAACCCGAGACCCAAGGCACAGCCATCCTCTGGAATTCACAGTTCTCTGAATTTTGCAATGCATAAAATCCCAGAATACTAGAGTTGGAAGGGGCCAATAAGGCCATCGGGTCCAACCCCCTGTTCAGTGCAGGAATCCAACTTCAAGCATCCCCGAGAGGTGGCTGCCCAGCTGCCTCTTGAACTCTGTTCTCCAACCACATAATGTTTAAGGGGGGAAATCCTGCACATAGTCAGGAAAAAAGTGTGCCTAAAAATGAATATACTAGTGAAAATAACACACAAAGGTGCTTTGTATTAGGAGAAATGGCTTGCAAAAATGTGCACGTCACTCCATGCCGCATATAAAAATTGTGTTTGTTAGGATAAATTCACACAAAAATGCTGAAGTATTTTCATTAGGATTTTTTTTAAAAAAAAGAAGAATCACAGATTTCTGTAGAGACTGAATTTAAATTAAATTCGTAGAATAGTAGAGTTGGAAGGGGCCTATAAGGCCATTGATTCCAACCCCCTGCTCAATGCAGGAATCCAGCTTAAAGCATGCAGGTGGCTGTCCAGTTGCCTCTTGAACGCCTCCAGTGTTGGAGAGCCCACCACCTCCCTAGGTCATGGGTTCCATTGTCGTACCATTCTAAAAGTTAGGAAGTTTTTCCTGATGTTCAGTTGAAATCTGGCTTTGTGCAACTTGAGTCCATTATTCCATGTCCTGCACTCTGGGACGATCGGGAAGAGATCCTGGCCCTCCTCTGTGTGACAACCTTTCATGTACTTGAAGGGTGTTATCATATCTCCCCTCCGTCTTTTCTTCTCCAGGGTAAACATGCCCAGTTCTTTCTGTCTCTCATCATAGGGCTTTTTTTCCAGTCCCGGTGATCCTTGTTGCCCTCCTCTGAACCCGTTCCAGTTTGTCTGCATCCTTCTTGAAGTGCGGAGACCAGAACTGGATACAGTGCTCAAGATGAAATTAGATCACACTCCAGGAAAACTTTCTGATGCCCAATACAAACTGATTTTTCCCCCAATGCTAATTAGCCAAATTTTCCAAATCAAAGTTTTCCAGAAAACCCAGAGTACGTCACAGATAGCCTTTACATCACAGCTGAATCAGTCCTGCATTTACTGGAAGGTGCGCCTCCCATCTGTCACAAGCCCCATGGAGAACTCTTGGCAGAGCCTCTAAGAGCTAAGACTGGAAAAACAAGAAACTGAAAGAACCAACATTGGCAGATCCTTTGATCCCTAACTGGGACAAGGTGGTGGGGAGGACAGGTGCATGGCACCGCCATGCCCTGCCCGCCACTTCTGAAATGATGTCCATGGCAATGGCACGACTTACCGCACGGTGGACTGGTACACCAGGTCTTCCCTCTTTCGATAATTCTCCATGTGTGACTGGTTGGTAGAGAACATGGCATCGAAGGTGAAGATCTTCTGCTTGATGGTGCCACCATCTGTTACCTGTGGGGGGGAATGCAGAGAGGGGGGAATCAAGTGAGCAGAGCTTTCTCATCCAGAGCGCATGCCAGCTATCAAGCTTCACAGAGCTCTTTGTCACAGGGAGTGGGAAAGGGGCAAGAGAGCAGGCGCAGGGCAGGCGCTTGGGGTGGGCAGTGCTCAAAGGCACTTATGCCACAGGCTGCTCAGCGCATGCAAAAAGAAATAGAGCCAAACTACAAGCAACACAACATTCACAGCAACGTCTTTTGTCTAAACCAGTGGTGGTGAAATCCAGACTGCGGAGGGATGAGTGTGGCCCTTCGTACCTTTCTGTCTGGCCCTCAGTTACCTCCCTGGGTCACCCATCCCCTCTCCAGGCCACATCACTCGCCAGCTCTGCTCCACCCCCTCCGTGGGCATTTTTGTCTGTCTAGAATGTGGGGCACTGGCAATCCCTCCCCAAACTAGAGCACCTCGCAAGCTCTAGGACAGGGGAGAGGAAACTCAGGCCCAGGGGGCCAAAGGTAGCTCTCCAGGGTGCTCTGTGTGGCCCTTGGAACTCTCCCCAGACCATGCCCCTCACTGGCCCTGCTTTGCACCTCTTTTTTTCTCATTTGTGGCCTGGTGCCACTGAACTCTGATGATGCCTCTTGCTTGTCCAGATGGAGGGTAGAACAGTGCGTGGGGTGTAGCCTTCTGTGCAAAGGCAAAAATTCCCTCCATTGCCCTGCCCCCTTTCTCCTCTGACCCTGCCCACCCCTGGCCTGTGGCCCCCGGAAGGATGCAGCCCTCAAGTTGGAAAAAGGTTTCCCCCCCAAGCTAGGCCAACATGGTCCTTTCAAGGAAATATTCCAATGCCACAATATTCCTATGCCTCTTTCACACACATATTGTCGTCTGACTCCACAGCCATCTCTCTCATCGCATGTCCCTCCCTGCAAAGGACAAGGGTGCAAGATTGCTCCTCCCCCACCAACTCATTCTGCCAGGACGGGGAAAGGATGGAGGTGCCCAGACTCCCACCTACAAACCTTTAAATCTTATTTTTCTGCCTCTCATACAAACCTGACACTTGAATGTTGCATCGGGGATGTTGAGCTCCCCTCCTCCTTTCCACCCTTCGGCCAAAAGATTAGAAAACATCCTCCCCCCCCCTTTGCTGCTTCGTTGCAGATAGGGCATGTTTAAAGATAAATTAGTACAAAAGTTGTGAGAAACAGAATTACCCAGGGAGGATTTTTTCCTCCCGAAAAAAAAAGAAAAAATATATATTTGAAAAGAAAAAGAGAAGGAAAGCATCCCCCTTTGATCTGCAAACTTCAGCTATCACCATTCAAAGGCCTGCAGCAGGGGAGATGAATCCGGAAAAATTGCCAGAGGGTCTAGCAAAAGACCAGAGAATTGGGTAGTGCCATCGCCAAGCTCTGAAGATCAGGCTGAAGCTTTTAAAGTCTGAGCAAGCGTCAGGTGGGAGAGTATGGAGGCTTCAGATCTCACTCGGGTATTATCTCCCATGCATTCACACATGCGCACACACACTGCAGGATTGCATTTCCCCACACTCCTATCAGTATGGATTCCCCGGTGAAATACACAAATGCACGTACACACACACACAGAGAGCATAACCTTGCAATGGATTCTGAGGGCGCAGCAACAGATTCCATTAACAGTTGTTCCATCCTGTTTCCACTAAGCTGAGGTGGTCTGGCTCGATCTCCAACCATCACCGATTGGGAGCCTTCCAGCACAGGCCAGGGCAGTTGGAGCGGCTCATCAGCAAACAGCCTTCCCCAACCTGGTGCTATCCAGGCAGTTTGGACAACTCCCATCCTGCACCAGCCAACTTGGTCAAGCTGTCTGGGGCTGACAGGCAATGCAGTCCAAAGCATCTGGTAGAGAGCAGGAAGGCAGCACAGAGTAAAACTGTGGCATTCCATCCCCACAAGAGGTACAGATGGTCACCAACATGGGCGGCTTTAAAACAGGATTGGCCAAATGAAGACAAGCCCTGAAGCTGGATCAGGCCAAAGGGGGCCCATCTAGTCCACCCTTCTGTTCTCACAGGGGCCAACCAGATGCCCATTATGGGAAGCCTGCAAGCAGGGCCTGCTAATGCCACAGCAGCACTCGCTCAATTTGTGATTCCCAGCAACTGGCATTCGGAGGCTTGCCGCCTCCAACCATGGAGGTGGAACACAGCCATTGTGGCTAGTAGCCATTGATGGCTTTATCCTCCGTGAATCTGTCTAATGCACAAAGGACAATGAAGCTATCAGTGTTCTACCTCCACTGTCAGAGGCAGTATAACAGTTGCCGGGGAGCCTCGTTAGGGAGGGTGCTCTTGCACTCAGGTCCTGTTTATGGGGGCTTCCCAGTGGGGCATCTGGTTGGCCACTGGGAGAACAGGACACTGGACTAGAGAGGCCACTAGCCGGATCCAGCGGGGCTTTTCTTATGGTTCCTCCTGACCTGAGGGCATAGGCAACTTGCTCTCTGTGGTGTTCATTTAATCATGTCCTGGGTTCCCCCAGACACATATGCATCTCTCTTCTGAGAGGCCCAGATCAAATGCTCCGCTCTCCTCCGCCGCGGCTGCTCTGCCATCCGAGCCGTGCCTCATCTCCAAGATAATGCACGACAAGGCGCGAATCTGCTAATGAAATAATGCACCTGGAGGCAGTGTCAAAAATGTCTCTTCCACGGGAAATGTGAAAACGCAGATGGTGCTAATAAACTCCAGAAACAACGTCTGGGGAATAAATAAATATAAATACGTGGGGAGACGGCATTATCGGCACGTGGCAGGAGAGGGAAGGGGAAATGAGGAGATGGCTGACAAAGTTCTGGCTGTCCAACCTCGCCTCCTCCTGTCCCAGAGATGGGGAACCTCAAGCCCAGGGGCTGAATGCAGCCCTCAAGGACTCTCTCTGTGGCCCTCTGGACTTTCCCTAGGCCAGCCTTTCCCAACTAGTGGGCCACCAGCTGTTGTTGGACCACAACTCCCATCAGCCTCAGCCAGCATTGCCAATGGTCAGGAAATATAGGAATTGTGGTCCAACATCTGGTGGCCCACTAGTTGGGAAAGGCTGCCCTTGGCCATACCTCTCACTGACCCTGCCTTGCACCTGGTGTCCTGCCTGGGTAGAAATGAGTCCTTAGACTTTGATCGTGCTCCTTGCTTTCCTAGATGGAAGATAGAGAGGGATGCATGTGCACATTAACATGTGTTGCTCCACCCACTTTTGCTCCTGGCATGTGACCCTCGAAGGTTTGCCTAGACGTGAAGGCACTCGGGGAGAAAAGGTTCCCCTCCCCTGTCCTGGCAGAAGAGACCCTTCCTTGAAGGTACTAAACTTAAAAGGCCTCAGATGGCTTGGGACCAGCTCAGGATTGTCTACCCTGACTGGCAGAGCCTGTCCAGGATTTCAGAAATGGAGCCTCTTCCAACCCTGCCTGGAGATGTTGGGGGCTGAACTTGGCGCCTTCTGCACACAAGGCGGATGCTCTGCCACTGAGCTACGGCCCTTTCGTAAGCCCTTAAGAAACGACAGAACATGTGAGATGGCCTCTGCTGTTTATAGAGCCCTCCACCAGGGCCGTGACGCGTTGCCACCGTGAGCTAAGGGCACCGGCACAAACAGCAGCTTTGAACCTCTAAATGACATTCAGGATTCATAACTGAAGCAAGTGAGACGGTGTAAATGTGGGAGGGCTACAGCTCAGTGGAAGAGCATCTGCCTGGCATGCAGAAGGTCCCAGGTTCATTCCCCAGTGGCAGCATCTCCACGTTGGGCTGGGAGAGAATCCTGCCTGAAACCCTGGAGAGCAGCTGACTGCCAGTGTAGACAATACTGAGCTAAATGGACCACATAGTCTGACTCAGCATAAGGTAGTGTCCTCTGTTCTTAATTCCAGGTGGATTTTCTGGCCCAAAGTGATCTGCTTGGGCCAGAAAAATGGATTTCTTATCTTTTTTTTTTTTTTTCAATAATTTTTATTCAGATTTTCATAAAACATACAAGACAAAATCATAAAACATTCAAAGACAAAAAACAAAATCAAAAATAGTTAAACAAAAAGAAAAAAAAAAAAGAAGAAAAAAAAAAATAAAAAATAAAGAGTAAAATATTGACTTCCCATTTGTCAAAGATCAAATCAGTTATAAGTCTATAATATATAGCAATCCTGTCTCTTAAGTCATATTATAAAATCACTTTCCTCCAGTAGTTATCTTACTTAATCATCAAATCTCATAAACATTACTTTATTCTTTCCACAAAAAGTCAAAGAGAGGTTTCAATTCTTTAAGAAATATATCTATCAATTTTTTTTTTCCAGATAAGCATATCGATTAATCCATCTCATTACTAATTATGATAATCTTATTGTCATAACCATAGTCAAAATAAACATTTCAATTAATCCATCACATCAGAATCTGTTAGGTTCAGTAATTTCAGTAGCCATTGTTCTATTATCTCTATTAGTTCCATTTTCCATCTTCCATCTTCAGTAGTCTTGTTAAGTCCAGTAATTTCAATATCCAATCTTCCATTATCAGTATTCCATAATAATCTTGCTGTCAAAGCCATAGTCATATAATAAGAGTCTGATGGGAATTACCTCTATCCCAAATATTTTCTTGCCATCCATTCTGAATAAGTTGCTGAAATACTGCTGTAAAATCATATCTCTGTTCTTTTTTTCAAAATACACTGGGTCATCTCTTAAAAGTTTTTCCATTGTCACATGGCTGCAGTTAATTCCATAGATTTTCTCTATATTGGGCTCCATCACATCATTCCAGTCCAGAAGATAATCCATGCCATTGATAACTTTATCTCTAGAATCTTCATTCATTTCTTCAGAGATAACATTAAGTTCCAAACAATAGATTTTATTTCTAAAGTCCATAGACTCCAAATCTTGTTCCTGTTCCACGTTTGTTCCAATCTCCGGGATCTCCTCTCTCACAGGGACCCCTATTCCAGTCTCCAGGGTCTCCTCTCTCACAGGGACCCCTATTCCAATCTCCGGGGTCTCCTCTCTCACAGGGACCCCTTCCAGGGTCACCTCTCTCACAGGGACCCTTATATCTTTAATCTCCTGCTTCATTTTACTCAATTCAATTTTCGTTATCTCAATCTCATTCATTATTCTCTGAAACATAGTTATTTCCAGATTCTCAGCCACTTTCTTAATTGCCATTTTAAAAGAAAAATATAGGAAAACCACTTCTTATTTCAGCAACAATTGGGTTAATACTCCAAACTTGGTGACATCACAGTATAAACAGAGCAGACAGCCTTATCTCTCCAATAGTTAAGTAAACAAAATGCAGTTCCCAGGATCGAAGCAATTAATGGCAATCGTCAAGAAACAGATTCGTCAAAATAAAATAGACCAAAAAGAGAGTAGTCTCAAAACAGTATAATATTTTTCAAAATAAAAATCTGGAATAGAAATCCCTCTTCTGTGTGTATCTTTAGAATGCAAATCCAGGACAGCTTTTTGCAACAAAAACAGAGATAAGCTATTAATTAGTGCGTAGCAGAGAGAAGTTACGGCTCCCCAGTGAGATGTCAAAAACCGATCAATCTGGCAAATCTCTTTTAAACAGCAACAATTTAAGTCAAGTAAAAGAAAAATATAGAAAGAAGGGTGCTTGCCTGTTAGTGCGTTCTCTCTTAGAAGATAAGATGAACGTTCGCTTTAACAGATAGAGCTTGCTGTTGAAAATCCGTCCCACCTTCGTCGGCTGGACCTCGTCCCATAAATTAATGAGATCTGGTCGTCCCAACAAAAATAGGCTTTGAGGTTAATCTCTTCGTTTCTCCCTACCCGGGAGAAGTTTAATCAGTCAAAAAAAAAAGAAAAAACTGACTGATATATCTGAATAAGCTTCTTTTGAGGCAGGAGCCCGTCTCAAAAGCAGGCACAGGCTAAGTCACCCTTCCCGGAAGTCAAAAATGGATTTCTTATCAATGAGAGAATTCCACGTATTCCTCACCTACAGTGGTCAGTGACATTTTCCTTCTGGAAACCACAGCAGGGGAGAGTGCTATGGGTCCTGCTTGTGGACTTCCCAATGGGGCATCTGGGTGGCCACTGTGAGTACAGGATGCCGGGCTAGATGGGCCATTGGCCTGATCCTGCAGCCAGGCTCTCCTGAAGTTCTTATGATGTTCTTCCTCACTTCACAGCAAAAGCAGAAGTCACCATTTCTGTTTTAGAAACATCTAAAATATATTTTTCTCTTCTTAAAAAAAAAGTTTCAACTCAACTCCTTTGGCAATCATCACGGACTGACTACAGCTCTGGAGTCACCTTATAATTCTTCTTCTTCCATGGATCAGAGCCCAGAAGACTGAAACAGAGAGATCAAAGCTGCAAAACTGAACCCTTGAAAACACCATCCCATCCACGCAGCAGGAGAAGGGCCTTCATCTAGCTCTTGAACTGCACCCTGCATTGTCCCTTCTAGCTGAAATTTCACTCTGGTTTTTTTTTTCTTATTACACGGGAACTGAGAGGAATGGGGTGGGGGAATGGAGAGGAGCTGTCAGTAAAACAATCTCCTCAAATTTATTTGCCTAAACCAAGGCTTTATTACAGAGAAAACACACACACTCACATACACAAGATAAAGAACCGCAGAGAGAGTGATCCGATTCATAAATCTCTTACATTTTGGGGAGATGCAGGGTGGACATTTTCAAGGACATATCCAATTTCAGTGGGTTGTATTATTATTATTATTATTAAAACTCTTTCACAAGCCTGGAAATAATGTCAGCTTAGTGGGTTCCTAAATCAGAAATCAATGGAAATGCAAGACATTTGTAAAGATCAACCATGGATGGCTGTAAGTGGCGAGATAATAGAGCATTTCAACGCAGGTTTGCCTGAGAGGACACCAGCCTGAGGGTACAGCCATTTAGGGTTGACATGGGAGGGGGACACTTTTATGGAGGGAAAACTTTGACCATGGGATATTTGCTCCCCCATCATCAGAACAGATTTGCAGAGGGGCTTCAAAATGGGGTGAAAATATCCATCCATTCAGAGAGATCAGCCAGCATTGCCCTCAATCTGCTCTGAGCTTTGTGGATACACCACAAAGCCGAATCTGATTGGCTACATGGTGCCACATGGTAATGAAGGTGGCAACATGATCAGTGCTTGGCTAGCTCACATAGCCAGCAAGAATATCACACTCTTTTATTTCCTTTCTTTCTTTTTTCAGTGCCATTCTAGCTTCTGAAAGAAACAGGGAACATTCCTCAGAATCAGAAGAGTATTAGTCAGCCTCTTCATACAGAAATGGCTAGATCAGCTGTTTGCAGTTCTCTGCTGCAGCAGCACTGTTGTTCCTCTTCTCTTTTCTTTTGTGAGCCCAGCCAATAAAGGATCCTGTAAAGAAGTCATTAATGTCATCCAGCCAAATAGATCTGCTTGTGAAACAAGCAGATCTGATTGGCTGGAAGCTAATTCAGCTGAAGCTATTTCAGAGTAAAGTCAGTTCTTCCTGCCCTCACTTTGTAAAGGTGACCGTAATGTCAGACTTAAACACTTGTGTGTGTGTTTGCAGGAAGGGGTGGTGGACAGATTAAGATGGTCCACCCCGGAGACTAATGGAATCCATTGGATTTCTGAATGCCCTAGGGGAGTTCCCAGTAGATATAGCAGGCCACCCTGTTGAAGCCCTTGTCACACCGTGGAACAGCGAGGCACACCTGGCTCTTGACACAGTTGCTCCCGAGCGCCCTCTCTCTCTGGCATTGTGGAGCCCAGTTTGCGCCTTGGTACCCTAGTGAGTTAAAGGCAATGAAACAGGCTGGATGATGGCTAGAGCACAAGCGGCGAAAGATGTGCTGAGAGGGCACGAGTAAAACATCATAACTGTACCTACTGTGTGGCGGTGAAGGCGGCAAAGGCCCACTTCTCTGCCTCCATTGCATCCTCATGTAGCCATCCAGGGGAGCTTTTCCTTATTGTCAGGGGTCTGTTGACATCAACTCCAGGAAATGGAGGTTTAGACCCTTCGGAGGCCCACTGTGAATTGTTTGCAAGGCACTTTGAGGGTAAAGTTGCTCACCTCCGTAGCAGTCTTGATGCCCCATCCACATCTACTGTGGTATCCAGTGCAATGTCTGCTGCAACTTCTTGGGAACGGTTTCAGTTGATGCGGCCTGATGACATAGACAAGGTGCTTGCGATGATGCGGCCCGCAACGTGTCCTCTCAACCCTTGCCCTTCTTGGCTTATTAACGCTTGCCGAGGGGGGTTGACCGAGTGAATCCAGGGTGTGGTCAATGCATCATTGTGGGAGGGAGTGGTTCCAGCCACCCTGTTAGAGGCAGTGATCCAACCACTCCTGAAAAAGCCCACCCTGGACCCATTGGTCTGCAACAATTACCAGCCGGTCGCAAATACCCCCTTCTTAGGGAAGGTGATTGAGAGGGTTGTGGTGCAGCAATTGCAAGTACTCTTGGATGAAACCGATTATTTTAACCCATTCTAGTCTGGGTACAGGCCTGGTTATGAGACTGAATTGGCCTTGGTTGCCTGATGGATGACCTTTATCAGGAGAAGGACAGGGGGAGTGCGACCCTGTTACTCTTACTTGATCTCTTGGTGGCTTTTGATACCATTGACCATGATATCCTTCTGGGCCAACTTGGTGAGATGGGTATTGGAGGCACTGTTTTACAGTGGTTCCAATCCTGTCTCCAAAGTCATTGTCAGAGAATGGCATTGGGTGATTGTCTTTCGGCCCCTTGGCTGTTGTGCTGTGGGGTGCCACAGGGTACCATCTTGTCTCCCATGATGTTTTTAACCCTTTTTAAAAAAAGATGTCTTGAAAGCTTTTTAAAAAATGTTTTAAAGATGTTTCGTTTTAATGTATTTTAAACTCTGTTTTTATGATGTTTTAAAGTGCTTTTTGTGCTTTTGTTTGCTGCCCTGGGCTCCTGCTGGGGGGAAGGGCGGGATATAAATCAAATAATAAAGAAATAAATAATAAGCTTTTCTTTTCTTCTTTTTTTGCAAGCCTGGAGTAAAAAGCAGCCCTTCTCCTTTACGTCAGCTGTCATCACGAACCAAGCAGCCAGAATTTGGGCGATTTCAGGGCATGGGAAAACGTTGGCTGATGTCAGATCAATGGCAGGCTATGACTATTCCAAATTACAGATACATCCTCTTGTAGCACGCAAATGTTGTTCCCAAGCACTCTCTTGTTGGATTTAGACAACAATTCTTTTTTTTTTTTTTTTTTAAGAGTGGACAGATTATTCACCCCACCCAATTCCTGTATGACGACCATTGTGAGCTGATGGACAGAGCTCTCTTGAATTTGAGGAACGAGGGACAGAGATGGAAGGGCTTTGTCAGTTTCAATAGTTGTCAGCTTCTGGCATGGCATTGCAACTGACATATGCTAGCAGTGAAACTGACATCCCTGTCAAAAATGATAAAACTGGAGGTGGGTGCAGAGAACATTTTTTTCTGAACACTTCTGAAAATCTGTTTGTGGGCAATGTCCATCTGAGAACCAGCAACCTTGAAAACGGATTTCACGCCTACACAAGTTATCTATCTGTCTTTCGAGGTCGATGGCAGAGCCGTTCAAGTGCGATGGATCATACTCTGCAGCTGAAAAATACTCAGGCACTTCAAACAGGTGGCCATAACTAGGCCCTTAAGAGATATCCTGCATGGAACAAGAGAGCTACACAAAGTTACAGCAGAAATAGCAGGAAAGCATCCAAAAGCATTGCAGGAGACAGGTTTTGATTTTTGAGAAGGGTTCCCAACAAGGTTTGAGCTTCCTGCTCTTTTCCCAAAGGGCACAATAATATGCAAGGCTTGTAGCTATTATAGGTGTATTAGTTGCAACAGTAAAATGGAGCTTCCATATTCAGGGGCAGCCTACCTGTGAATACCAGATCCTGGAGACAAACAACAAAGAGGGTATTTGTTCATTTGTTATTCTTCCACCCCACCGTTTGTCCTACCAGAATCCAGGGTGGCCAACAGTGGATTTTAATAAACAGAGCACAAATATTGCAAAGAGCCAATTATAAAAAAATTAAAATTAACCACAATTCAAAAACAATACAGGCAGCAATCAATGTATACCTGCTGAAACATGAAACTGGTTACCAAAGGTCTAATGAAATAAATGAATCCTAAGTTGAGGCTTAAGTGTAAGAAATGTGGTGGGACATGCAAAATCTCTGTCAGGAGGGAGTTCCATAAACAGGGGGGCACCACAAAGAAAGCCCTGCCTTGTGCCATCATCCCATGGGCCTCACCCACTGATGGCACCACCAACATGTCCTCACCATCAAATCTTAAAGCAGGGGCCAGAAGGTAGCAATGGGGAACACTTCTGGGGAACTGGGAGTTCTGGGAGTTCACTTTCCTCCACATTTGTCACCCGAGGCTCAGGTAGCCTTTGACAGCTGCAGGAGGATTCCAGTGGAAACAGAAACAAGAGGGGAAATCGCTAACGTTCACTTATTCATCCCATGCCCAGAAAGGAAAATCAATCCATTGAATACAATCAGGCGTTTGCTGTTCCAGCCCACAAACGATGCATAATCGGATACATTCCACCCCACCCCATGTGCTTTGAATTTCCTTCGCAATGAAATGAATGGGGCAGAATAACAACTAACGACAAGATAAGTTACATAATTCAATCCAATTTCTCCACAGCAGACAGTGAGATGAATAGCATCCTTTCTGGCAGAAGATAACTGCAGCAGAATGGAAACAGTGCTGCATGCGACAAATACAGGGCGGGGCAGAAAACTATGCCCTTGTACTTGGGGTGTGTGTGTGTGTGTGTTGTCTGTCCTTTCTAGTGCTCCATTCACAGCTGGGAAAAACAAATCACAGCCAGGCTCTTTTGACCTGTCTTGGCACAGCTTGGAAATGCGACTGTGATTTTCACTTGCCTGGCACAAGCAAAACAGATCAAAAGCCATCTCTCTCCCCCCATCACACGCTTTCAGCAGTCGCCCTTCAAAGCCTCGTTTTCCTCCCCCTCCCTCTCTATGTCCTACAAAACCAATTACAGACTGGAAATAACTGTAATAAACTTGATATCCCACTTATGGCCCAATCCCGCCACCACTGCAAGAACGCGTAATAGTGGCTGGGGAGTGAGGGGGGGACAACCACTCACAGCGGTTTCACTCAGGCTGTTTAAATTGTGTTCTGCAGCTCTTGTGGCCTCTGTCCCTCTCTCAGAAGGCTTTCTAGATTTGCTGCAAAAAAAGTGAGGGTACGGCAAAGTTTTTTGAGAAGCCACAGGCCTCAACGAGACGACTCGGCATCCTAGCTGAAGGAAAAGAAAAGACGGAATCATGGTCTTCCACCAAAGTGCTGATTTGCTTTCTGAACAAGAAAAGATTAAACCTGTTGGAAGGGAGGGGCTGAATGCAACTAAGTCCTTCTCATAGTAGACTCAATTAGTCATGTCCATTAACTTTACTCCAAGTAGGACTAGCATTAGATGTTGGACTAGGTGGACCATTGACTTGATCCGACAGGGCTCTTCAGATGTCCACTGCATTGCTATCTGAAAAGATGCATTCGTGCGCATGCATAAAATAAAGATGAAGGTAAAGGAGTGCACAGTTAAACTCTGGCATTTGCTCCCACAAGAGGCAGTGATCTCTGCCAACTTGGATGGCTTTAGAAGAGGATTAGACAAATTCATGTCTATCAGCCATGATGGTTATGGTCTACCTCCATGACCAGAGGCAGTCTGCTTCCGAATACCAGTTTCTGGAAACTGCAGGTGGGGAGAGTTGCTCTTGCACTCAGGTCCTCCTTGCGGGGTTCCCTTTGGGGCATCTGGTTGGCCACTGGGAGAACAGGATGCTGGACTGGACGGGCCATTGGCCTGATCCAGAAGGTTCTTCTTCTTAAGTCCTTATGAGCAGAAGATGTATTACTAAGACCCACTTGATGGATCATCACCTTGTAGTGGTGCGCGGGCTTGCGTGTACCAATGAACCCTATGAGTGACGCTGTCGGGAGTCAGGTACTCCCAGCAGGGTCACTCATGGCAGTAAGGTCAAGGGAGAGGAACCAGACAAAGAATGATGCAACAGCAGAACAGGTGGAGGATAACAATGTGCACGTTACAACAGCTGTGAAGGCTGATGAAGGCTGCAGCAGATAAAAGACTTCCAATCATTGTGGTATCCATGCCATTGGATCAAAGCCTTTTTCTGTCAAGATTGTGTGTTGATCATTGTGCGTCGATTTCCCCACATAAAACAAATTTACGCACAGGCGTCTTCCAACCAAATTATCTTGGAAGACAATCTTACTCGGCCAATGAAAATGATTACTAAAAATCCTGGGATCTTACGACAAAGTTTGCTGCTGTGTTAAGACCCAACACACACGCACACACACACCCTCCCCACCCAAACTGTCAGTGATGGAGCAGAACGGCCCGCCATATGATCCATTTCCCATCCCGCTTCCTCAACAGCTTCTTAAAGAGGCCCTCCTCCACCACAACTGAGCGCTTTTCATCCTCACACAAGCGGTTTCACTGAGACAGGCTCCCTGTCCAAATTCCCTGCCCATCATGGGCAATTACTGAGACGTTTTAGGGTGGTGGGACAGGCCGTTCTGTCAAAGCCAACTCCTGAGGGCGTATGACTGGGCACATGTCGCGGCCCTCTAGATCAGTGATGGGGAACCTCAGGCTGGGGGCCAAATGCAGCCTTCCAGGCCTCTGTCTGGCCCTCGGGACTTTCCCCAGGCCATCCACCCTCCTCCATGGAGCTCACCCCTCCTGGCTCTGCTGGGCACCCCCGAGTGCCCTTCCATGGCTGGAGAACATGTCCTCGAACTCTGAGCCTCCTTCTTGCCTGAGTGGAACAGAGGATGGATTGGGTGTGTGTATAGAAACTAGCCGACTGCGCAAAGGTAACATCTGAATTCACTGCCCTGCCCAGTTTTGTCTCTGGATCCGCCTACTGCTGGCATGTGCCTGCCCTCCAGAAGGTTGCCCAAAAGGGAATGTGGCCCTCGGGCTGGAAAAAATGTCCTCCACCCGGCTTTTGATTAGGGGTCCCAGCATCCCAATAGTGTCTCATTCTCTTTGCACAAGGCACCCAAGAAGATCTAGCTGGCACGTGGGAGAATTCGTGGATTGCTCACCTTCATGTCCTCCCAGCTGATGGTGCCTCATTGGCAGCCTAATCCACACCCCTCCGTCCACTCTCAGGTAGCAACCCATGCCTTGGTCAACCCAGTTCCAGTGACTGGGCCAGGGAACTTCTCTATGCAAGGCAGATGTCCTACCCCTTATAAGGACTTAGGAAGCCGCCTTATACCCAGTCCAATCATTGGTCCATCTTGCTTAGTATTGTCAGCACTGACTGGCAGTGGTGCTCAAGGGTTCCAGACAAGGGACATTCCCAGCCCTACCTGGAGATGCTGCTGGAGAATGAGCCTGGGACCTTCTGCTCTCAAATCAGGTGCCCTACCACCAACCTACAGCCCATGCTAATACACATATGCACCCTGCACATATATGTGGTTCCCAGACAATGGTCTGGAGGCACATGAGGCCAGCTCCCTGCTGAAGCTAAGCAGGGTCAGGTCTGGTCAGTGCCTGGATGGGAAACCGCCTGGGAACTATGTGTAAGCTGCCTTGGGTTTCTATCACGAAAGAAAGGTGGGGTAGAAATGTAACAAACAAACAAATAAATCAGGAGTTGTGGCCTGATTCCCTTTCAGAAGACAGACCCGTCTCCCAAAACCCCTCCGCGTACGTTCCCTTTAAAGTCACCATCAGTGCTCAAAACCAAAAGCCAGCAAACCTTCCGCTGGAAAACCTTGCTGTCCCCCTTGTGGAACGGCTATGTCCCTCGGCTCTGCTACCTTGACAGGATGTCTCCAGCATGACTGCATGGAGATCTCAGTTGCAAAAGGGAACATTGTGCATTTAAAGCAGTTGCTATGGAAAAAATGTTTGGAAGGGGATGGGGTACTGGAAGGGGGGGATCTCTCTCTCTCTCTCTCTCTCTCGCTTCCCCACTGGCACCAGCAGGCAGACTTACACGCACAGCCCAGGAACAAATAGAGCATTCAATTTGCTTTTCCAGAGGCAAGCTGTTTCCGTCTTGCCGCAGAAATAATTAAAGATAAAACTCAGCTCCTACCTTTCCACTTGCCTACCATCCCTGCCACAGGAGGGAGGGTGCTAAATGTCACAAGGCCTAAGCCAAGGGCAGGGTCGCTGGTTCAGCCCAAGGGCTGCACGGCCTTCTGGGGGCCACTATGCCAACCAGTGGCAAAAGTGGGGAAACGGTTTTGTTTGCACAGGAGGCCAGTTTACACACACACTCGCGCACCCCTCGCCATTCTCCATCCGGGCAAGCCAGCGGCATGACCAGAGCTTCACGATACCTTGCAGCCAGGCCAAAGCACTGGGGTGGCCTGGGGAAGAGTCCCAGGGGCCAGTCAGAGAGGCTTGGAGGGCCTGAGGTTCTGCACCCCGACATATTAAAACAACATTGCACTGAGTCTGAACTTTAGTACATTTGACTGGCAGCAGCTCTGCAGTGCTTTGGGCAGGGGCCTTTCCCAGCCCCACCCGGAGACGCAGAGTGTGCCAAGCCTGACTTTTACCAACACAACAACCCTGCAGAGTAGAGTCGGCTGATAGGGATTAGCCCAAGGTCACCCAGGGAACTCCATGACTGGGCAGGGATTGGAAACTCTCCTAGAAGCCCAGCACTGCTCGACTTTGGCCCTCAAAGGAAGCCCCCAAGGTGCCCTACCAATCATTTCACAACTTCCACTAAGCCTCGGCACTAAGGTCACACCTCGGAAGCAACAGAGGGGGTGGGATAGCGAGACAGAGGGAGAAATCCCGCCCTACCAAATTGGAGACAGTTGCTCTCAAGTCACCCTTGCCGTGACCATCGCTCCCATTGCTCAGCCTCCAGGCATCTCTGGACTCTGCCGGGGAGGGTTTTAATGTCTCATTTTCTTAATGGGCAATGGCAGGCAGGACCCCTGCAGGAATTCCAGCTTGTCAGAGTCGATCAGGCCGGCTCGGAAAGCGCAGCAAGCATCTGCAATTCATCAGCCCGCGCCTGTCCTGCTTGATGGGCTTCTTCGCTCATCGGAGCAGAGCCGCTTCCTCCAAACGAGGACCAGGCTGACAACTGCCATGGCAGGAAGAGCATCCCCACCACCAGGGGCAGCTGCTAATTAGTCTACAAGATCTCCCCCCCTCCCTGCCACTGCCCCTTGCAGACACAGGGGGTCCAAGAGGTTGGCTCCCTACAGCATCCAATGTGGCTCCTTCAAGACATCTAGGGAAATCCACCACAAATGAACAACTTTGCTCCATGCGGGAGGACTGTTTTCCTATTACTAGCACAGAAATGGGGAACATCAGGCTTGCAGGCTGAATGTGGCCCTCCTGGCCTCTCTATCTGGCCCTCAGGGCTCTCCTCCTTTTCTCTTGGCCTTGCCTCTCACCAACCTTCCTTCACACATACCTTCCGAGTGCTTTTGCCTGGGTGGAATGAGTCCTTGAACTGGGATAATGCCTCTTGCCTTCCTAGATGGAGGATGCAAGTGCATTTGGGGGGGGGATGTAGGATGCGCTACCTTTTGCATGGCTGGAATGTAGCCTACTGTAGAGAGGTGAGAGCCACATCTGTTTCTCTGCCCACTTTTGCCTCTGACTCCACCCACCACTCTGCCACGCGGCCCCTGGAAGGTTTTTCATGAGAAAAGGTGGCTCTCAGGCTGGAAGATGTGATTATGGCAACAACAACAGCAACAGCAACTACTATTACTACCACTACTACCACTACTGCTGCATTTATATCCCACCTTTCCTCAAAGGAGCTCAAGGTGGCATACATTGTTCTCCTCCCTCTCTATTTTATCCTCACAATAACCCTGTGAGTGTCAGCTCTACACTGCATCAGCAGTGTCGGGGGGGGGCTGGAAATTCCTGGGTCTCTGGCAGGGAAGGAAAGTCCTTAGCCAGCAGTCGGGTTGTAAATCTGCCAGGCCTATCCGAAGCGTACTTGCCGAGTCAGGAGTCCAGAAGCGAGGTCAGTGGAGGTCAGTCAAAGAGATGCTGCAGGGAAACTAGGTCTACACAAAGCCACGCCTGACGTTGCAGTCAGCAACAGGCTGCAGCCAAGGTGTGCCTCATAAAGAGCAGGATGGACAGCAGGTGTGAGCCCTCAGCGTTTGGGCCTTAAGGAGACAGGCCTGCCTCTCTTCTGCCTGACCTTCTGCTGTCTACATTCTGCAGGTGAGGGGGGAGTATCCTGTGCACTGTCTGTGTCTGGCTGCAGGGCCTCTGCTGTCCCTGGGGTGCTCTGCAGCTGATGGGCAGAAGGAGCTGGATTCTCAGGAGGCTCCTCCGTGTCTCCTGTTGCTCCTGGGTCTGCTGCTGTTACTCCCGAGTCATCCTCATCTGAGGAGTCTTCTGACGGGGCCATGACAGTGAGGTAGGTTAGTCTGAAAGACTGTGACTGGCCCAAGGTCACCCAGCAAGCGTCATGGCTGAGTGGGGATTTGAACCCTGGTCTCCTCGACTTCTAGTCCAGCACTCTATCCACTACACCACACTGGCTCTGCCTCTCGGCTAAAGGGAGGACTATAAAGGACTCACTTTCTGAGTAAAATCTTGATGGAGCTCTCCCTCTACTATTGCTCCATGCTCCCCTTTGCTCTTTCTTCCTCCCACCACACCATCCATATATGTTAAGCTAAGGGACTTCATGTTTGCAATTAGCAGATGCTTGTCTGAAGCATTTTTAATTTTTGGCATCTAGATCACTGAGGCATCACAAAGCACTTCAGGGGTGCCCAGCTTGACTTGTGCCATCTTGTAAAAATCCTGCTTTACTTCTGACAAGCCCCAAATCTCTCAACACCACTTCAGCTCAGGATTCAGGGTTGGTCTGAATGTGACACACACGCCCCTACACCATAACACTTTTGGAAGTTGGTCACTCGTTTCCCAGATCACTGACCAAGAAAGCTCATAAACACACCGAGCCAATTCTGAATCAATATGCTAAGCCAATTCGGAATGAAGCTGGGCAATGTTCTACTTTAGATTTGGGGGAAAGTGGCTAACAGCTCTTGCCTGGCTCCAGCTTTGGGAAACCATCAGTAGTGAAATGTCAACATGATTTGGAAGGGTTTTGGTGGTTGCTTAAAAGACGCAGAGTGCTAGCCCATGACACACATTTGCACATGCTGATTCATATGTATGGATGCAAATTACCTCCGGCTTCCTGAAGGACAAAAGAGCAACAACTCTTGCTCTTGCTGTCAGGGCTTAATTTGCCTCTGGGCAAATTAAGATGGCAGGTGGCTGGGGTCTTCATGGTATTCTGTAGTGCACCTAGCCATCTTGGAAGTTTTAAAAGAGGGAAATGGTGGGAGATCGTGTGTGTGTGTGCACCTGTGTTGTCATATGTCTGATGTTTGGCTTAAATAAAGTCATCACCAAAAATGAACAACTTTTGTCTCATGGATCACTCTCCCCACTCACTCACGCAAACAAGCAAAAAGCACTGCCGCTTACGGCACAAATCCTCAGCTATGTTTCCTTCTGAGCCATCAGGTCTTGTTAAAAGGCACAGGGAGGGGGTGCTAATAAATACAAAGATTGCCTTCCGCCCCACCCTCCCTGCCAAAGGCCTCTTCCTACAGGGTCCACAGAGATAAAAATGTGTGACACTCTCCTCCCTGCAGTCACTGTATTGCCGTCGCAGTGCCAACCACATGGCCAAGCCAATACCTCATCATTGCCCAAGTCGCTTCATATCAACGTCTTTGCAGAAGTCCAGGGAGGCAAGGAACAAAGCGAAAGGGGGTTGCTGTTGTTCCGCTTCCCTGGCACTTGCAAGAGAATACCGTCCTTCCTTCCCTGTGAATTGGCAAAGGCCATCTGGCAGCCATGCCAATAAAGTCCCTGGAGCACCTCCTGATCCAGTCGCCATCTGAAGCCAACTAATAGTGCGGTGGCTTGGTGTTTTTTGGCTCAAGGCTGCCAGCTCAGCAATAAATCAGCACTATGGTGAGCAAAATGATGTGGCAAAACCATCTAGAGAGTGGCAGGATGTCCTAACACAGACGTCCCCAACCGGGTACCCTCCAGATGTTGTTGGACGCCAACTCCTATCATCCCTGATCATTTTGGATTGGGCTGGTGGGGGCTGGGTCCAACAACATCGGGAAGGCCACAGGTTCCCCATCCCAGAACTAGACCATCAGTTGCCTTTACTGCCCCTCGCTACCCTCTATCCCAAATCAGACCATCAGTTGCCTTTACTGCCCCTCGCTACCCTCCATCCCAACCCTTCCTTCTTTTAATGCAGAGGCAAGGAACCTTCAGCCCTCCAGATGCTGCTGGACTTCCTAACTCCCATCAGCATCTCTGCCCTGGCCAAACTGGATGCAGGTGATGGCAGCTGGAGTCCAACAACATCTGGAGAGTATCAGCTTGGGGACGTTTGGGTCCAACACATGGAAAGGGGACCAAAATACCATATGGTCAATGCTGTCACATTGAGGGGAGTGGCCTTTTTCTCTAGCTTCTTTCCCCTCCGCCCAAAAAAGGATTGAGGGGGCAAAGAGAAACATGGCCTACCAGAGGCAAAATTCAAACCAGAAAAGGCCTCTTGTAACATCAGACTCAGCTGCAACACAGTCAGTGGGAAAGTGAGGATTTTGCAGCTGGTCGTTGAGGAAAAAGCGGTGGTAATCACGTGTGGTTGTTTTTGCAGGGGAGAGGAAATAATATTGCCTTAAAGCTGAGGTGGGGAACCCTTTTCAGCCCAAAGGATGCATTCCCTTCCTAGCAACTTTCCGGAGGCCAAGTGGCAGGGGTAGGCGGAGCCAGAGGCAAAAGTGGGTGGAGCAACAAATGCCAATTTGGCCTTTTTACAGTGGGCTACTTTCTACACACACGCCCCTCTCTCTGTCCTCTACCCAGACAAGCAAGAGGCAGCATCAGAGATCAAAGACACATTCCAGTCAGTTAAAAACAATCATGGAGGGTGGAAACCAGGGCTGGTGAGTGCCACGGCCTGGAGAAAGGCTGTATGGAGTGCACATATTTGTGTAGAAAAGCAACTAACAAATTTAATATGAATGAATGAATGAATGAATGAATGGGGAGAGGCACTTGGAGAGCTGCATTTGGGCCCTGGCTCTGAGGTCCCCCACTAGCACAGCCTGTCCGCCTGCTCACTCACCCTCTGAAACAGCGGCATAAAAGTGATGGATTATTGCAAGCGACATGACTTCTGATGACATTATCCTTCCATTTGCTTACCGAGCCAGTATTTTTAGCCCCTACAAAATTGCGACGTCCAAGGGGCTCAATAAACAGACTGCCAAACAACTCTCAAAAGAAGCAGTGGCACCAGAGAAGAAAGGCAATGAAGGTGAGAGGGTGGAACCAGGGGCTGGTGCACCTCCTGGGCCAGCGAGGCAGAAGGAAGACTCTGCCTCTCATCTCCAGCTGAGTTCCCTTCTCTGACTGGCAGAAACCCCTGGCTCTCTGCCTCCCCAAAATGCCCAGAGAGAGACAAAGAACATGGGCAAGAGGACAGGGCGACCTTGGGCACAGCTGCTCAAAGGCCAGTGGAAGCTGTGTCACTGGCACGGTCCCCACGTGTCCTCTCTGCCAAAAAGAGGAGGATGCCCAAGGTCCTTGGAAAGAGGAGGGAGGCAGAGCAGAAGGTTGGCTTGCCTGAGGTGGTCTCAAGCTGGTTCAATTCCCGGCCCCAGCAGATGAACCATCACACGCATGGTTCATTATCAGAATGGAAGGAAGAGACTTGGGAGCTGTCTACAAAATCTAATTGGAAAATACAGAGGTGCCTTATACTGAGGTCCACCTCACTCGGTATCATCATTCCTGACTGGTAGCAACTCTGCAAGGCTTCAGACAGGGGTCTTCCCCAGTCCTGCCTGGAGATTTGAGGGACTGAACCTTCTACGTGCCAAGCAGCTACTGTACCCAGGAGCCGCAGGCCTTCCCCTAAAAGGAAAATGAGATTCCAGTCCTCATAATTCTGAATAAAAGGCTGGCATTGGAAGCTGTCAAGAACACTGGTCCATCTAGCTGAGTATTGTCTGCACTGACTGGCAGCGGCTCTCCATGGTTTCAGGCAGCAGTCTCTGTCAGCCCTACCTGGAGATGCCGCTGGGGATTGAACCTGCATGCAAAGCAGATGTTCTACCACTGAGCTATGGACCTTCCCCAAGATGTGGCTGCACTGAAGGATCTGCATTCAGTTCCTGCTCTAATCCTGGACTCTCCATCTCCTGTGCTCCAGATGATGACCCACCTGTCTCAACCACCGGCACTTGCCCTCACAAAGCCCCCTCTCCTTTGTCCCCCTTCTCTCCCACCCCCATCCCCAATTTCATTGCACCTTTGAGGGCATTTTGAAAAGGAGATGTGAAAGAAGTAGCCTCTTAATTTTTTGCCATGACCCATTTGTTGTGAATGCCTTGAAAGGCCAAGAAACAGAGCCTGCTACCATTTCAGCTCTGTTGCAAACCAACCTCTGGGGCCCTTTTGAGACTGAGTTTGCCATCAATTGAGAAGTTCATTTGCTCAGGAGGTCTTGGGGAGCCCGGACCTGGTAGGCTCACAGCTTGAGGTGGAACACCTCAAGGCAGCTCTCCATGGCGCTGAGTGAAGAGAATAATGCCCTCTGTTTAGTCCTTTGGGATTAGCTAGCAATGTTACTGAAGACAGGCTGGCATTGCAGCCTAGGTGGCACCCTCAAGGCACTAATCTCAGTCTGAACTCAATCTCAAGGCACTCATCGAATCCCTAATCTCGAGCATCTGTTTTGCATGCAGAAGGTCTGAATTTTCTAGCATGTCCAGGTAGGCCTAGGAATGCCTCCTGCCTGAAACCTCACAGAGCTGCTGCCAGTCAGGGTAGACCAGTGGATTCCAAACTCCCCCCCCCACAGACCTCTTGGAAATTGCTGAGGGGGTCTTGGCAGACCACTTAATGATTTTTTTTTTGCCTGTTGTAGCAATGGCAACGTGCTACGCTAGATGCAGTATGTTTTTTTTTAAGTGCATTTTAATTGCTTCTTTATTTTGTATGGATTGTACTTTATTCTATTCCAGTTTGAATTCCATGGAACACAGATTGTAATACGATTAAAATACAACAGAAAAAATAAAAGAAGCAATAAAATACAAATAAAAATGAATATTTAATGCAATGGATGTGCCATCTCCCGTCTTCAACCACAAATCCGCAGACATGCCACGGACCACCTGAATGAAGCTTGTGGACCCCCTGTTGTCTGTCTGTCTGTCAAATCTCTGTCTCTATATCTGTCTAAGAGACATCCCTCCCTCCCTCCCTTGGTGTAGACAATACTGAACTAGATGGACCAATGGCCTGCATCATTATAAGACAGATCCCTAAATTCCTGTGTTGAATATCTGCACATCTTAGGAGCTCTCCTTGGTCCTGAAGAGCTAGACTGTACTATCTGGAATAGTATTACTAAGGCTGGAGACGCACTTGCGGCTGGTTTCAGTGTGTCTCCACCTCTGTTTTCTAAAACCAGGGGAACACAACATTAGTCAAACTCTGCCCCTTTTTACTCCAAAATCTGGGAAATTGGAGATCAAGTGCATTATACCTTGAAGTCAGCTTCACACAGACCTCAAGACTGATTGGCCATCAACCAGGTTGCCATTCCATGTGTGCGTCCAATGGAAACGCTTTGCTGTTGGCTCTGGCAGATACAGTGATTGGCCCAAGGCTTTGCTATGGGTGGTCCTAAAAAGTCTGACATCAGCAGTGGGGAAGGGGGATGTGTCCAGGCATGGGCAAATGCATTTTAAACTGCAGCCAGACAAAACTGTGACAGAGCCTTGTGACTCTGCCATTGTCTTAACAGTACTGAATGGCCACCTAATGCAAGGTCTGTCTCCTGCCTGTCCAGGCTGTTTAGTGCTTGACCAACACACACACACACACACACACACACACAGAGGGGGGGATTTCTGGGATATGCTGCAGCGCAACCAAACTCCCCACTTCACCGTGACCCCACGGAGCGCTCCTGCCAACAGACTCCCTCTCTAGAGCAATCTGCCAGCCCACAATGGGTTTGATCTCTTCAATTCCTCACTCCTCAAACCCACCCGTTAGAAATGAATTATGGAAACCATTGCAAGTGCCTAGTGAGCTTCACAGTGCAAGGAACTCCTTCTTTGCATTGATGGATGACGTATCCGTCCCTTGTAAAAAGGTAAGGAATGGCTGTTGTCAGACTCGCACACACATTCCCTCACTGTATTTGTTGCTTGCCAGACTCCTGCTGGCATACAATACAGGAACGCCCACGCTGATGGAAAAAGAGGGCCTCATCCATCAGTTCCACAAATGTGGCCTGATGAAAAGGACATCTGAGTCAGGGAGGGCAATGTGGAAAAGTCCCAGTGGTGTGATCTGGATCTGAGCCTGACAAACCAATGTTTTTTAACTTTTGTTTGTATAGCCCAGGGCCTGTACCTAACTTTAGCCCTACTCAGAGTAGACCCACTGAAACTAATGGCCAGGACTAACTTAAGTTCATTAATTTTAATGGGTCCACCCTCAGTAGCCAGACACAACCCTCCAGGTATTTTCCTTTCCATTTCAAAGTCCAGTTCTAAAGGATGGACAATCCTGATTAGGGATCTGGCTCCATTTACATTTAAAGGCGAACCGACCTAATTTGCACTTCCCCAAAACGATAGACAAATCAAAACACAAGCCATCGTTTGAAATTCAAAGTTCTCTGAATTTTGCAATGCAGCTCTCCAGCCAAGTTCAAAAACGCCTATGCTAGGGTAAAGTATACACAACAAGGCTTATATTTGTGAAAATGACATGCAAACTTGCATTATGTCAGGGGGAATTGCTTGCAGAAACTGGTATAAGGGAAAATGGCATGCGAAAATGTGTGTATGTTGGATTGGGCCTGGGAGACCAGGGTTCAAATCCCTGCTCTGCTATGAAGCTCGCTGGATGACTTTGGGCCACTCACTGTGTCCGCTGCCAGTCAGTGTCGACAATACTGAGTGAGAAGAACCAAGCACTGGACTTGGAATAAAACAGCTCCCGATGTTCATTCCCAGACCTGCACTGGGGAGAAATCCTGACAGCTCAGATTACACAGGGTGGTTAGAACCAAGGAATGCATGTTCCCCCCAAGTCCCTTTGTCCAAAAATCACTTCTCATAATAGCAGCAGAGCAGCTCAGAAAGCAAAGTGTGTTCTGGGGATTCAGACTTGAGAGAGCTGATGGGAGTGCGCTGGGGAACGCACCCCTCCCCATTTCCTGTGGCCCGAGCCGTCGAAAGGCGCTCATCCCATCCACGAAAACGGAATCCGAGATGAAGAAGAGCATCCTGCCGTGATGCGATTGTGGAGATGCAGCCACTGTTGCTATTGCTGCCATCTCCCTTGTGCAGAAGGTGAGAGAGCTGTTAGATGGGCCCGTACAGGAAGAACTGATAGACCCTGCTCTCCCGGGAGCAAGGAGAGATTTCTGCAAGCCTCAGAACGGCAGCGAGACTGTGATAATGAAAAATCACGCCTTCCAGATGACAAAGGGGTCCTCCCCCCTTTTTAAAAAAAGAAAAACAATCTAGCATCGCTCTCCTCATTGGACCAAGAAACACGAGAGAGAGAGAGAGAGAGAGAGATGCCTGATGCTTTGCTTGGCTAAACATTTCAGGGTCTTAAACCACAAGCTGCCTGCAACATAGACAGAGTGTCCATTTTTTAAAATCTATTTGGTCTACTATACTGCTAAAAACCAAAGTTTTCAAAGTGGTGTACAGCAGAATGCAAACACGCAAAGCGAATTATGCTGTAGCTCAGTGGCAGAGCACCTGCTTTGCATGCAGAAGGCCCCAAGCTCAATCCCCAGTGGCATCTCCCCTGTCGGAGACCCTGGAGAGCCACTGCCAGTCAGTGTAGGCCATACTGAGCTAGATGGACCTGCAGTCTGACTCAGTATTAGGCAGCTTGCTATGTCTTAAGGGAAGGGCCAGAGTGCAGTGGCAGAGGCCCTGGGTTCAAGCCCCAGTGGCGGCAGCTCCGGGTAGGGCTGGGAGAGACTCCCTGCCTGGAACCCTGGACAGCCGCTGCCAGTCAGTGTAGACAATCCTGAGCTAAGTGGACCATTAGTATAAGGCAGGATTTCAGGGAGGGAGAGTTGGGGAAGTGGGAGGGTGTTTTTGAGGCAAAACTTGAAACCACAGAGCAACGGCCACCCTAGCACTTGAGAGATGCGGCGGGGCTGTTCTCTTCATCGCCTCTGCCCCCCCCCTCCCATGCAGCTCAGGCTGCCGTCCAGCAATGCGACCGTCTCTCCAAAATAGCCCTGAGTCCTTTATCACTACCCAGAACTGCAGCAAGGGAGCCATCGTGGCAGCTAGAAACAACAGCCCTGTGTATGCCCTCCCTTCATCTCTGGCTTCTCCTGATAAGGCCAGCTGAGAACAAAAGAATGTTGCAAGCAGGGAGGAAGGCTGTATTAAAAAAAGAAAGAAAGAAAGAAGGAAGGAAGGCACACAACCCTTCCGTGTGTGTGTATGTGTGTTTGGGGCCACAAAGCTTACAAAACTCAAGAGAACGGAGGGCAGGGTTAGATGGAGGTGCATAAAATTATGCATGGCATAGAAAGAGGCCCCAGGCGATGTTCTGAAGGCACCTGAGGCCAGCTCCTTGCTGAAGCTAAGCAGGGTCAGGTCTGGTCAGTGCCTGGATGGGAGACCGCCTGGGAACCATATGTGAGCCGCCTTGGGTTTCTATCAGGAAAAGAAAGGCCGGGTATAAATGTAATAAATAAATAAGAGACAAGAGGGAGGAAAATAGCACTCAATGAATTTGATGGGTGGTTGATCCCTGACATTTGCCAGTGCTTCTTTGTGCACTTTTAATGCATTAACTTTGGAGGAAGGGCTGTTGTTCAGTGGAAGAGCCTCTGCTTGCATGCAGAAGGCCCCAGGGCCCAGTCCCTGCCATCTACAGAGAGGGTTAGAAAATATCCCTGTCTGAATTCCTGGCAAGCCACTGCCAGTCAATGTAGACAGCACTGAGCTAGATGAGCCAGTGGTCTGGCTCTGGGTAAGGTAGCTTCCTAGGCTCTGAACTGGCATAGTTTGCTTAGCCACAGGATGTCGCGATGGCTACCTCTTTCTACAGTTCTAGAATGGGATCAAATTCAAAGAGCAGGGCCAGAGGGGCCCTCCAGATCTGGACCCCAGTTCCCATCATCCCCTAACCGTTGGCCACACCGGCTGGGCCTGATGGAAAATGGAGTCCAACGCCACCTGGACGGCCAGTGCTTCCCTCACCCTGAACTAGACTCTCACTTGCCTTTACTGCCCCTAGCTACTTTCACCACAACTCTGACTTCTTTTAACGCAGGGGTGGGGAACCTCTGGCCCTCTTGATGCTTGCTAGACTCCAGTTGCCATCATCATTCCTGACCACTGGTCATGCTGGCTGCTGGGAGCTGGTGACCAACAGCATCTGGAAGTCCGCAGATGTCCTCCATTCCTGACCTACAGGAACCAGGGTGCTCTCTTCCTTTAGAGAAGGAAGAAAAAGTGACAACCAGCCATATATCTCTTCCACACACCTGTGCCTCTTCTCCTGCTGACAAGCTCTGTCGGAATTATTTACAGATTGTGTAAATATAACTCAACAGCCCCACCATCTCTGTAGCAGTTCAGCGGAGAGCACCGTTCAGCTCTGAGGTGGAAGAAGAGGCGGCGGAAAGCTGTGCCCTCAGTGCCCAAGAGAAGGGGGGGATCCAAGCAGACAGAGCTGTGGCTGAGTTGTTGGGATCCTCATTTTTAAAAAAAAAAAAAAGCATTAAAATGCATTAATGTAGGAATCAGACACCACCACACCAAAAACAAAGAAACAAGGCTAGGCTTAGAATTAATGTTAAACTGGACCCTCCCCTTACCCTAGGAGGACTGGCCCAAAACAGCCAACCCAATTTTGTATGAGTGGTCACTGGGGGTGGAGTTCAAAGGTGACATTCACCACCTCTAATCCTGCTGGCCATCATTTTATTCCTTAAGAGCACCTCCCAAACTACTCTGTCTGTCTGTCTCTCTTTGTGTGTGTGTGTGTGAGTGAGTGAGTGACTGAGAGAGAGAGAGAGAGAGAGAGAGAGAGAGAGAGAGAGAGAGAGAAAAGTGAGGACTAGAATCTTGGCAATGCCACTTAAAACCTTCCCCAATGGGTTAGGAACATAGGAAGTGGCCTTATGTTAAGTCAAAACAGTGTCCCATCCAGCTCAGTGTTGTACACATTGGATGGCAGTGACTGTCCAGGAGGCAGGAGATATTGCCAACCCTGCCTGCAGATGTCAGGGACTGAACCCAGGACCGTCTGCATGCAAAGTAGATGTAGGGGCTAGTCCTCCTTCAAGTATGCAAGTCTTCCCACTCCCTGCCCTCCAACAACCATTGCATTTATGACTGAGTTTGGTTGGCTGAGTCTTAGCTGGTTTTGCAAACATTTTTGTCTAATACACACATCTTATAAATTTATGTATTTAATTAAGTAATAATGATGATGATGATGATGATAATCTTTACAAAGCAATTTCCCCTAAAATAATGCATTTTTGTACGTTATTTTCACTATATGCCTTTTTATGCATGCTTTACTTCTGTATCTTTGCACATCTGATTGGGCTGGAGAACTACATTGCAAAACTCAGAGAAGTGTGAATTTCGGAGGATGGCTGCGTTTCGGCTGGCATATTGTTTTGGAAAACGCAAATTAGGTCGGTTCACCTTTCAATGCAAACTGAATCTCTCTCTCCCCCCATGTCCCCCCATTCCTAGCAGGCATATAAACGTAAGTAATCAGCGCCAACACACACTGCACAGGCCCGTGGCAATTCTCTCCTGCAAGGGAGTTGTGCAATTCAGGACTAGCTAGCATCACCTGCAGATGGGCCCCACTTGAGTCCCCTTTTGTAAACCTGCTCTCCAGGGAGAAGGCAGATGTGGTTGGGAACATTACTTGGAAAGAGCAAAGCCATTCCTTTTATTTATTTTTAAAAAAGGACAAAAATGGCAGTCAATTCCCTCGCCTTTCTCTGCTCCCATTCCCAGTTGTCCCCACACTCAGCATGGAGAGAATAATTTGCTCTCTCCCTGCCCTCGCCCCATCCATCCACCTCATCTCATCACAGGAATACTGCAATGCTTCTCTGAAGGGGGGGGAGGATTATGCAAATTGGGGGAAACCAGCTTTTCGGGGAAAGAGGGCTAATCCAACGTTACCGAGAAGGGCTGCAATGGAGTGGAAAAGGGTTAGAGTGGGAAGAGTGTGCATTGGGGAGAAGGACGTGTGTGTGTGTGTGTGTGTGTGTGTGTGTGTGTGTGTGTGTGTGTGTGTGTGTGTGTGTGTGTGTGTGTGTGTGTGTGTGTGTGTGTGTGTAAGGCCCTACGTAGCTCAGCACCAGGTTACTTAAAAGCCAGCCTTATCCCTTCTAGACCTAGCAGGTGGAGATAGGGAAGAAACTTGATTTTTGTCTGCATTTTAAGAAGAGAAACCATCTAATTTGCACTTCTCAAATCAATTGTTGTTGTTATGTGCCTCCAAGTCGATTACGACTTATGGTGACCCTATGAATCAGCGACCTCCAAGAGCATCTGTCGTGAACCACCCTGTTCAGATCTTGTAAGTTCAGGTCTGTGGCTTCCTTTATGGAATCAATCCATCTCTTGTTTGGCCTTCCTCTTTTTCTACTCCCTTCTGTTTTTCCCAGCATTATGGTCTTTTCTACTGAATCATGTCTTCTCATGATGTGTCCAAAGCATGACAACCTCAGTTTCATCATTTTAGCTTCTAGTGATAGTTCTGGTTTAATTTGTTCTAACACCCAATTGTTTGTCTTTTTTGTGGTGCATGGTATCTGCAAAGCTCTCCTCCAACACCACATTTCAAATGAGTTGATTTTTCTCTTATCCGCCTTTTTCACTGTCCTACTTTTACATCCATACATAGAGATTGGGAATACCGTGGTCTGAATGATCCTGACTTTAGTGTTCAGTGATACATCTTTGCATTTGATCTCAAATCAATACGCAAACAAAACACAATTTTGCGATGCAGTTGTCCACCCAAACAATTCATATGTTAGGAGTAAGGGTAGAGACACCCTCCCTGTTCTGCCAGTTCCAGTGCGTCTCCCCCTCTCTTTTCTGAAAACGGGGGCACGCACAACGCTAGTCAAACCCTGCTCCTTTTTACTGCAAAACCTGGTAGGAGCTTGAGCACATTTTTTAAAAAATTGCTTTGAAGAGATTTTGCAACTGATCGGCAGATCAATCCATTCCCCCTCCAGGTGTAGCCAATGGAAATGATTTGCAGTAGGTGACTAATGTGCTCACAGCCAAAGGGTGCATAAAAACACACACCTTCACAGAAACGACATACACAAATGTGTCACATTGGGAAAGAGGATGCTTGCAAAAATTTGCTTACCGCTCAAAACTGTATGTAAAAATGGGGAGAGTTGCTCTTGCGCTCAGGTCCCACTTGAGGGCTTCCTTTGGGGGCATCTGGCTGGCCACTGTGAGAGCAGGAGGCTGGACTAGATGGGCCCCCATTGGCCTGACCCAGCAGGCTCTTCTTATGGTTTCCAGATTTAAGCCTAAGTGACCGACACACATACATACAATGGAAATGGGCTGTATCCAAAAAAGCTGTACATGCAGTAAATCCAACTGAAACTAATGAACTTTAGTCATCTCTTTAACTTCAATGGATCCCCTCTGAGTAGGACTCTAGCACTGAACAACTCCCATATTTTCCCCATAGGGGCAAATCTCTCTCTGGTCTGTTTGAAGAGGCTTCCATTATTCCCAGGACTGGCAATTCAAAGGAGATTTTCATTGACAAATTGGCCAAACATGCATATGCATAAAAGACAGCTCTAAAAAGAGGATGAAAAACATTATATGGCGCACATATCACAACAGGCAGGACAAGCATGCCTCTTCTAAGATGGTTCAGAAGAGGCATTCCCATCTGTATTATAGACCTGGAAAGGTGCCTCCTCAAAGAACATGCCTGACTCCCAAGAATTTTAATATAAACTCTTATACTAAAAATAATTATTTACACTGTGTTGCATCCAATTTTAGTCCTACACAGAACAGACTCATTGAAATGAATAGACCTTACTAACTTATCACCACTCTGTGGGGTTATGCCAAGTAGGACTCTGGTGGACACAAAAAAGTAAATGTACTGTCTTCAAGTCAATTCCGACTTATGAATAGGGTTTTCATGAGGCTGAGAGACAGTGACTGGCCCAAGGTCACCCAGTGAGCTTCATGGCTGTGTGGGGATTTGAACCCGGGTCTCCCAGGTCGTAGTCCAACACCTTAACCACTACATCCTATTGCATATATATTTTGATAATTTTATTGTGACTACTGGTTTGCAAAAATCTGTTGATTTAATATATCATTTTATACAAACTGCTCAGAGGCTTGTTTGCTCTGTTTATTAAGCGCTGTGTAAGTCTTGCAAAATAAAAAAAATAAATAACCTGCCAGTTTTGAGAAAATGTGTCCGATGGTGGGTAACTCTTTGATAAAAAAACTCAGTCCAAAGAGAATTTTAATTAACTAACCAAACCGATTAATCTACTAAGCATTGCAGCCCTAATTATCATCATCATTAGCATTCCAAGTCATCACTCTACATGATGTTTTTTTTAAAAAACTTTTAATGGGCGAATATCTGCTGTGCTACACATTCCCTGGCAAGACTTACTTCTAATCTTTTTATAACGTGTCTGATTCTGCTTCCACGGATGGCTGCCTTTACAATCCAACAATGTTCAGCAAATCAAGAGAGGGTGGGGAAAAGGGAGAGTGGGAGGGAAAGAGAGTTCTCTATGCACAAAATACAAGGATACAGGCATTCTGGTATGTGTTAAGTAGGCTGTCTCCAAACGCAATTTTAAAAATGGGTCCAGCCTAGCTGGAATGGCCAGACCTTAAGGGCTTGAGGGAAGGCAGCACTCAGGAAGGGAGACAATGAATCACTATTTCTCCCTTGGTCACGATGTAGCGCAACCAAGGAATGGAACCCAGAGTGATGGTTTCATACAGGGGATGGGATGTGGCTGTGCAAATGGAGGCGGCCCATTGAGACGTGAACCTGGGAAACAGGCAGGGCTCATGCTTCTATAAGTGTGTGTTTATGGGGGAAATCAGCTGTTTCTTCTCCACTCCAGGTTCCTAGGTGTTAACCTCAAGCCTGTAAGCATCTAAGAGAAGTTGCTTCAGCCTGTAATCTCCATCTTGGGAGCCTACAGCAGGCATAGCCAATGTGATCCCTTCCAGATATTTTGGACTTTGACTCCTAACATCTCTGACCATTGCTCATGCTGGCTTAGCAGGATGGGACTCGTATTCAAAAACATCTGGAGAGCACCATGTTGCCTACCCCTGGTCTAAAGACTTATGGCTTCAAGACCCATCTTAATCTCCCCACACACACAGAAACATAATTCCTGCTAGGAAAGGCTGGTGTAGAGAATAGTGACCTAGATAGGTACCTGGAAGCTTTCTACGTTTCCTGGGAATTCTTGAGAAAGTGAGAGCTTGCAGTGCTCTCTTGTATCTTGTCGGTTGCTCCCAGTTTCCAAGGGCTGCAGGTCTCATAATGTTACTTTATGGCTTTGGGACTCACTCTCCCCTCCCAGGCTCAAAGAAGTCCTGCTGACTTTCTAAAAATGCGGGTGCTCCAAGAGATGGAGGGTGCAGAGAGACTTCCGTGGTGTGCTGTTCTGGAGGACTGGCAAATACTGGGGAGCGGGGTGGAGGGGCAGGGAGAGAGAGGCTATTATCAAGAAGATAACGAAGACATGGAGAAAGTGCTAACGAGAGTAATTGGGATGATCAATGAGTGTTATGGGATTGGGTGGAAGGGGGAGGGCTGTGAGGTTTGCCAGAAATGGAGTGGATAATTAGGGTTGCATTCGTTAAAAGGAAGAGGAATACAGCGAGATGATACAAGACAATTGTGATGAACATAGAAGGACAATATTTAATTAAGACACCTATGGTGGTATCCAACTAAGTCCTACACTGGCTAGACCCATTGAGATGAATGGGCAGTTTTGGTAGTGCACACAATTTTGCAAGCAATTTCTCCTAGTATAATGCATTTTTTATGTTACCTTCAGTAGTATATTCAGTTTTTTATGCCCACTGTCCCCCTACTATTTGCATTTTTGTAAACATTCTTTGCTTGGAGAACTGCATTGCAAAATTCGGAGGAGCGCAAATCTCAAAGGATGGCTGTGTTTCGGTTCTCATGTTGTTTCAAACTGCATGTGACTTTCATAGTTTTGGCTTTAAATGTGAACTGAATCAAATTTCTCACCCATCCCTATTGTCCAGTATCACTTGGTTCACTGGATGTCTTCGCTGGATGTCTTCAAGCAGAGGCTGGACAGCTATCTGCGGGAGATGCTCTAGCTGTGGATTTCCTGCTGTGAGCAGGGGGTTGGACTCGATGGCCTACAAGGCCCCTTCCAACTCTATGATTCTATGATTCTAATGCAAGCCTGCTTGTCAACTTGCCCCTAGTGTCAGAAAATAAGGGGGTCCTCCCCTGATACTATCTTTGCCCAGGAAAATCAAACCCCCCTTCTAGCACCAACCCCTCCAAGACCTCATTTTTATACACCTTTCCAAGTTTGAAGCATCTTGCAAGCCCAAAATAAATACAAATCCAGATTGCAAAGCAGCACAGATCACTTTTTTAAAAAGTACTACTAGAGGCCAATCAACCAAAGAGATAAGATACACAACAATGTTCTCCCATCTTTTGAGAGCAGGTTGGCTGAGAGCAAGCGGAGAGGGCAGCAGCTACATAGAGAAAGGCAATCGCCTTTCCAGGCAGGGTTAAACTCCCGTTGTCCCCTGAAAAGACTTAATGGGTTTCGAGATAAATAGACCTCCAGCTCCTCCAGCTGTCCAGGTGACCTGGAACTAAATGGCGTTTGACACAGATTGCTAATACATACTGGGCCCTACTCTATTTTTCTTTTTCTATGTGGATCTCCCCCCCCCCAATAATCCAATCTCTCAGCTACATACCTAAATGCTTCAGATTTGGGACCATCTAGTGAGTATTCAGATCACAGGAATTCTTTTCATGTTCAAAGATGCATTTCACTCTTAAAAACCTCCTCCGTCCTACCTATATGATGCGAAGCAAATGTCCTCAGCAGCAAGCCTTGATGGTTTACAGCCAACTCAGTTTGAGTAAACCCATGGCCTACGCTAGCCATGCCCATTAATTTCAATGGGTCTACCCCAAGTTGGATACAACTCACTGGGTTGAACATAATGCTGTTCCAGGAATATCCTTTTTTATTTGCCTTTTTAAAATGCCATTCTCGAACTAATGATAAAAGAAATTGCAACAGAACATTATCGAAGGGGAGAACTTTTTTTATGAAATGATTATGGGTGTGTGTTTGTTGTGCTTCTCTTACTTTCGGGGAAGCCAAGGGGTGTTTGAGTATCCCCTTTCAGGCATCTCTCCAGTGATCTGCACCCGCACTTCCTGAAAACCTCCCAACATGAGTTTTCCAGTAAGCACAGGAAGATGGGGAGACTCTCTACCATGTTCTTGGCAAGCTGTTCATTGTGTCTAGTTTCTACTTTTGAATGTTTTTACTTTCAAAGAAATCTGTGTGGATTGTTATGATTTTTAATGTGAAAGGAAGGACTTTCCTTAAAGACTGAGTGAGCACACTGACCTCAGGTGCTCAGTAGCCAGCCTTTCCGGCTTCCCGCACTTCACTTAAAGCCTTGGGGAAAACTTCATGAAGTAACTCCTCCCATGGGGATTTTTCAGATCAGGAAGCGTGGGCAGCTCGGGAGGCTGCAGATTGCTGGGAAATGTTTACAGGAAACTCATGACATCCCTGGTTGCCTTGCAATGATAACGTAAGCTCAACCTTCCACCCACCAGAATTATAAAGAAAATCAGAAGTCTCTTGCACAGGGCAAGACAAAAAGTACACAAGAGGTTTGAGGGCAAGTTTTGGCACCACACTGGATGTACTCTGGGGTAAGTGCACATTGGATTGTGGCCTGGAAAAGCCCCACACCTTTGTTTCTGTAAAAGTAATGACACACCTCCTCTAAAGGAAGGCTTTTTGTTGTTGCATTGAGTGCAATTTAATTTATTGATTTACGTCAAAAAATGAGACCCTGGGCTTTTCAGTTTTTAAGTTATAATTTCAAAAGCAGCATATAATTAAGAAAATACACAACTGAAGGCATCAAATAAAAATGTCTGACTCCTTCCCACCCAAACAAGGCAAAATGTAAAGCAAACAACAGGCGTCAGAAATATGCTAGCTAAGAGGGCAAGCAGCACAGACTAGTTACACATCAGAAGCACCTTGTAAAGAGGCCATTCCATAAATGGGGAGCCACCACTGAAAAAACCCTGTTCCCCATTGCTTCCCACTCTTGCATCTGTTTGTTGAAACACTCGTAGAAGGGTCTGTAAAGATCTTAGTGCTTGGGATTGTGAACCTGCCAAGCAGGCATCCTATACAGAGATCCAACAGGCACCTTCCTCTGTGACTTGGTAATTCAGTGGCACCTTTACAGGAGAAGTAACTGAATGGCCCAGTTGAAAACTGACACAGAATTAACCATTCACAACACAGTCTACTGGAAGAAGCTTAGCTCAGAGGCGAAGATCACACAGTGATGTAACAGGCACCCTCCTCTACAAATAGACAACCATTCTCAGGATCTTTTATGCATTCAACATATTTCATTTGGAACATGGCATTTCATCATGCAGGAGTGTTGTAGCCAATGTTAGTCCTACTTAGAATAGACCATTGAAGTTAATGGACATTGGGTTTTGGACAACCAAGTCTTACTCAGAGTAGACCCACTGAAATTATCAGACCTAAGTTAGTCATGCCAGTTAACTTCAGTGGTTCTATGCTGAGCATTGAACACAACCCCCATGGGTTTACTTTGAGTAGGATTAACATCAGCTACAACCATTTGGTCCATTTATTTCAATGGATCTACCCAAGTGCTGGTACTCACATATTCATAAAAGTATCATGGGTGCCATCACAAAATGGCTCCAACAGGTTGTAAAAAAAGAGGTGCCACTACTTTGTACCAGTGAGTACTGTCACCAGAAAAAGCCCTGGGTCTATTCTAAGTAAAAGTTATTTAGATATAGAGTGGGGAAACATCTTCCAACCTGTGGGCCACATGCCCTTGTAAGCAACTTTTCAGGGGCCACATGCTGGCGGTGGTAGGTAGGACCAGAGGCAAAAGTGAGAGCAGCTCTTACCTTTGTAGGGTACATTCTACATCCCAAGCATATGAGAAGCCATAAGGGTTACATCCAATGTTTGTCCTAGTCAGAGTAAACTCATTGAAATTTATGGACAGAACTTATAACCATGCAGAACTTTTAACCATGCGTATGACTTAGTTGGGTGCAACTGTTAAGTCTCCCCCTGACCCTCTTCATCCAAGCAAGCAAGAGGCATCCTCACAGTTCAAAGGGGCACGTGTGTGCATGTGTAAGGTCTGCCATCGTCTGGAAACCCAACCTGGCCGCGTTCTCACAACACATGGCAAAACAACAAGTGCACAGGGCTCTTTGGATGGGGACAGGGAACGCAGCTCTGTTTCCTTGCTTACCCGGTACCAAACTATCTCCCGCATCCTGCCATCCGTCTTGAAGTTACATTTCAAGGTCACGGCATCCCCAACCACCACAGGTGGGAGCGGCTCGATGCTGACTGTCAGGTAACCTGAAACACAAGGAGGGGAGAGGGGAAGAGAGGCACGGATGTAAGAAGAACTGCCTTTCTGAATCAAACTAAAGGTCTGTCTAGCCAGATCTCACACCAAGAATATCATAAGCAGGGGCATCACTGAACACCAGAAGAGCCTGGCTGCTGGATCAGGCTAGTGGCGGCCCACCTAGTCCAGCCTCCATTCTCACAGTGGCCAACCAGATGCCCCTATGAGAAACCCAAAAGCAGGACGGATCTGGTTGGCCATTGTAGGAACAGAATGCTGAACAAGAAGGGTGTTTGGTCTGATTCAGCTGCTGAACTCTTCTTATGTTGTTATGATGTATGGAGCATCTGCAAGGACCTTGTCAGCAGCAAACTTTGATTCTGATGTGTCACATTTCAATCGAAACATTTTCCCCAAAGGAGAATCACACACAGGGCTTATCTGTCAGTAACATCTAGCATCCAGAGACCAACTCTGGTATGATGTCGTTAGGAGAGAGAAACTCCCTCACAGACACCAATGTATGATGCTGGGAGGATTTGACTCCCCCTAGAGGAGACTCCAAGAAAGCAGTCATAGTGGCCACTCCATTCTTGTCCCCTGCTACATCCAAAGATATGGACCGATGCCAAATGCCTCATATGCCACAGGAACATCCCCTGGACTCACCACCCAAGAACAAAATATGAGGGTTCCTAATGGAAGGCGCCGTGCCTGCCTGGCAGTATGAGGTCTTCTGGGATCAGGTTGCCCATGTTGGGTAGGGCTGTAAGAGCTGCTAGAAGATCCAACAATGGTATTCGAGTCTTGTGACCCAGCACCATGGATAGCTCCCATCTGTTTCAGCAGTTAAAGGTGCATTACACCCAGTCAGACCCTTGGGGTTGTATCCCACATTACTTCTGCTCAGAGCAAATCCACTGAAATATCATGGACTTGGTTAACTTAGATTCATTAAATTCAATGGGTCTACGCTGGCCAGAAATTACTTGGATGCAACCCTTGGGTTGGTATAACCCTAAGTTAACTGTAACTGTGTTTTAGAATATTTAAACTCTTTTAAGAATGCTTTTCTTTTGCAGCCCTAGCTTGAGATCCCAAGGACTGAACCAGAGACCCTTTGGATGCCAAGTGTGCACTACTGATATCTGGCCCTTCCTTATGCCCTGGGCATAGGTTCCAGTGCTACTCCTCTCCTAGCTGGAGGGCTCCCTTTGCAAGCCCATGATCTCAGGCCCAGTTGGCAGGAACAAGACATTTCCCCATTTTAACCTTACAACCACTCTGCATGAGAGTTTGACTGGCTTTAAGTTCCCCAGCAGGTTTCACATCTGAGTCAGAATGTGAACCCGGACCTCTGTGATTCAAAGAGAATTGCACACATGCCACTAACACACTATCCACTACACTACACTGCCTCCCCAGTCATCTCTTTGAAGCTCAAGTATGTGCCTGCCTCTTCACTGAACCAGCCCACACAACGTTTGTCAAAGGACGCAGTGACATTCATTAGTAAATGAGAGGAAAGACAGATCACTGATTTAAAAGAATCAGCCCCCAACTACCACCTTCCACTCTCCTCCCCCACCCCCCTCTCCATTCCCCTCATTGAGTCCAACACTGGACGCTGGATCCTCCATTAACTTGACGCTTCATTACTCCAAACACCTCCATCAGTCTCGCTCCTCTTTCAGCAAGAGCAGTTATGCCTCGCCTATTAGCAAAATAACCTGCAATATTTAAGAATTAGACATGGCCACACGAGGAACTGATTGCCAGAGATCCGTCTCCATCAAGACAAGTTAGATGCTCCAGTAATGTTACAAAAAATGCTGGGCAAAAGGACTGTTGACAGATAGCACTGGAGAGTTGCTGTCATGACTGTGTGTCAGGATCAGAGAGAGAGATAAAACAAGACCCTCAAGGAACAGGTTGTGGGGCTCAGAGCTCAGCTGCAATCCAACAACAATTGGAGGCCACAGGTTCCCCATCCCTGCTGTAAATAAACATAGTCTGCCATACACAGCATCTATTTTTTAAAAAAAAAACACAGAAGGAAATATACTTTCCTTTTACAACTATTGCATTCTCAGGTGCAAATTTATGCAGATTTAATCAATCGGATTAAACTCACATGATTTTTTTCAATCAGATTGCTTTTAATCCAGTGACAGCATTAAAAGTTGCACTTCATTCTGTCCATCACCACCACCACAGACGTACCAGCTTTTAAAATCACACTCCTACCCACCTTCCCCACTTGGATTCTGGTTCCCAAAAGGCTGTTCTTATAGGGCAGGTGTAGGGAAGGGTCAGATTTTTTAAAATTTAAGTCCTCCTGACAAAGTGCCATGTAAAATGCAGAAGGCGCCCAAGTTCCAGGTGTGACTTTTGACAGCTGTGGAAAAGCACCTTGAGGGAACTGCATTATGGATTACAGGCAAGGCAATCACTTCTCCGGTTCCCTTTGGCCTGCTTGCTGAGTGGCTGGGAATGCACAGTGGAGAGGAGCAAAATCTTTCTTTCCCAGGGTGGGCAAGGGGCTTGAAACTCCATCCTTGTTCAGGAAGCAAGGACGAGGCTGTGCAAGAAGTAAGAACCACCAGCTACTGGAGCTCCAAGGGGTTGCGCCGGTTTGGCATGCAGAATTTCCCAGGTTCAGTCCCCAGTGGCATGTCCAAGTAGGGCTAGGAAAGATTCCTGCCTGAAATCTTGGAGAGCCACTGCCAGTCAGTGTGTACAACATACAGAGATGGATCAGTGGCCTGACTCGGTATAAAGCTTCCAACCCAGGCTCAGCCACCTTAGAAGGGTGGGCTGCAGGGTCAACCACAAAGCCTTTCAGCTGCTGTCTGGCTAGCGCACTGACTTTTGGCATGTCCGGTTCCGTGCCCCGTGACTCAGCGCCAGCTACCATGATGGGCAGTCTCTGCAACCTGGTCTTGGGACCTGCATTTTGCCTGGCTGGACAGCTCCTCTGCCTCACTGGTAGGATGAGAAATCCAAGCCACATGCAACCTCAGCGCCGGCAGGGCAGGGGCACCCATTCATCCCACTTGACCAGGGTCCATCAACCTTTAAGCCCATGGAGACGTTTAGATGTTTGATCAAGTGCTGTGGACACCAACCCCTCTGGTTACTTCTCTCCTCTGTCCCCCATTCCTCCCCTTCCTCCAAAAAAACCCTTATAGAGAGAGACCACACTTTAGTTTCTTGAGGGATTTGAGTAAAGGTAGAATGCCATAGAATTAACATGAGCCTTGAAAAGCACATACAAATGAAAGCAAAAGTAGGAAAGAGGGTTATTTGCAGCTCCTGCTCCAGACCGTGACAATTGTCTCACTTGCCACCAGCGGGTAAATTCGAACCGTCTGGCATCATCATCACCACCACCACCCCTGTTCCCAAAAAACCTTTTTTTAATCAATTACTGCAGCAGAATGAGACAGCAGGAAGATGTAATGAGCCTTATCTGGTGTGGCCTTGTAGACCTGGCCAAAGATCCCAGGTTCAAGTCACTCTTTCCATACGGCTGTGCTTTCCAACACCATCGTTCTTCAGTCTTGGGTCCCCAGATGTTGTTGGACTAAAACTCCCTTCAACCCCAGCCAGCTTAGCCAATGGCCAAGGATAATGGCAGCTATAGTCTAACAACATCCCATACCCTTTATTATTTATTTATTTATTTGATTTGTATCCTGCCCTTCCTCCCAGCAGGAGCCCAGGGTGGCAAACAAGGCATTAAAACACTTTAAAACATCATAAAAACAAATCTTAAAATACATTAAGACAAAACAGAGTTAAAAACATTTTAAAAACTTTTTTTTAAAAAGGGTTAAAAAGGGTTACCCTTCAGTATCTTTGCTGCCTGCTGGCTATGGGGGGCATCTGGTGCTAGTTCTACTGAGAGTTGGCCTTTTGACATGAATGAACGATGGCTAAGTCAGGTTCATTCATTTCAGTGGGTGTACTCTGAGTCAAATTTTGTTGGATACAACTCTATCATTTATTTATTTTAAAAAAACACCCTGTTTGCATGCACTCTTCATCTGGGTAAGCCGGAGGGCTTAAAAGAGATTCAGGCTAATACATGAAAACAAAATACATAGTAAAAACACTTTAAAAGCTGCTATAAATATTCCGCCCACTGCAATTAAAAAAATAGTAATTGATATTTTTGCCTGGATAGTTCTCTGTCTATGCTTATATGTACCCCCCCCAAATTAAAGACCCCAAAAAAGAATCTCAATGATGAGTGCCATCTAATTGACTAATAAGGTACTGCAAAAAGAGGGGAAGATGGGTTGCAGCCAATGCTAGATCTACACTGAGTAGACCCAAAAAAATCAATGGACATGACAAACTTGCTTCATTCATTTCAATGGATTGACTCCTCTGAGTAAAACTTTGTTGAATACAGCTCCGCGTGTGCATATCTCAGTCACCTAGCTGGGAAAAAAGGGGTTCAAATGCCAAGATCTGCAAGACATCGTGAAGAACGCTCTGCACAATTTTCAGGAATTAAAACAATGGAGGATTCATGCACCAACCATTCTAGTCTGGAAATGAGACCAGGGGACTCAGAAGAGAATTTCAGGACTATCCCTAATGCCAACGCAAAGCCTATGACAACCAGAGGTTGCCCTCAGGTCTCACTTACGTAGGTGTCAAATCTGCATGCCTGAAAGAGATGGAGAGGGGTTGATGACCAGACAGACCACTTCCTGGACCAGAGACATCCCCCTTGTCTGAGCATGTCTGGCTTGTGAATTTCAGAAAGCCATCCTGAAGTTTGGAGGAAGGGAGATCTGATCCATTCTAAACAGTGCCCCAAATTCTCCTGGAGTTGCACCAAATCATTTTTGTTAATCCTGAATGCTCAGGAAACTACAAAGTCTACAGGGAAGAGCATATACAGTTAATATATTCATAATGAGGAGGGGGAAAAATCAGCCTGCATTGTCAGGAAGTCATCTTGGACCCAGACCCTCCCTGGTAACCCTATCATCCTGTTGAAAGGTAAATTGCCCCTCTTGTCTGTGTAATCCATGATGGAACCTCAACAGGGCTTATTTCTAAGAGAACCCTCTTCACATGCAATTTTTCCATCTCCACACTGGAAAAAAATGACACCGGAGCAAGCAACAGAGGCGTTATTTGAGAAATGTAAATAATTTCTTAATGGAACTGTCATGGAGAGAAGCTGACAGAAATGTGCAGCAGGGAAGGAAGGAAGGAGTGGACGCGGGAGGAGGATCAGGCAGAGAGATTCTGACCTGAAGCAGAGCACAGGAAGAGGTGAGCGGTGGTGAGGCCATGCTCTAGGTTTCTGGTCAGCAAGGGGGGCACATCTCTTCACAGAGATGGGATAATGAGGGACGCCGGGTCACTCCATTTAAAAAAGAGCCATATTGCTAAAGTTGGAACATCCAAGTTGAAGAATCGCCTCGCGCACTTGGAGAAACAAGCACCCTCCCAAGAGCTGCGTTCAGCCCTGCCTACACGGGAACATCTCAAGCCAGGAAGGGGGAATCAGTGGCCCCTCCAGAGGTTGCTGGACCTGCTCCAGTGTGGTGGAGTGCTTAGGAGTGTTGGACTAGGGCCTGGGAGACCTGGGTTCAAATCCCCCACTCAGCCATGAAGCTCACTGGGCAACCTTGGGCCAATCACTTGCCTCTCAGCCTAGCCTACCTCACAAGGATGTCATGAGCATAACACAGGGAGAGGGCGAACCATATTTGTACGCCACCTTGAGCTCCTTGGAGGAAAGGTAGACAGAAACGTAGCATGAAAATAAATATATCATCCCTGACTGTTGGCCATGTTGGATGCTGGAGCTGATGAGAGTTGGAGCCTGGCAACATCTGGAGGGCCACAGAGTCCCTAGCATTCCTCTACAGGCATTGTTCCTGGATATGAGAGAGTTTTGCAACGAAATGGAACATCTTGGATCCAGAACCCCTATTTATTTGGGCTGGTGTCAGTTCTGGATCCTGTTCCTGATATGTCAGGTGCGGGGCAGGGGGAAGAATAATATATTCCAGGGAAAAGACTGGTTGAGACAGAGGAAATGGAAATGAGGAATGGAGCTGTAACACTGAGGGCAAGGAGAAAGGGCGGTAGAATCCCCTTCTTTCTCAGATCAACTTGCAAGCCCAGACCAGCAGCTTTTATTAGGGAGGAATTTCAAGGGCTTGTCTCCTCACTAGTTTGCAGTTCCTTTCCTGCTATTTGTTGCTATTTTAGTAGCTATTTCCTCCGTAAGTGAACCCAGCCAATCAGGGATCAGGTTCCCAGACATGATGCTATCAAAACACAAGGCTATTAGCTGGTGTCGTTAAGAGCAAATCAAGCCTATTTACAACAAGGGCAATACTTCCTGAACAGATTGCATGAGGGGGGTCCTAGTCTATCAGAGATCACAAAATGAGGCAACAGAGGGTGGCCTCTTCACAGCTGATGAATATTTCACAAAGCAGGACTTCTCCTTTCAACTCAGTCCTCATCAACTTGGCAAAAAGCCTCTCCAACTGCTAGACTCCCTGCAATCCTCCTCTCTGGAGCAATAACACCCACACTGAATCCCAGCCAGACATCTTTCAGGCCTCAATGTATGGCCCTGTTTGTACCATGCCTTCCAAGGAAGTCTGGCACTGCAAGGTTTTGTGCAGATAAGATGGGCAGAGGGGGAGGACTGCTTTCTCTTAATAGCCGATATTTGTTTACATATCTTCCTTTATCACTAAAATTGCTGCTCCAGCTCCACAAATAAGACTCTCCTCATGAACTGCCAGAAAGCCTAGGATTCCTGATGGGTTGGCAGAAGAGTCTCATCACCAACTACCAGCAAGCCTGGGATCCCTAGCGGATTGGCATATATACCAGCCAATCAGGGCAGAGCTTTAAAGTAGTAAGCCAGATTGATGCCAGCCTCAGACTTGCTCAAAATAGTTGCAGCCAAGAGGTGCACCACCTAGTCACCAGCTTGACCTCTTCAGTGATGGCTCCAAGGTCTGGAGGGCCCTTTGGCAAGATCCCTCCCTCCATGGGCTCCTTCCCTTGAGGAAACTACCTCCTCACCACCGTTACCACCAGCTGTCCCTCTTCTTCTTCATCATGGTGACCACCAGCTTGCCTGCCTAGCAGAGAGCCCACAAGAAGCAGGCAATGTGCCATCTACTGTTGTTCCTCTTCTATCTCATTACCAAAGAGAGAGGCAGATGAACAAGAAGGCAGGTTGCAATGGCATAAAGGAGGACCGGGACCAGGGGGCTCTTCTCAATGGGCCCCCCAGTGGCCTGTGGGCCCTCAGCTTGCACCCCTGATGGCGGCTTGCACACCAGCAGTGAAACACACACAAACAGCAAGTCTAAAAGAAAGCCAAATCTACACCGTCGGATCCCCTCCTTACAGCAAACCCGTGACTTGTCGAGGCAGTTGGAAAAATGAATCTCGCCGGCTCTAATCTCGATTTCACACCCCTGCGCAGCTGCGCTTGGAGAGAAAGCATTTAGCTTGGCCTGATTGCGGCGGATGCAGGCTGCAGCCTTAGTTTATTTCTTCTCTCTCTCCATTCTCTTCACCTGAGACGAAGCCAAAATGCCCAAGGGGGGTCTGGAACAAATTACTTACGCACCGGATTGGCAAGGCGACAGTTGTCTTCCAAGACAAACTATAGCCCAGGAGAGACATTTCTGGAGACAAAAGTGTGCTTGTCAGCTTCCAGATCTGCCATCTCTGGGTGCAAACATTTTATTGCCCACCATCTTTTCTCTCCTGTCCCCCCTCCCAACTTTCTCTTACCACAGCTCTTTGAAAACAATCTCTGGCTCACCTAATCTGATACATTCATGGAGGACAAGCCTATCAAAAAGGCTGTTGGCCATAATAGCCAAGTAAGGGGGTGGGGAAATGTGTTCTGCCTGAGGGCCACATCGCTTCATGGACAACCTTTCAGGGGCCACATGTCAGCAGTGGACAGGGCCAGAGACAAAAATGAGCAGAACCACAGATGGGACTCTTACAGAAGCTAGTGATTTCTGCTAGGGATTAAAAGATCTGTGCATTTCAATTCTCTTAATTTCTCCTTTTTTCCAGTCTTAAATTCAGTTCTGCTCATTTCTGCAGCAATTTGCCCTTTTTTAAAAAAAATCCGCACGAAAATTCTCCAAAATTTTAGTGCTAATTTCTCCTAATAAACACAAGTTGTAGGCATTTTTACTAATATACACATCTTTGCAAGCAATTTTTCATCATATAATGCAATTTTGCTTGTTATTTTCCCTAATATCTTCATTTTTACACACCCTTCCTCTAAGGTACGCATTTTTGTAAACATTGGTTGGCAAACTGCATTGAAAAAATCTGAGCAAGTGCAAATTGTGAAAGATGGCTGTGTTTCAGTTCTCAGATTGTTTCAGAAAGTGCCAATTTGATCTATTCAGCCTGAAATGTGAACTGAACTGAATTTCTCCCCCATCCCCAGTTTCTAAACACATCTCTCTCCTTTCAGGAAAGATGGAGGATCCCAGCCAGGAGGACCGAACAGGGACAGTGAGGGAGGGGCCATCACGCAGTGGTTAGAGCACCTGCTTTGCCTGCAGAAGGCCCCAGATTCAAACCACAGCAGCATCTCCAGTAGGACTGGGAGAGACTCTTGCCCCCAAACCCTGGAGAGCGGCTGCCTGTCTCTGCAGATGATACTTAGCTGGATGGACCAAGAGTCTGTCTCCATATCAGGCAATTTCCCGTGCTCCTGCGTCTTTCTCCAACCAAAACTCATGAAAAATGCATATATCAGTGAAAAATAATGAACAAAGTGACATCCTGTTCATGGAAATTGCTTGCAAAGGTGTGTACGTTAGAAGAAACGGACATTAAAAAAATATAGGTTTTCTTGCCGAATGCTTTAACAAATATATAAATAAAGTTGCAAATCAGGGCAGAAATGGGGTGAACTTAAAAACTGAACCAAAACCACAGATTCATCTGTCCCGAATTAATTTGCTTCTGTTTCCTTTATCCAGCCCAATGCAGCTTGCAAGACTCTGGGTGGGTCGCCTCATTGTCACATCCTTGCATTTTCCAGCACTCATCACGTTATTGGCATTAAATAAGTATCACATAGTATCACATAGTCTTAGCAGTAACAAGTATTTTGCACCTTGGAGAGGAGAGATACAGACAGACAAACCAAAAAAGGAAAAAGAAAAGAGCCCACAGCTTACCTCCCCAACTTGCAAACCTCAACAATCATAGACTTTTAATCTGCTACTGATAAAACCCAAGAGAACTGGAAATGCAGGGATCCTACAGCACACACGCTCAGGTCCAAAGCAAAAGAGCCAAGCTGATGGGGAGTCTTATCTAACATAGCCCAGCCACTCAGGAGACCCAGCCATGGCTGACACTTGGATTTATTCTTTTAAAAAAAAAAAAAAAGCCTGGCATGTTTGCTAACAAAATGTTGCGATCCAACTGGGTGAAGGCTGTTTTTATTGTTGTGGCAGATAAGCAGGAGTGATTGGAAGAAAGGATACAGCTGGGGTGAAATTGCCAGTTTGGCAACAGCAAAAAATAAGGGGGGGGGAGAGATAACATGCTGATTGTGTTCTTTATTTGAAGTGTGTGTGTGTGCATATTTGCAAATGGAATCCTCACCTTGTCAGGCTAACCTGACGAGCTTCAGAAAAAATAATCACCTGCACCAACAGCGCTTTTCAAGCAAGCCTGAGGTTTCTCAGGAATTACTTGGTGGCATTGAAGGTGTCCTTCCACCTTTTGTGAGGTTTTCAAAAGTGTGGGCCCATTCAGAAACCACTGCCCTCACTCTGAATTGACTTGGCCCTCAGTGACATCAGCAGGTCACTGAGCCTGACTAGTGTCATAGTGTTGCACTGTCCAGAGTCAGCGCAGGATGTTCCAGTAACCCACAAGTGGTCAAGGCAGTTTTGGAGATTGCCTGCATTGCTGCTGTTTTGCTACAGAAGTAGCAATATTACCAGTTTTAAGCACAGTTTTTCAACAGCCTGGAGATTGCCCAGAGGACCAGGATGGTGTGGGGCCTGAAAACCAGATCCTATGAGGAACGGTAAAAATAGCCGTTCTCTTTAGTCTGAAGAAGATATTATTTTAAGGGGAGGTTTGATAACAGATTTTGAATAGCTGAAGGGCTGCCATGAAGTAGATGAAGGAGACTTTCTTTGTTGCTGCAGAGGACAAGAACTGGGGTGGAGACTAAAGCCAGTGACTGCTGGTGGTTCCATGTCAGTGGGACAGTGGAATACACTCTGGATTTTAGCCTAACCTTTCAAGGAGCCATCCAAGGTGCTGAAACCTCTTCCCACAATAGGTTCAGCACCTTGGACAGCTCCTCGAAAGTTTGGGCTAAAATCTGGAATGGATTGACATGGAGCTACCATCCACAACCACGGGTTGCAGGGAAGGAGATTTTGGCAACAAACACCAGGGGGGAAATGTCCTAATAGCAAGAGCTCTTCAGCGACAGCGCAGTCTCAGGAGATGGAGGGATCTCTCCTTTGTTGGAGGTATTTATTTATTTAAGCCAGGGATAGACAACAAGATGCCCTCCAGATGTTGCTGGGCTACAGCTCCCATCATCCCAGACTAACGCCCCTGCCAGCTGCTAGGTACTGTAGTTCCTCAACATCTGGAGGACACCATCTTCGTTTCCCCTGATTTAAGCAGAGGCAAGACAATGATCTGGCAGGGATGCTCCTACGGCATTCTGCATCATAGATCTTCAAGCGTGCGTGTTGGTGGGGTTTTGGTCATGTTCCAGTAGGTGCCCCCAGGAACTAGGCCCCATGTTCAGAAAGCAGTAGCACCCTAGGAAAGTACTCTTGAAGCAGAGGGGGGTTGCAGGACAGTCCAAATGGACCGAAGTCAAGCAGGAAAAACCAGCCTAGGCCCAAAACATGATCCAGAGGCAAGGTCAGGCACCAGTCCAAGGTCAAGAGCACAGGGAGTTCAGGTAAGCTGCATCACAGCAAGGCATGAGACCTGGGCGACAGAGACCTCCGCTGCTGTTTCCAGCAACTGGAAGGCTGAGGAAGGAGACCTTAGGTACTCTGGCCTCCTAGGCCATATCCTCAGTACAGCTCCTGGCAGGGAAAGCGTTTTAGTTTGCTCACTTATGAGGAGGCCCCTGACCCATGAGTCATACAACTCTGGGCCCACAGTTGTATGCTATCTCCTCGCTCTTTGGCCCAGACCTTTTGGTGCCAGCATTCTCATAGACTTGAGGGGAGTGGCTCCACCTCCTCCTTAAGAACTCCAAGGGTTCTTAAGCAAATCTCTCCCCTCTCCTTCCTCAAAGGGAATCCCTAGCACAGCTTCCAAGGGGGCCTACCTGTTCCTCAAGGTTCTCATCCTGTGGGGTGCTTGGTTCATCCCCTGAGGATGCCAAATCTGCTACCAGGCCAGGGCTAGGCCCGGCAGGTTGGACTAGATGAGCCTCCAGGATGCCTTCCAACTCTACTATTCTGAGTAAAATACTTTGGGCAGAGGGGTGCAGTCATTTTGCCCTCCCTAGCCACCTCTCATTTAAAATTTTTAAAATTAGATGTAATTATAGGCTGCTCTCTCGTTGCCAGTGGGACCGGCGTCCAACATCCAGCTGCTGATAGTTATCTGGCACGGCACAAGAGCAAGAGAGACGTTGTGTCAAACACTGAAAAACGGGTCCTCAAACTGCCTCTCTCCTTTCTGAAAAGGAGGCGACGAGCTCCCAGCATACCAATCACTCCGTGTTGCAGGGCCCTCGATTCAGCTCGGCGAGGCGGCAAGTGTTTGGACTGCAAAAGATTTCCCTCCCCAGACCATGCCAAGGTCACCCGCACCAGGGACTTGGCATTACTGAGAAGCCAAGAGGGCACCACACAGCATATTAGGAGGAACAGAACTGAATGCCTGCCCAGGGGGGCATTGGAGGGGCTCCTGAATTCTGCACCCTCCTAGTTATTTAATTAAAAAACTATCATAGACCACCCTTTCATAAAATATCAGGGCAGTGTACAGCAAAATGAAACACTAGAAGCTATCAGTGGCTACTAACCCTGGTGGTGATGCTCTCTCCCCACTGTCAGAGGCAGTATGCTTTGGAACACCAGTTGCTGAAAACCACTGGAGGAGAGAGTGCTCTTCACTCAGGTCCTGCTTGGGAGCTTCCCATCAGGGCATCTAGTTGGCCACTGGCCTGTTCCAGCAGCCAGGCTCTTCTTATGTTCTCAGATACCCATGCTAAGCATCCTGAGGCATTCTGGGACAACGGGCATCAGACCAGCCACCTCCCATTGCCAACTGGCTTAGAGGAGACGGCTTTGGTCTGATGCTTTTGGGTCCTGGAGGGCACACCCCACTGAATGCTGACCAGTAGGGGTGTGATCAGGTGCCCCCTCCGCTTGCCTTCATGCTGAGGGGACAATGACAGGCTGACGCCAGTCAAATGACTGGTAGGGGAGCTTTGGCCCCATCTGAACTGTACATTTCAAGCAGTATCTGACCACTTTAGACATGGGAATCCTGGAACTGTAGTTTGTTAAACGCTTGGAGAGGTTCTAGGAGAGCCCTAATCTCCATACAGAACTACAGCACCCAGAATTCCCTGGGAAGACGGATTGATTGTTAAGCCCAATGGAGACTGGTCTGTTTGGCCAAATGGGGTGCCACCCCCACCAGCCTCAGTCAGTCTCCTCCCCCCTGCCTTCTTACTTAGACCAGGGTGCCTCCATGCCTGTCGCCCTTGTCTTCCTCCAGCTCAATGCTGCTCCTTGTAGAATTCAGCAGGGAGGAGGAGGAGGATGGGGACAAAATCTAAAAAGAGTTGGCTCTGCCCGCCATTGGCTCTGGCTCAACCAATCATTGGCTCTGGTTCCACCTCTGTTGGGGTCCCTGCCTTCCTCCCCAGCAGGCCCAATGAGCATCAGCCACCACTAGTTAAACCACTCTGGGAATTGTAGCTCTGTGTGGGGAATAAGGGGGTTTCCCAACAACTCTCAGCACCCCTTAACAAGTAACAGTTCCCATGATTCTTTGGGGGAAGACATGACAGTCTGAAGTGTTAGAGCACAGCTTTAAATGTGTAGTGCAGAAGTTATTTTTGTGAGACAGGCGGCTTTGCTCATGTAAGGAGACAGAGGCTCTTTGCCCCCTGTGTCTCCATCAACTTGAGATGCCCGCATCAGGGCTGTTTGATTTCAGCCATGGCTGCCAAATCCTCAGAAGTTTATAATTAACAAAACAGAAGGGAGTAAAAAAAAGAAGAAGGCTAAACAAGAGATGGATTGATTCCATAAAGGAAGCCACAGACCTGAACTTACAAGGGTGGTTCACGACAGATGCTACTGGAGGTCACTGATTCATAGGGTCGCCATTAATTGTAATCGACTTGAAGGCACATAACAACAACAAAACAAGTTTATAATCAATCAATCAATCAAGTCTCTTGAGTCTTCCTTCTGAGGTGCAAACAAACACCAGGAGCATAGCTCAATATCATCTGTACTGGCTGGCAGCATCTCTCAAGGGTCTCAGTCAAGAGGGCTTTCCCAGCCCTACCTCAAGATGCTGAGGACTGAACCTGGGCCCTCCTGCATGCACAGCAGGTGCTCTACTACAGAAATATGGTCCTTCCCCTGAAAATAAAGTAAGATTCTAGTCCTCTTGGTTCTGAATAAAGGACTGATTTAAACAAAAACACAGGGATGGCATGCAAAGCAAGTGTTAGTCCAACTCAGAGCAGATCTATTGAAACCCATGGCTAACAGGTCCATAGATTTCAATGGGCCTTCTCTGAGTAAAAGTTAGTTGAGTACAAACCACAGGAAGCTGCTGTATACCGAGTCAGACCATTTGGCCAGTTGGATGTCCTTGTGGTGGCTGAGGACCCCATACGAAGCCCATGGGAATAGCCGCCTGATACTGGCAGAGACCATTGGTCTATCTAGCTCAATATTGTCTGCACTGACTAGAAGGAGCTCAGCTGGGGGCATTCCCAACCCTAGCTGGAAATGCCAGGGATTGAACCTGGGAGATTTGGCATGCAAAGCAAGAGCTACAGCCCCTTCCCAGTCAGCATGTGACCACTCACCAAATGCAGGCCCATTGCTGTCGCTCATGCAGTGGAACAGAGAGTAAAGTAAAATTCCCCATACAGTACATATATCTTTTGCCAGAGTGCCTAATGATGTGGACATTTGGGCTTCTTCCCCCTCTCCCCCCCATCCCATCCCATCCCATCCCCAGTGCCTTATTTACATGCCTGAATCAGCTATCTCTCAGCAGGTGCCATTTTCGGCTCAGTTTGTCAATAAATGCAGAAAGTGAGAGCGCAAACACAAATACTTTGCACCTCTGCCTGCACTTACACACACACACACACACAGATGTTTACACTCTAAGACAACAATCCAATTTTATCGATGCCACTGCAGAGTGAGAGAAGGTTTCTGCAAAAGCCACCAGGGAGGCTGTTGCCTTCAGCAGCCACGAGATCGGAACCACATCTGTTGCCGCTTAAGGTACGTCACTCTAAAAGTCAGCAAATCTTTTGAGTTGCAGCTCTGGTTCAGGGCTGTGCAAAGCCCGCCGTGGGCTGCCGGCCATGCCTGGGGGTACACCAGGGGTCTTGGGAAACCCTCACTCCCCTTTTTCGATGCTTGCAAAGAACTGAAAACAGGAAGGTCATCCCATAAAGTAACAGGCAGTCCGCATTATGTGGCATGGGTGATGGGTTCCACTTCTTGCAGACCTGGTCATCTGGTGACATGACTCTCCCTTTTCAGAGACAGGACAAAGCCTTACACATTTCTGACAGCTTCCCACAGCTGACACCTTTCTCTGATTAAAAAAAATCATAGAAACTCAAAATAGATTAAAGTATGTAAGCCTAGGAACTGAGTCACCCGATATTCCTGTGCAACTTCAGGTCTCTTATCTGGACTGCAGGATTCTGTCTAGGCCACCCCTCTCCCCTGGCTATACCACTCCCCAACCTCTGCTTTGCACACTTCTCTAGTGAGGAGCCAGTGTGGTGTAGTGGTTAGAGTGTTGGACTACGACCTGGGAGACCAGGGTTCAAATCCCCATCCAGCCATGAAGCTCCCTGGGTGACCTTGGGCCAGTCACTGCCTCTCAGCCTCAGAGGAAGGCAATGGATAAACCCTCTCTGAATACCACTTGCCGTGAAAACCCTATTCATGGGGTTGCCATAAGTTGGGAGCGACTTGAAGGCAGTCCGTTTCATTTTCCTAGTGATTTTATCTGGGTGGAAAATGCCCTTGAACTGTGATAATTCCTCTTGGTTGTCTGGATGGAGAGGGGTGGTCCACACATTCCTCCTCTTCTATTCCCTTCTGTTTTTCCCAGCATTATTGTCTTTTCTAGTGACTCATGTCTTCTCATTAGGCGTCTAAAGCATGACAACCTCAGTTTCATCATTTTGGCTTCTAGTGACAGTTCTGGTTTAATTTGTTCTAACACCCAATTATTTGTCTTTTTCGCAGTCCATGGTATGTGCAAAGCTCTCCTCATTTCAAATGAGTTGATTTTTCTCTTATCTGCTTTTTTCACTGTCCAACTTTCACATCCATGCATAGAGATCAGGAATACCACGGTCTGAATGATCCTGACTTTAGTCTACAACCATTTTAAAGAAACATGATTGCAACTATCAGGCCCAAGTCTCTGATTTATCCCAAAAGCGGGCACCACAGCTTGGTCCCTGGCCGAGTTACAACCACTCCCCCTCCCCACACACTGTGTTCTTTATTTAGAAACTGCATTTCTCCTGCACAATGTCATATCTGAAATGCAACCTTCTCATTAGATTACCAACCAGGAATTACAACATCTCTGATTAGATGGCAGCCCCAGCAGAATACGAATATTTCCCTGATATCAGAGAAAAGGCAATTTTGGCAATACCCATTCGAAAACACAGGCACAGAGAGAGATAAATATATTTGTCCTGTTAAATTCCCCCCTTCTGCTTAAAAGATGTTTACAACACGTTCTGTTGCCTCACTTGAAAACCAGCCATATAAGAAGTCTGACAGATTCCTTCCAGTTTTCTTTCTTTGCATCTAAAGTTAGGTTGCATTTACAGTGGGGTGTGTGTGTATGGAGCCCCTATCTTTAAACAGATGTAGGCTATCAGAGCAGAGGGGTGAGTAGAAATACTACCCTAAATCTCTACTCCATTTGTGAATTGAAAACATGGCAAGAAGATTTAGTCAAATACTGTCATGGAAGGCAACACTCTCCAAGCACTTGGAACAATCTGTCTATCTGGGTCAGTCTGTGTTGGCTATCTCACCACGCCACACCCCCAGGGCACTGTGGGGGATACAAAATGGCAGTTAGGCCAACACGCAATTGGAGAATTTCATCCCTCATGAGGAATACTTGATAAAATGGTCCCCTTTTTCTCAGGGGACAAATTTCATAGCCCCCAGAATCTTGAGCCAAAAGAAATTCTCTGAGCAAGTCACCACTTTGATGAGAAGTGAAATATCTATGCAAACAATGCATTGTTTTGAGGCTTTTGTGGTGCAAGGTTTTCCAGGGCCAGGGAAAAGGACGCAAGGTAAAAAGGAGCCCTGTAGCAGGATCAGGCCAATGGGGGCCCATCTGGTCCAGCATTCTCTTCTCACAGTGGCTAGACAGATACCTATGGGAAGCCCCCAAGCAGGACACAAGGAGAGCTGCTCTCTTATGATTTCATAGGATGGGAAAATTGGTCAACGCTGATGACTCTCAGTCTCATATTTTTCTCATCTTCAGTACTCCACCTTGCCACATCACTGTGCAATTGGAACCGGGACTCGTGGTGCCTCACCCTACCAAACAAGATACGGTGGTGGCCTGGAGAGGACATCTTCTTCTGTTGCCCCCCTAACTCAGTGGCATCCATTCTGGATTCTAGTCTGAACTTGCAAGGAGCTGTCCAAGGTGCTGACCCTATTGTGGGAAGAGGTTTCAGTACCTTGGACATGTCCTTAGAAGTTCAGACTGAAACCCGGAGTGGATTCCACTGCCCCACTGACATGGAGCTACCAGCTGCCACTGCTTCTACTGTGGCATGCTTTCCTCCCTGCCATACACGAAGCACCAATGCCGTTGCTTCAGATATCTTGAAAAGACATTTCTTTTTGCCCAGGCTTTCCCCGACCCATAAGATCAGACCCTGTTTGAAGTCTCTGTGTTGTATTCAACCAAATTTCACTCATAGTAAATGGAAGAACCTAAATTAGTTCTGTCTAGTAACTTCAATGGGGCTACTCTGAGTAGAGCGAACAGTTGAATATCTATTTTTAATACTACTGCTTTAATTTTGCCTTACTGTTTTTGGGTTTTATCCAAGGTTCGTCCTACTCAGAGCAGACCCATTGAAGTTAATGGCCATGACCAACTTGGGCCCATTCACTGCAATGGGTCTACTGCTCTGACGAGGGCTTGGCTGGATACAACCCTTCTATGCTGTAGACTGCTTAGAAAAGGTGAAAGAAAATTTGATGTGGTGTTTTTTGAAAAAGGCCCTTAAATATATAATGTTGGTAAACAAAATAAAGTTAGCAAAATACATAAATAGGAACATCCTCAGATGATGCTCTATCTTGCAAGCATGAAGGCACACAACTCATTCAAAGACAGACAACTATCACTGCTGGATACCTATAATTCTTTTTCTCTTCCGTCACAGAGAAGTTTAGCTTCAGTCCTTTTTTATCAGAAAAAGAGGAGGTGGGGAAAAACACATGGACAGATTTTTGAAAAAGACAGAACTTCCATTTTTGGGGGGGCAGTGGTGTCTGCATCTCCTGGAAAAGGGCCTCTCTCTTTCTCCTTCCAGTTCTTGTAGACTTTGATTGGCAGCCTGAAAAAGGAGGGTGCCAGTCACAGTGAGGCCAGCCGAGACATTGACAGATGAGCTGACAGACGGGGGTCCCCGAAGCCCCATTTCACGCAGTATAAACAATTCCCCCGAAGCATTTGTGGTCTAGGCTGGTACGTCTACAGTGGTAATCTAATATTAATATTTTATCCACTTGCTCATTCATCGACTTCCTCACATCACCTTGGCCGTCAACAGAGAGCCCCCCCTCTCGAGAGCTAATTGCCAACAGGTGATGGGACTATTTAACACAGGCCCTCAAATCTTTCACTTGGAGCTTTAGCATCATTGGAAGCAACCACCGATGGACTTTTAAAAGGTTATGCATGTGGTACAGAAAGAGAGGCGGGGGCGAAGGTTCTGTTTCATGCACAACATTAGAGATTGGGTTCATCCAATGAAATGTATCAACAATTTCAGATCGGGGGGGAAGGAAGGAAGCCAAGTCAGACCATCTAGTCACTCCATCTTGGTCCATGCAGCTCAGTATTGCCTACACTGACTGGTGTCTGCTCTTCAAGTTAACTTCCAGGGGACATTCCCAGCCCCATCTGGAGGTGCCGTCGGATGAACCTAGGGCCTCCCGAGTACAAACCAGGGGCTCTACCACTGAGTTGTGGTCCTTCCCCAACACTAAATTGAGATTCTAGTCTTCACAATTCTGAATGAAGGAATGGTTTAAAAAGAAACACTGAAAGCTGCCATCTACTGAAGCAAGCCATTGGTCCATCTTGCTTAGAGTCATCTGCACAGGCTGGCAGCAGCTCTCCGGGGTCTCTACGACGGGTCTCCCCCAGTCCTACCTGGCCATGTCAGGGTTTAAACCTGGGACTTTCAGCATACAAAGCAAGTTCTGAACATGTGCAATCACAGAATGTTCACTAAGCCCAAGGTCAGTCTCAGGCCACCAGGTTCCTTGATTGTCCATACGTAGGTCTAGAACCTAACTTGTAACAAGAATGGGGAAGGGGTTCATCCCTTGGACCCAGGAGACTGTATTTGGGCCCTGACCAACAATCCCTCCATTCAGTTCCCTTCCTCTCCTTCCCCTCCCCAGGTGCCTCCACTCTGCCTCCCCTCTCCCGAGGTGACAGAGATAATATTAACACATCATCATTTTAATCAGTACATGATTAACAAAACTTCATGCATTATTCAGTTTCACTCCGTTAAAAGCCTTCAGTCGCTCCCTCTCATCCCCGACGGCAACAGCCTGCATCAGCCGCCGTATCGTCACCCTCGTCCGCTGTCCTTCATAAAATGCCCCCCTTTCCCAGAGGAGCAAGGACAGTTGGGGGGCACACAGACCCTCCTCATCCACAGTCCACACTTTGGATCCACAAGGAGGCTCAGGACACTGGGCCCAGGCTGCACTGCAGCTTTGAGATGATGACCGGAACAGTTGAGTTGTTGTGGGTGGGTATGGGGGGAGGAGTCAACACTCTACAGACATCCTCCCCCTCTGAGAAGCTGCACCCAAGCTGAGGCCTTCCAGGTGCTGCTGGACTCCGGCACCCACCACCACTGGCCATGCTGACTGAGGGCTGATGGGAGCTGGAGGCAAACATCCTCCGGAAGGTCACAGGATCCTCATCTGTGTTTTGTGGTCAGCCTCTTTGGTTTCACCACCTGGAACAGCTCCAAGTACATCAACAGCCTTGGCCTATCCCGACCTGGAGATGCTGCCAGGGATTGCACCTGGGGCCTTCTGCATGCAAAGAAGGTGCTCTGCCACTGAGCGACAGCCCTTCCCAAGCAGATACTCTGTGTTACAGTCCTTCACCTATAACAGTGGTTGGGAACCTGTGGACCACCCAGTGATGTCGATCTTCAGCTCCCATCATCCCTGGCCATTGGCCATGCTGGCTGGGGATGGTGCGAGTTAGAAGCCAATATCAGAAGGGTGACATTGGGGAAGGCTGGCATAGAGTACGAGGGCTGTATCCCACACTAGTCTTAATCAGAGTAGACCCATGGAAGTTAATGGCCATGGCTAACTTAGGCTCATTCGTTTCAATGGCTCTGATTGGAGGAGGACTCAGCTGGATGCCACTCTGAGGAGATAAGCCAGGCCAGGAAGTTGTCAAAATCAGGATCAGGGGCTGGCATTAATTGGATGCTTCCTGAAGCTTCTAAAAAGCTGCCAACTCCTGGACTGCTTGAACCCCTTGCCGTTGCTGTCAAGGACCCCAAAAAGGTGGGAGGAGGAGAGAGATGAAGTCTCAAAGGTGTGCAGAAAGAAAGATTTTGGTTAACCCTCTTTTAGAACAATTATAGATGTCGCCCCACTCTGTAACGTCCGTCTCAAGTGAGCAGCAGAGATGCAAATGACGGGACAACACCAAATAAGGGAACAATTCATTCTTCTAAAGCACAGGGATGGGGAACATTTTTTTCACCCCAAAAGATGAATTTCCCTCTGGCCACCCTACAAGGGCTACATGTCAGTCAGGGGCAGAGGCCAACCTGGGTAGAGAGATGAATGTGATTTCCCTTTTTTAGCTTTGTATAGGATAGCTTGCTTCTACACACACTTGCATGCCTGCCTCTACCCTCCATTTCAGGGTTCAAGGGAACATTCTAGTCAGGAAAAAACAGTGAAGCAGAGCCAGTGAGGGCTGTGGCCTGGGGAGAGTTCCAAGGGCCATATAGAGAAGCCTGGAGGGCCACATTCAGTTCCTGGGACTGAAGTTCCCCACCTAAAGAATGGCCAATCAGATATTTGCTTATGTGAACCCTGGTGCCTTCCATCTCTTTCCTTTCTGTGATTGGTGCTTGCCCTCCTTGGCTTTCCTTGCTACCAACTTCCAGAGCACCTGCCGATGGGGAGAGAAAAGGGGCAACTAAGCCAGCAGTAGCACCTCAGAACCAACAGCGCTGGGCCCAAAGTCCCAAAACAACCACAAGCAGGGACCACTGCAATCCAAGACTCCCTAACCTGAGGCACTCCCCCCGCCCAAACCCTGAGACTGATGTATATACAGTTATGCATGCTGCAGAGAAAGTGGACAGAGAATACTGGTTTTTCCCCTCTCTCACAACAGTATAACTTGGGGCCATCCAATGAAATTTGAAGGTTCAGGGCAGACAGAAGGAAAAACTTCTTCACCCAGCAGATTGTTAAACTACAGAATGCGCTCCCACCAGATGCAATGATGGCCGCTGACTTGGATGGTTTTCAAAGAGGACTGGACAGTTTAACAGAGGAGGAGAAGGTGATCAATCGCTATTAGCCACAACAGCTATGTTCTGCCTCTAGTGACAAGAGACAATATTCCTCTGAATAAGTGCTACTGGGAACCACAAGTGGAGACAGTGCTGTTGCGCTCCTGTCCTGCTTGGGGGCTTCCCATTGGGACATCCAATTGGCCACTGTGGGAACAAGATGGTGGACCAGATGGGCCTTTGGCCTGATGCGGCAGGGATCTTCTGATGTCCTTAGATGATCAAAAGGTCTGATTTTTCACTTCCAACTCTACTGAGAAACCAACCTCCTTTTCCCGAGGGTCCCACCTGCCATCACAGGTAGCATGTCCAATGAGAGATAACTCTTAGAGGCTATAGAATGTGCCAGGCTCCATGCCATAGGTCTCTTCTTTTAAGGATCTCCACTTCCCAGCAAGGAAGCAGAACCTTCTTGGGGTTGCAGGAGTTAAAAGAGTCAGAATGCGCACTGTCTTCCCAGTCCAGAAGATACACACTACAGGCTGCACAGAATCAGGAATGCAACCCTTGAACTCACTGGCCTTCTTACAGCCAGAAGAGAAAGTGAGAGAGAGAGAGAGAGAGAGATGACAAGGCCTAGTGCATCACATCACACAACTGAGTGCAAAAGCAGCTCCCATTAAATAAAACTTGTGCCAACACACGGCCATTTTCAACATCTTCATGAAACATTCACACCGCCAGTTGTCCCTCTCTCTCTCTCTCTCTCTCTCTCTCCCCTCTGCAAGTGCAGCAAAGAAACACATCTCCCTTCCAGGTCACTGCTGGCTTCTCATAAATGCTTGATGTAGAATCTTACAGGCAATTTACAATTAAGAAAGAGCGTTCAGCAGGAAGTTGACAGACACAGAGAGAGTGTAACAGGGGATTGCATCGAATGTTAGTCATACGCAAACAGGACCCATTGAAATTAATGGACATAGGGCTAACTTAGGTGCATGAATTTTAATGGGTCTACTCTGAGGAGGACTTAGCTGGCTACAGCCCAGGGACACACACACACACACCAGTTCCATCCTCAAAGACCCAAGATCCGGCTTCACTTGGCTACCCTATTCATGGAAACCACTCTTAAGGACCTCCTGATCACTTGTATTTCTGCCCAGTCACCAAGATCTTGTGGGGAGTCTCTTCTGGTGGTCCCCCATGGCTCAGATGCACAGCTCATAGGTACTAAATGCCATGCATTCAGTATTGTCAGCCCAGGCCTATGGCTTTCCCTCCCAACTCAGAATAGACAATCACCCTCCTTTCTGATCTTATTTTTCCTGATGATTTTTCAGGTCCACTTGTGAAAATATTTGCCAGTGTGACTACTTTTTCCCACTCTCAGCTGAGTTAATATGCCCCCAGTGACATCATCATGTAGCCAAGTCAGACTGGCTAAATGTCATAGCGGCACAGTCCTGATTGTTTCATGGTCCCCAACCATCTGGGATAACCAATATGTTAATCCAGAAATCATTGCCCTCACTCTCCATTGACTTTGTTTGCTCACAGTGACTTCCTTATGAATGCAGATCTGACTGGCTATGTGACATCATCTTGGTCACTATATGATTCCTTATTGATGGGGGGAAAAGAATTTCAAATGGCAAGTATCTGTACAGAATATTCATTACATTTTGCCCCCAAATTAAAACTGGATAATATCCACTACAGCCTTAATCTCTCCACATTAAATTGTGGGAAATGCATATATTAATGTGGGTTAAATGATGTGAAAGGGGGTGGTAAAATTGGATATGAAAAATGAAGTTGTATTCACACTTCTAAAATCAACAATTTCTTTGCATAGAAGTGTTGTGTGTGTGTGTGTGTGTGTGAAAAATATGTACACTTTCACTTTCTAAGACTTTACTTGGAGGAAAATATATGCAATCATGCTCATAAATATTAATCCACTTAGACAGCCATTTGGCAAAGTTACAACTGCTCTGCCACTTATGTAGCCCCTGTTAATGCTTTTCAGCCTTTATTGGGCCTTGTAACTGCCATTCAAAATCACTCAAGGAGGGTTTAGAGCAGAGCTAGTGAGGAGTGTGGCCTAGGAGAGCATCCTGAGAGCCAGAGAGAAAGAGCCTTTGAGGACCACATTTGGCCTCCGGGCTTCCCATCCTGCACTGCAAATTTGCCACTTGCAATTCCATGGCTCACCACAGGGGGGAGCTGCACATGGACCCACCAGTTCCTGACAGGCACCCCAACCATGAAGCCAGGTCTCTTGGATCTCTATTTTACAGGGGTCACCAGGCCCTTTGTTTGCCTCTAAAATGTCACCTAAAATGTACGAGCACAATGTACTATTGAACAACACCGAGATGTGTGCTGGGGAGGGGAGGAGGCAAGTCACAAACTCCAGTCCACTATCACAAGTCTTTAGTCTTCCACACCAAGCCTTACACTGCAATATAAGGAAGATTATTTTGATCTTGAAGGCTGCGCACACACCATGCATTTAAAGCTCCTGACTTCCTCCCCCAAAGAATCCTAGAAACCATAGTTTGTTAAGGATACTGGAAGTGGTAGCTCTGGGAGGGGGAAACTACAGTTCCTATGATTCTTTTGGGGAAGCCATGTGCTTTAAATGCATAATGCACGCATACACAGCCTTACAACTCTTTCTGGAACAATTCAGAGCTATCCATGGTCCTGAAGAGCCTGGCTGCTAGATCAGGCCAAAGACCCATCTAGTCCAGTTTAGTATTAGTGGTATTATTGCTACTACTAACACCACCACCACCACCATCTTCTGTTCTGATTTTCAAATGCCTGCTGAAAACTTTTCTATATCACCAGGCTTATGCAGGCAATTGAGACAATATCTTTCTGCAACAGTTAATTGATTTCTGATTTTAAAAGGCTATATGGTGATGTTCTGAGTTTATATAAGTGGTGATGTAAATAGCTTTGTGAGGGCCACCTGAAAAGCAGTATATAAATGCCAATTAGATAGATTAACAGACAGACAGAAAGACCAGTACAGGAAGCCTGCAAACAGACCGTAATAGCCCTTTCATCTCTTGGGAGCAATCAGCATTCCAGCCTAACCTGCCTTTAGTGTGAAGAAACCACAAACTCAGACACGGCCACTTCACACCCTTGCAAGCAGCTGCCAGAGCTGCCAGTGCCCATCACCACTTCCAAGCCATACAACGTTGCAAGCCTTCCAGATGTTGTTGGACTCCTAGGGCCATCTCCAGCTCAGTCCTACTCGGAGGAGGCCCACTGGAAGGGATGAACCTAAGTTAGCCAAGCCCATTCACTTCAATGGGTCGACTCCTGAGTAGGACAAGCACTGGATACAACTCTACCCATAAGATCAACGGTCAGCAATGTTGGGAGTTGTGGCTTGACAACATTAGGGAGGCACTACACTGGGGAAGGTGGCACCACTGCAACGGCACCAGCTGCCATTCTCTTGCCCCTGAGTGTCACGTGGATCCTGTGAGACAAGTATAAATAATGGAAGGAGTTTCTGGGAGGAGCCAGACAAAGAGATGGAACTTCAAAAGGTCCAGATTTGGACTCCTAAATAGCACCGAGTTGCATCCAAGTCCTACTCAGAGTAGACCCACTGGAATGCATGGGCCTAAGTGAGTCATGATCATTAATTTCAGTGAGTCTTCTCTGAGTAGGCCTTGCACTGGGTACATACAACCCAATGTGTAGGCACGACCCTGAAAGGAACCTATGGTTTGGGGGCCTACATCCCTTACCAGTGGAGGCTGGTCCATTGGGGCAAAGGTGGCACTGAGCTACCAACCTCAGTCTACCCTAAACTACCCCCGCCTGTCTGCCCCAAGATCCTTCTCACACGTAGTATTGCTGAACCAAGTATCCCGCATCTTATAACTGTGAACTTGGTTTCTTTTTCCTAGGTGTAGAACATTGCACTTATCCCTGTTAAATTCCATTCTGTTACTTTCTGCCCAATGATCCAGCCTATCAAGATCACGTCACCTCTCTGTTGACAGAAGGCACCTTGGTGTGTTCATTCCTGCTACATGCAGACCCTTACACCAAACTCAGCCCTCTCAGTGACACTGGCCGTGGCACCCAAAGCTCCTCAACTGGTGAGGGGAGGCAGAGATTTCCATTATTGCAGAGAGAAAAGGGCTTGCTGGCAAGCAGCACGTTGCATTAATACTGTGTAAATACAATATTAACAGGCCAACCAAACAATTAAGACCTGGTAATTAAATTCATCTTCTTTCGCACTGCCACGTATTAAAGTACAAACATTTAATTATATGCCTCTTACCTCACTGATCTTCAGGAGTGTACAAGAAACACTTATCAGTTGCACCTTTAATTATACGCTATGGGTGTTTTCCTGAGGCCCCAGATGGCTAAGGTGGAAATGGAATTTGGCTAGGAAGAAGAACTGCAAAAGGGATTAATCAAAATTGGAAAGGTAGGAAGGGAAGAGGGGCAGCTTAGTGGAAAACCTCATCCTGCCCCGCCTATTTGAGAAGGGGTATTCAAAAGTGCAAGAGTAGGTGGTACTTCCTGCTTTGGCCCAGTGAAATAATAACCCAATCACAGAACCCTAGAATAGTAGAGTTGAAAGGGGTCTATAAGGCCATCAACTCCAACCCCCGGCTGTACACAGGAATCCTACTACTTCAAGCATAACCAACAGTTGGACATGTCTGACATATCTGATTGGATTGTGTAGAGTCATCAGAAAGCCTATTCAGAGTGATGGCAATGGCTCCTGCCCTTACTCTGAACACACAGTAAAGGAAAAGCCCACCCAGAACAGGAATCTGCACCAAGGAAGCTGAAGGCCTTGCTCTCACAAACAGCAGGTCAGGTGAACAACTTCTGCCTGGACCGTACCACTTCAGATTGCAGGCAGAGGAAACTGCATGGTTTGAATCCACATGGGGGCATGGAGGAAATGTCCTGGATACAAACAGGAGCATGTCAGGGAGAAGGTTACTCTGCCCGATAGGTCAAAGAGAAAAAACTTTCCCCTGACATGCTAGATTTCTACATGCAGGGACGATCTTTTTTTAAGTGGCAGAGGATTCTATCACAGTCCCAAGTACAGAAAAGATGATCTTTTGAAAACACAGCAAGTGAGCCAAAGCACAGAGAGAGAGAGCTTTCTGATATTGTGCTCCGGTGAGCTGGAACAGTGGCTTGCTGAAGATAGGCACTTCCGAGCGGGGAAATGAAGACATTAACAAGGGCGTATCATCTCCATCCTGGCACCAGCTACGTAACCATTATGGATGATTCTATCTCCAACAGATCTGTTTTTCATTAGTGGCTGGCGGGCAGGCGTAATAGGCCAGATAAAAAGCAGGTGCTTACATCCGTTTTATTGGTCACTATTTGGTGTCATAATCGGAAGGTGATTTATAGGTGTGTCAGAACCACGCAACAGGCAAGCGGAAAGTGGACTGGGGTGGGGACAGAGGGAAGGCCGAATGCAGACTCTCTCTGGACTTATTGCGGCTGCTTTTATTGGGGGAAGAAGACTTGGGATTGCTCCCAATGAAACTCTGCTCCATGTTAGGGATGTATGGAGGCATCGTTTGCTGTCCTGCCCTGTAGCGCTGTTTCTGTTCCACTATCATTTTGTCAACTGCCAACCCCCCCCCCCATCATTCATCTTACTGCCTGCTGTGGCAAAATTACATCACTTACGTAAAATTACGTAATTAATTACATCTGCTACTTCGCCATCATGTTATTCCACCCCATTCATTCCAGTGCAACGAGAACACAGTCAATTAGGTATTGTTTGCAGACTGAAAGCAACAACGGCAGCGAATACCAACCACATTCACTGGGTTGATTTCCGTTCCAGACATGGGATGAAGAAGCAAGCACCAGCAATTTCTGGGGCCCATTTACGTCGAGGTCCGAAGTCATTACAAAGCTGCCTTATACAGAGTCCGGCCACTGCTTCATCTAGCTCAATATGGCTATGCACCGACTGGCAGCAGCTCTCCGGGGCTTTAGAGAGGAGCCTTTCCCAGCCTCACCTAGAGTGGTAAGGGACCAAACCTGGTACATTCTGCATGCAAAGCAAGAGGATACTGGAGGCTGTCAGTGGGCAAGGAGGAGAAAGATGGGAGGTGCCAGAAAATCTACCTGCAGATCGCTCCCTTAGTAGCCTTACCAACCTTGAGGCTCCTGAGTTTTGTCAGGCCTGGGAAGAGAAGAGAAATGACAGCTGACCCCCTTCTCCTCCATGCATGCATCTAATCCTCTATCCAAGCTGGTCCCTACCCCTGCCTCCTGCGGGACTGAACACCATCGTTTTAACTATGCACTGCATGTAGAAGTCTTTCCTTCCATGTGTCCTGAATCTTCCAGCATTCAGCTTCAGTCCATGAGTTCTAGCATTATGAGAGAGAGGGAGGAAAAACTTCTCTCTATCTACTTTCTCCATGGCCATGCATAATTTTATGCACTTCTGCTGTGTCACCTCTTACGCACCTTTTCTCTGCACTAAAAAGCCCCAAATGCCTCAACCTTTCCTCACAGGGGAGTCGTGCCATCCCCTTGATCACCGTGGTTGCCCTTTTCTGAACCTTCCCCCAGCTCCACAATATCCTTTTTGAGGCAAGGCTACCAGAACTGGTGACAAGAACACACCCAGCATGGCTAGCAGCCATTGAACACCTCTTCCTCCTGCATGAATTTGTCTGATCCTCTTTCAAAGCTGTCCACGTTGGTGGCCATCGCTGCCTCTTGTGAGAGCGAATCCCATAATTTAACAATGTGCTGCTACATGGAAAAAGGACTTTCTTTTGTCTGTCCTGAATCTCCCAACATTCACCGTCATTGGATGTTCAAGGGAGGGGAGAGCACTTTGCTTTTTAAAAAGAGGCTTAACAGGCCCCAATTGATGGCTGGATTTGAGTAGTCTGAGAGGAAGAGTTGATTATTATATAGCAGCAATGAATCCGCTATCCAAATAAGGCTAAAAAGAACCCTTTTAAGGGAAACACAGGGAGAGAGAGAGACAGACACAAATCAATACAGAAAAAGCAAACTGTCTCGGTGCGGTGACCCCGGGATATATTTAGTGGCAGGTAAATTCTTGAGAGCCACCCAATCCCCATGCACATAACGAAGAGCTCCCTAGCGGCTGGTGAGATAAGCTGCCTTGATATATCGTGTTTTATTAGCCAGCGCTGGCCTCCCTTGTACCAGCTGAGAAGCCATCTACATACATTATAGATTTAATATTTATCTCTCGCCACCACGCAGATGTGAGGAATGCTTAGCAGCATTTTACCCGACTGCAGTAAGAGTTTTTATTTATCCATTTCTCCCCTCCTTCCTTTTCTCCAGCACGGCAAGCGGAGAGCTGGGAAGCCAGGAGAGAAGCCCCTGCCTTATACTAGCATAGACCATTGGTCTATCTAGCTCAGTGTTGCCTGCACGGACTGGCAGCAGCTCCCCAGGGTTTCCCAGCCCTACTTAGAGATGCCATTGAGGACTTGCACATGAAAAGCAGGTGTTCTACCACTGAGCTACAGCCCTTCCCTTAAGACACAGGAAGCTTCCTTATACCATGTCAGACCATTGACCCATCTAGCTCTATACTGTCTACACTGGCTGGCAGCAGCTCTCCAAGGTTTTTATGCAGGCGACATTCCCAGCCCTACCTGGAAATGCTAGGGATTTGTTTCCCTTTACAAAGGCTTGCAGGGGTGTTTTTTTGGGGGGGGGGGGAGGAATCACACTTTTCAGTGGACAGCTCAGGTCACATGTATGTGATGAGAAAAGGCAATGGGATCAAACGGAATCCCCATGTTCAGAGGAAGCCTGCCTCCAAGCACCACATAGTGACTTCGCCATCCTCTAGAGCAGGGCTGGGCAAGCTGTGGGGCTGCGGATCTTGTTGGGTTCGAACTGCTGCCATCCCCAGTCCTTGGCCATGTTGGCTGGGGCCAATGGGAGGTGGAGTCCAGGAGCCTGTGGAGGGCCAGCGCTTCCCCCGTCCTGATCTAGAACCAGCCTCGTGGCACTTGCACATCCCACTTTTTGCAAAGTACATGACTGCAAGCATGCTCAGAATTTAAAGGTCTGTCTCTATAGCATAACCGGGGCACGGGGGGGGGAGGGGAAAGCCCCTTGGAAGACCAGTTAATTTAACAGGTGGAAAACCTCCCAGGCAACGGCCAACGCTAAGCCAAGCATTGCATGACACTGCGCAGTCTGCATTCGGAATGGCTCTCCCCGCATGCCGAGGGCCCTTCTACAGAACCACAAACGGCTAAGCTGCTTTTTGCGACTGGCTGTGCTCCCTGCCACACCGCCGCTGCAGAGCACTCTGGGAATGGTATGCAAATCACAGGAGTTGGGGGCATTCGGCTCATGCGCTTGGCAGTCCATGAAAGAAGGCTGTTAAATCCGAGGCACCGGGGTGGCCCAAGCCTTCACGGTTGCTGCACTCTGGCCCTGCCCGACTCTTCCCCCTCCACATCTGCGTGTCCAGCTGTCTGTCCCCCATTAATGCAAGCCATGCAGACAAGTCAAGCCAGAGTCCCCAACTGACCCATTTTTTAAAAAAGGGGGGTAATGTGCTTGCCATTTACATATATGCAAATGAGGCTCTGTCATCTCTAAAGCACGCTTGCATGCCGTGCAGTTAAATGGAGATCAGAAGAGCCTTGCTGTGCTCATTCAGACCCAGTATTCTGCTGCCGACAGTGGCAAGCCAGAGGCTTCTGCGAAGGCCATAAACCAGGCCTGAGTACCGTAACCCTCTCCTTGAGCTGCTTCTCAGCAACTGGCATTCTGAGGTATACTGCCTCTGGGCCTGGAGGCTCTGTTCAGCCAACATGTCCCCCCATGGACTTGTCTAACTGCTGTTTTAAAGCCATCTATTGCCACTTCTTGTGTGGCATCACATTTCATAACTGAATAGCACACCATGTGAAGGGGAGCATTCTTTTCTGTGTTCCAAATCTCTTGCCAACCAGTTTCACTAGACAGACTGCCCTGAGGACTAGCGTCATGAGGAGGGGAAAGAAAAGGAGTTAAGAACATAAGAAGAGCCCTTAACCTAGATCAGGCCAGTGCCTCATTTAGCTCAGCATCCTGTTCTCACAATGGCCAACCTGGTGCTTACGGGAAGCCCCCAAAAAGGACATGAATGCAACAATGCTCTCCCAACTTGTGATTTCCAGCAACGGGCATTCAGAGGCATCCTGCCTCTAACAGTGGAGGGAGAACATCGCCATCGTGACTAAAGCCATTGAGAGCCTTCTCCTCCTCCATGGATTTGTCTAATTCTCTTGGAAAGCCATCCAAGTTGGCTGCCATGGAAGCAAATACCATAGGTTAGTTATGTATTGGGTGAAGGACTTCCTCATTTTGTCTGCCACGTTCGCTGTATCTGCATACGTCACATCTAAAAATGGCCTACTTTGGAGTCAGCGCATCATTAGAGAAAGCCAAAGCCCCTCCGCCACAATCCTCCAAGTTAATTTAGAACTTCATGGCCTCATTTCCATGGTCTCATATCTGAAATGGACCTTACTAGGAACATTTCATTCTTTCTAATCAGCATCACCAGAGCTCTCCTTCTGTGCACTTTACTTCCACTAGTTTTTCTTAAACTACACCCTCCCCCCTCCCACCACCCAAAAGTGATCTTACTCTGCACTATTGCACAAAGATTCTCTCGGTGCCATGTTGCAGTTGGTTCTGCGCACATCAAACACACATCATACAAAAATACCTTGGTGCAAGAACACACATTATCGACTCAAATTGGCTTTATCATCCGTCAGCACACGGCTAACACGCGGGGAAGGGAAGACGAGCATTTAATGAAAGCTACGGGAAAACTCTGCACGCTCTCCTTAATTCTGGTTTAATGAAAAGAAGCAGGAGATGGCACAGAGCGGAATTATGAAATGCTAAAAGGCATCAAATGACGGGGGGGGGGAGAGCAATTCCACTCATCATATTTTGGCATATGGTCTGGCTTCAATCCTCCCTCTGTCTCAGAGGAGGAAGAGGAGGAAGAGGGAGAAGTGAGCTGCTCATGTTCCCTTGTTCCAGGATCTTCGAGGAGGACGTGGCTTTACTCGATGCCTCAGAGTCAGAGGACACCCTCCCCAATGCAGTCCCCACCTCCCCAAAGCAGTAGGAGCCAGTGGCACCAGAATCAGGAAATGGCTTTTTAAGGAACAGCTCCTCAAACGTGTATTTCTGTGTGTGCATGCGTTTTAACCGCAAGTCTATACCAGCCAGCTTTCAGAAGGCCTCAGAGTCCCTCTACATGCTTCTGAGACAAGAAAGCACTCACCCTGATCATCTGTCCATGGTCCCGATTGGCTGCACCTTGCCTGTTCTGGTCCTGCAGAGCCTCTCTGGGCTCTGCTGTTCTAGTGGTGAGCCTCTCCTTTCAGGAAGTGCCACTGCTTCAACCCAGCCTCCCCTAGGAGCCCAGAGCCAAGCTAGGACAGGACACATTTAGCCTGGCCCACTGTCCAAAAAGTGGCATCTGTTTTCTCAACCTTCTCTCTCCCTAATGGGAGGGGGAAAAAACAATTCTAGCTTAGAGCGGGCCTTGGAAAAGTGGAGATCCACATCAAGGGGAAATCTGGCAACTATTTTAGATTTCCCAAAATGCTCAGCAACACCAGGCACAAGTGTTGCTCAGTGTTAGAGCGCCTGCTTTGCAGGCAGAAGAGCCCAGATTCAATCTCCAACAGCATCTCCAGGTAGGGCTCAGATTATCTCTGTCTTTTGTTGTTGATCACAAGCTCAATATGAGCCAACAATGTCATGTGGCTGCAAAAAAGGCATGTGCCATTTTAGGCTGCATTAACCGAAGTATAGTTTCCAAATTGCGTGAAGTATTGCTTCCCCTCTCTTTGGCACTGCTTAGGCCTCATCTTTAGTACTGCATGCAGTTCCAGACACTGCACTTAAAAAAAGATGAAGACAAACTGGAACAGGTTCAGAGGAGGGTAACAAGGATGACCAGGGGACTGGAAACAAAGCCCTGTGAGGAGAGACGGAAAGAACTGGGCATGTTTAACCTTGTGAAGACTGAGAGGAGATATGATAGCACTCTTCAAGTATTTGAAAGGTTGCCACACAGAGGAGGGCCAGGATCTCTTCTCCATCGTCCCAGAGTGCAGGACACGGAATAATGGGCTCAAGTTACAGGAAGCAGGATTTCAACTGAGCATCAGGAAAAACGTCCTAACTGTTAGAGTGGTACAACAATGGAACTAATGACCCAGGGAGATGGTGGGCTCTCCAACACTGGAGGCATTCAAGAGGCAGCTGGACAGCTACCTTTCGGGTATGCTTTGACTTGGATTCTTGCATTGTGCAGGGGGTTGGAGTCGATGACCTTATAGCACCCTTCCAACACTACCATTCTATGATTCTAACTCCTGGATAGCTGCTGCCAGTCAGTGTGGGAAATTCTGAGCTAGGTGAGCCAATATGCTGACTCAGAGTAAAGCGGCTTCCTATGATTTTTGTTGGAAATTAAAAGGACATAGGTCCCCAGACCCATGTGTTTTACAGACAGGACTCAATACATCATTAGTGGTGCCCCCCCCCGGAGGATGCCAGAAGGCCAGCACTGGCCTTGGTGCTACAGAAAGACACCTTGCCTCAAAGCATCTCATTTTCCTCCCTCTCACCCCCCCCCTAAATCATTTCAGCTCTACTGAATGACATTCAGTCTGGCCTCCACCACTGGACCAAAAGGGGATAGATTGCCAATTCCCGCCCTTTAGGGAGGTTTTAGTGCGAGCGTGTGTGCACACATGCTTTCTGTTTTTGCAACTGGAAAAGCTTCACATGCACACCTAGCAGATTTAATCAAGAGACTTAATTTGCGTGCCGCTGTCTGATTGCCTAACCTACGCCCAGGCTGTTCGTTTGGGTACGCGTTCACTTCGCAATACACATGTAACTCATTCCTGCTAATTATATAAACACCCCAGCTCTGCAATCTGCAAAAATTAGACATTGCTGTTCAGCAGGGTACAGCAAGTGCTATTTTGCGTGCGTTTGTTTTGCCAGTTCACCATGTTGGGAGGCGACACTCCTGAATCAGTTTTGCAGCTACACACGGAAGAGGCGACTAACCTCAGAGCAACATTCAGGTACTCACTTGAGACCTTCCCCCTCAAACCTTTAGGGGTCTGCTTCCTCCTCCCCCCCCTCATGATCTTAGAGGGGAATTTCCAGTAGCAACCCCCCCCCAAACATCTCTTGGGTCAAACAGTAACAGATTCATGAGAAAACTGAGGCTGGTATCACAAGTGGAACTAGGAATGAGTTCAAAGGTTACCTACACACACACACATACAGAGAGACAGACAGACAGACAGACAGACAGAGACAGAGAGAGATGAATTCACAGGAAAGAATATAAGAAGCTACTTTGTACCGAGTCCACCCTGCGTCAGATCGTCTACACTGACTGGCAATGACTCTTTGGGGTTTCAGGCAGAAGATTTCCCCAGCTCTGCTGGGATATACCATTGGGATTGAATCTGGAGCCTTTTGCATGCAAGGCAGGTGGCCCACCACTGTGCTAAAGTCTTTTCCTTAAGATACGGGAACATAGCAAGTAACTTTACACAGAATCAGACTCTCAATGCGTCCAGCTCAGGATTGTTTTCATTAACGGGCAGCAGCTCTCCAAGGCTGCAGAAAGGGAGTCTTTGCCAGCCCTGCCTGGAGACGCTGGGAATTGAACTTGGGACCGTCTTCATGCAAAACTCTACTGCTAAGCTATGGCCCTTATGAGGGAAAAAAGAAATACTGAAATCTGCAGTCAGGCAACCCAAATTATGCGGCATAATTTTCTGAAAATTCTGCACAGAGTTCTGTCATTTGACTGTTACATCCTGCCTGGTCTCATCCGTTCACTCTGGAGCACCAAGTTCACCCCTAGAAGTAGAGAAGGTGGTATGTCTGAACAGAAACCCAGAGCTGCAGGGGGAGTGCCCTCCCCAAATCCTACTCATGAGAAGGATGCCTAGAAGAATTGTGCTCTAAAATCAGGACCCTGATGACAAGCCAGAAAAAAGTGAGGTGGCAACACCAAGTCTAAAGACGCTCAGCTCAAGCTGAACCAGTGCTAAAGCAACATCTAATCTTGCTCTGCAAATCCATGTTGGACAGCTGCCCTGATGTCCAATATCTTCTGAAGTTTGATTCAGTGGACAGCTCTTGATAAAAAGGAAATTGAGCCACAGGGAAATGGTGAAACAAACTGGACACCAGTTCAAACACTTTTGAACATGACAGACCACCCTTAGGACAAGTATTATGAGACAAGGAATGCAAAGAAGTTAGAAACATACAAACACTAGAGCTGGATCAGCCCAAAGGGGGCCCATCTAGTCCAGCCTCTTGTTCTCACAGTGGTTAACCAGATGCCCACGGGAAGCCCACAAGCAGGACCAGAGCTCAACAGCAACCCTCCCCTCCTGTGGTTTCCAGCAATTGGTATTCAGAAGCATGTTGCCTCTGACAATGGAATTAGAATGCAGCCATCATAGCTAGTAGCCATCGATAGCCTCCTCCACAAATTTGTCTAAGCCTCTTCTAAAGCCATCCAAGTTGGTTGTCATCTCTACCTCTTGTGGAGCAAATTCCGTCATTTAACTACATGCTATGTTAAGAAGTCCATTCTTTGGTCCGTCCCGAGTCTTCCAACATTCAACTGCATACCTCCAGTGAATTGTAGGAGCCAATGTGGCATTAATCTGTGACCAAGGAGGGTGCTGGGGGTCACACTGTACCATGAAGCTCACTTGGCCGAAGTCTCAGTATATACAGTATACCAGTCAGAGGCAGTGGAAAAGGCAACAATTCTGACCTCGCTCTGTGGTCCCCTCACTGTACAATTACAGCTGCTGTCTAACGCAAACTGTTTTGGTGGTGTGTGTTTTTTTCTTTATAAGGATCTACTGCAAGATTCCCACCCAAAAGCACAAAAATCGACAACAGTGTCAGGGAAACAAAGAGGATCACAGCCGAAAAGGTGCAGGAGATGAAGTGTTTACTTTTGCTCCAGCTGATGATTTTTTAGGAAATCCAATTATCGCATAGCATTTTGATGGGATCCATCTCATTTGGAAGTATTGATCCTCCTCCTTCTCTTGATATCGTTATATTTTAATGCCTGGCCTTGGGATCGATTCGCCCACGCCACAGCCAGAGACAGAATAGATGGGCCCCTCACTTACAGAAGTGCACAGAAGCTAACCTCCTCGGAAGAAGGTCTGTCCTTTTAAAGGTGTGCTGATGAAGAGAAGGAAGAACTCTGAAAAGGACGACAAAAGCTGTTGTTTCAACCAACAACTCCCCTGCTTTCTCAACACACAAACACACGTATAGAGGGATAAGGAAGAAGTCTATTAATTCACTGAACCAATAAAGGGGTGGTGAGCGTCAGACATGGGGGTAAACTGCGGCCCTCCAGGCCTCCTGGTGTGGCCCTCAGGACTCTACCCAGACCACACCCTCCTTGAGTGATTTTGCCTGGATGGAATGCTTCCTTCCACTGTGACAAGGCCTTTCGCTGGCCTGGATGGAGGGATGTGCGGCGTACGTAGAAACTTAGAAGCTAGAATGCATCCTGGGAAAGGGCCGTAGCTCAGTGGTTGAGTTCAAGCTGAGAAGCAGAGAGTTGGTGAACACAGGACAACCTCTGCTAGATCTGAACAAAGGTCCACCTAGTCCAGAGCAGCCTCCCTGTGGAAGCTTACAAGCACAGCATGGAGCCAACTGCCATCTCTTGCTGATGCATCTCAGCTGCTGATACTCAGGGGTAGGCTGCCCCTGAGCATGGAGACTTCACAAAGCTCTCCCAGCCCTCCAGCATCTCCAACCCTGACTAAGGAAAGGACCATAGCTCAATGGTAGAACATCTGCTTTGCACGCAGAAGGTCCCAGGTTCAGTCCTTGCCATCTCCAGGTGGGGCTGAGCCAGATCCCTGTCTGAAACAGCCCCTGCCAGTCAGTGCAGATAATGCTGAGCTAGATAGGCCAATGGCCTGACACAGTATTAGGCAGGTTCCTATGCGATGCAGAAGTAACATACCCATTGCTCTACTACTACGTGTATGCGGCCCCTGGAAGGTCGGCCATGAGGGAATTTTGGCCCTCAGGCTCAAGAAGGTTTGCCGTCCCTGCAATGCATGAACTAGAAGCACAGCTATCCTGTGAAATTCACACCCCTCTGGATCTCGCAATGCCATTCTCCTGCCAAAAATGCATTGCAAAACTGCTTTACATGAGGAGACATTGCTTGCCAAAACGTGCAGAGAGGCGAAACGCCACAAAACACACACACCCTACAGAGGAAGCGTGCAAAATAATGTGGTGCATTTTTCATGCAGAATTTGGAGATGAACATTTGTAAACTGATGAGGAAATGGTGCGGGGGGGGTAGCGTTTATTGCTTACAGCTCATAGGCCACCGCAGATACATGTAAACATCATATAAACAACAGAAACAACCCAATACAAACACCAGAAGTTCTGCTAAAAACACATAAAAGGTTAAAAGTTAAAAATAAGACAGAAGTCTATACCAATGCAGCCAACAGTATATTTACAGAATTAAGAGGGTAAAGACGCTGGCGGCGGGGACTGTCTTTGGGTTTTAAGCTCTAAGGTTTGCTGCCTAGAGGGCGAACTTAGCGACTTGGCGTGATATAAAAGGGCCATTGCCCACAAGCAGGGTGCAAACCTGTTCAAGGGGTGGCCTATCCTTAATGAGATTGCTAATAGAGGATAAGAACTTAGCCCGAGGATCTTTGTAAAGGGGGCAACACAGCAAGTAATGAAAAATATCCTCCACAGCACCTGAGTTGCATGGGCAGCAGCGAAGGTGAAATGGGATACGTCTATATCTCCCATCCAGAACCGCGGAGGGCATTGATTGGAAGCGAAGGGCAGTGGATGCGGTTCTCAGCCATGGCGCTTCTAGGAAGGAGAGACAGGACTTCAGTTTGAAGGATGTTTTGTATATTGAATACCAATGCGAGAAAGAAGAGTGTGAGGCAGAGACCAGGTCCCATCTTGATGCATAAAAAAGAATTCTGTCCCTCAGCCGAGCCTTTGCTCTGGGGGATACGTATGAGGGGGCAGTTTCAACGCTTATCCCATAAAAAGCTAAAATCAATTTGGTCCTTGCTAGCCAATTTTCTTGCCCAGGGTTCTGAAGTTGCTCAAGATAACATTTCTTTGGCAGCCTTGAGTCATCCATGGCCACCAATTTTAGCCAGAAGGAAGCAAGGGCTACATGAGCCAATGCTTCTAAAGAGTGTAAGCCAGTTTCCAGCCTCAAAAGGGCAGACGGCGTCCCTTTTGGAAGGGCCAGGATCCTTCGAATAAAGGCGTTTTGTAGCTTCTCTAGGGATGGGATCCTCACGTAGCCCCAAATCTCGGCACCATAAAGGAGAGTTGGAATAAGTTTCTTTTGGAACACCTCGACTGCAGGGGGGACAGCCTTTCCACCTTTAAAATAGAAAAAACGGCACAGCGATTGGATGGAATAGGAAGTTTTTAAATTCATTGCTGTGATGTGTGGATTCCAGGATAGAGAAGAAGTAAAAGTGAGGCCCAAATATCTAAACTGGCGTAGTTGGAGAATGGGCTTATCATTTAGTTTCCACACATGCTGTTTGGACTTTTTCCCAAAAACTACCACCACAGTCTTGGAACGATTAATTTTGAGGTGTTCATTACGACAATAGGAACCCAGAGAGGATAACAATCGCCTCATGCCCACCTGTGTGATGGAAATCAGTGCTAGGTCGTCAGCATAAAGTAATACTGACAACTTTGTGTTTAAAATCGAGGGGGGAAGAATTCCGGCCCCGCTAAGACATTAACAATGCCGTTGACATAAAGGTTGAAAAGGAGTGGCACCAGCAAGCAACCTTGTCAGACACCTCTCCCTGTGGGCACTGCCTCTGTTAGGGCACCACTTGGGACAACCCTAACCCTAAGGGATGCATTAAAATGGAGTAGTTGTAGGAGGCAGAGGAGGAGGCGGTTGATGTTTGTCCCCGTGAGTTTTTGCCCTATTCTGCAAAGCTACCCAATAAATTTGTGGCTCATGGCCAGCCTATCCAGGATCTCAGCTCTATTGCTCAGGGATTGAACAAAATTCTGTTCTGTCCGCAACTGGAGGCCAGCTGACCTAATTCACGGGTAACACCATTAATGACGACACTGCGCACATCTCCGATTTGCACAATGCAGATTCGGGTAAATATCTACAAATATATTTGGACAAGAATGTGTATTTCAGTGGGACAATGCATACAAAAATGCATATTTTAGCATGTAAATGAATAGAAAAGCAAAATGCGTATTTTTCTTGGTAAAAAATGCACAAAAATGCATAGCATTTAAACACCAATTTTCATTTGCATGTTTTACGTTTTAACAGAGAAAATGGGTCAAAATAGAGATAGTTTCATGTTCATTAAATCCTGACACAACGGAAGTAGGGAGATCTCCCCCCCCCCACTAAACAACGGAACTTAAAGGTGGGACTGGGTGAGAGGAGAGAACTTTTTTTCCTCAAGCAAAATCCAAAAAAGCTTCATCCGCCATCACTGTCTTGGCCTTTCGCACAGGTTAATTAGTTTACAAGGCCTCCTCTTTCCTGCCAAGGAAACGCTTTGCTTTGAAATTTCTGCTGTCTTTAAGAAAGTGTTAATTGGAATCTTCACCTCCACCCTATCTCCTCTCGGCAGCGCTGGACGCCCATTGATATCAGCCAAAACGCAACAGCCACCACTCAAGAGACGAGCCTTCCATTTTTCAAAGAACCAGCCCCCCCTTCCTATTTTGGGTCGCTTGCAGAAACCCATGCAAAACCTAAATTAAGCACCTCTGCAGCCTGCCACAGAATCCCCTACCTCCAGAGGGAGGGGATGGAAGGGAGAAATCAAATTCTAACTCCATCCCCTCTTCCACCTGTCAGTGTGATGCCTTCAGCCCTTTTGGAGGGGAGATTTATGGGAAATGTCCTACTCCGAAAGCTTATGTCTGTGTAGTTCAGAAAGAACAGAAGCAGTAAGACACAACTCATTGATTCGGAACTTTTACAGAGATCTTCAAAAAAAAGTTGATGGCTACTGGAGACCCTCAGGCCAAATGTGGTCCTTCAGGCCCTTCCCAAGGAATTCATTCATCTACCTGTTCAGATGCTTACCCTCCCTTCTTGATCTAAAGTGCTCAAGGTGGCACACACGATGACTAAGGAGGCGGCCGACACTCAGGGCCACATCCTGAAGTCGTTCAATTCATGGCGTTTGCTATGGATCAGAGCGCAATCTCAGTCTGGTTACACACACTTCTCCAGATTCTGTGGTAACGTTTTGATGTGCACAAAAAATGTGTACAAAATTCTTGTGTAGGAAGTCAATTATTTGACACCCCAATGCACGGGAAAGGGTGCATTTTACAAGTGTGAACAAAACACCATACAACATAAATGTGGACTTCTTGCATGCTCTTTCAAAAGAGTTGGACAGGTCTGCCAGTATATCGTCGTAAGCCACTTTGGGTGCTTACTGGAAGGAGAAAGGTGGATAGGAATATCTTAGGGACATACATACATGCACAGGTCCCCTCCTTCCCCCCCCTCACAACAGCCCTATGAGGTAGGCTTGGGTGAAGGGCCATGTCTCATGGCAGAACACCTGCTTTGCATGCAGGCAGTCCCAGGTGCAGTTCCTAACAGCATCTTTAGATAGGGCTGGGGGCATTCCCCGCCTGAAACCTTGGGGAACCACTGCCAGTCAGTGCAGACAGTATTGAGCCAGATGGACCAACGGTCTGACTCAGCAGAAAGCAGCTTCCGACATTCCTAGGGTGACGACTGGATCCACTATACCACACTGCCTTCCCCAGAAAGGGAGGATAAAACAAAAGCATGTTTCCCTCATTCCCTGTGTTTAGCCATCCGCACTCCAGACAAAGGCTCCCTAACATTTCAAAAGCAAAAAAAAAAAACAGCTGGGGGAGGGGAAACTGCACAGCCTGTGATTGAGGGTTTGTTTTAGGAAGGCTGTCAAAGAGGAGGGAGGAATGATAATGCCGAGGAGATAATGGGAGTGCCCAGTCATTACCTTTAATACACACACACACACCCTGGAGGGAAGGACCCATCAGTAAAATAAGGACCTCTGGAAGAAGGCAAGGAAAGGGCACCAAGGAGCTCTGGCACATGAACAACAAAGGAAAAAAACAGACTTCTCGACAGATCCATTGCAACTGTGCAGCTCGGAGGCCGCCTGTGACTCTGCTTGAAATGATTTATGAGCCGGGGTGGGAGTGAGAGGGAGGAGAGGGAGGAGATTAAACGGCCTTGTCCTCCAGTCTCCAAATCAGGGCCCTTCCTCATCTGGTCACTCTTGGAACCTTCTTGTACAGAAATCTCACCCTGCGTAGCCCACTTCTCTCAGGTTTTGAGAGGGGGCTAATAACCAAGAGCTTAAAAATACTATCCTTTTCGTAACCCCATAGTTCACCTCTGCAACAACATACAGAAGGACAGATGTGCATCTGAACATGCACAGAGTGCCTCACACCTCCACCAAGCCGAATGCACATTCTTAGCCAATTTACCCTCGCTTTCATCTTCCTTCCCCTCCTGTCCTGTGCTGAATCTCAGATTGTAAGCTGCTCAGGAGCAGGGACCTTTTTTAATTGAATAGTGCCATGCACATACATATACAGAAATCAAGTCCAGCCAGCCCCCCACATGTTTGCTGTTGCAGGGGCAGAGCTGCAGCTCAGTGGCAGAACATCTGCTTTGCATGCAGAAGGCCCCAGATCCAATCCCCAAAGTCATCTCTACTGGAAACCCTGGAGATCTGCCGCCATTTATCGTAGAACAGGGTTAGCCCTCAAGGGGTACCACCAGATGTTGTTGGTCTCTCAGCTCTCAGCAGCCAGCAGGGCCAATGTTTAGTGATGATATGAGAGGACATTTAACAACATCTGGAGGGCCACCAGTGTCCCGCACCCCAGCATCAAAAGAAGGCAGGGCTGTGATGGAGGAAGCTGGGGCAGTAAAGGCAAGTGATGGAGGAAACTAGGGGCAGTAAAGGCAAGTGATGGACTACTTCAGGGATGGGGAGGCTTTGACCTTCCAACTCCCAGTGGCCCATAGTTAGGAATGATGGGAGCTGCAATCCAATGTTATCTGGAGGGCCACAGGTGTCCCCCATCCCTTGCCATCCCTCTCCTTATCTGACCTTACTGAACCTCTCACCCTTCAATAAGGTTCTGAGGAACCCTACTTCCCTGCAACAGCAGTATTGCAGTTCCAGATTCACAAGCGCAGAGTCCCTTAATGATAGTCAGAGCAGGCCCCCTCATAGCCACATCCCCAGGATTCATTGTCTCTTCCGTAATTACAGAATTACAGAACCAGAATAAAACAACTGTGTGCGCAGGCTTTCCCAACCCCCCAGGGGTCTCTCTCTGGGGGCTAAACTTGGCTAGAGATGTTTTGATTTCAGGAATTCTGAAATGAAGCCAAGTGTGAGACTAGGATTTGGGAGACCAAGGTACTCTGCCATGAAGCTCACTTCTCAATTACCCTAGGAGCCACTCAACATGGAAGGGGAGGCACGTGTTAGCTACTGAGGAGAGTCTTCTCAGGGACTGACTCTCATCCTTTCTGTCCAATTGGTTCCAATCAGAATGAAAAGACAAGGGAGCATTTTGTTAGCCAAATGAGAAGACTCTTCTGAGTGGCTAACATATTCCCCTTTCATGCTGACTGGCTTGTACATAGGGACCCTGCTGAGAGCCTGATCCCAAAAATATAAGACCCCCACAACCCCAGACAACTACAATCCAGTAAGCCCTGCAAGAGCCCATGCAGTCCAGTCCCCCCACCCACTCCAGGTGCCAGTTTTGTACAAAAGTACAACTCAAAAGGAGAAAGGCTGAGGTGCAAACTCCTGCATAGTACCTTCCGGCTGATAGTCCTGCCAGCTTCTTAATTGCTATACACGCAAATGAAGGGACCAAGGGGGGGAGGACTCCCTGACTGAAAGCCTCCTCCTCCTCCCTCCCCACCCCCAGCTTTAAAACAACATCATCGCTTTCGGAGAAAGAGCATGAACAAGAGGTGACTGTGAAATGAGCTAAGGGAGCGAGCAGCAGGGCCAGCATCCTGCAAAAGGGCCCCGGGGGCTCCTGCACGGGCGCTTCATGTGTGTGGGGGGGAAGGAGCGAATCGGCACAAAGAGTCCACGTAAGGGAACTGGAGGCACCCCCTGCACACATGGCCTCCTCCTGCTGGTGCGATTCCCTCTCGAAGGGCTGACTTGAAAAGATAGCATTATATTTTGTTTTATTTTTAAAAGGGCTGGGATCAAAGGCGGAAGCCACAGGAGTCCTTCTCTCACAGTGCCATTTGCAGAGAGTGCCCCCTCTAGTCTTTTGTATAGCTATCAGCTACATACACTGCTTCTTTAATGGCTTCTGACAACTGGTGGCTACTAGATATGAGACACACCCACCTGCATGAATTGGGGCTGGGGAAGGTACAAGGATGGTGGGTCATATGCAATGCTAGTCCTACTCAAGAGTAGGCCCATTGAAGTAATGGCCATGGCTTATCTGCTTGGCAACATGAAAGCCCCAGCATCTCTAGTTAAGATGTTCTTCAGCCTTGGGTTCCCAGATATTTTTGGACTACAACTCCCATCAACCCCAGCCAGTTTAGTCAATGGCCAAGGGTGATGGGACTTGCAGTCCTGCAACATCTGGGGACCCAAGGTTGAAGAACAGTGAGTTAAGGTGTTCTCGTGTTGCAGGGCTGGGAGAGATGTCAGCCTGAGACCTTGGACAGCACAGAGTTCCCCACCAGAGCAGGTGATCCATGGACCAGTGACCTGAATTCATAATGCTTCAGAAGAACCTGCTCTGCATGTTGAAGGCCCCAGGTTTGAATTCCTGGGTTCTTTAGCCAAGGAGGACCACCTGGTTGAGAAAGGCCCCTTTCTGCCTGATCAAGGAAAACTGCAGCTGTTCTAAGTAGAGGATCCCGGGCTACACTGAACAACGCTAGGCTATACGGACCAATGGACTGATGAGGAACAAGCCGGAAGGGCCATTGCTAAATGATACAGCATCTATTTTTCATGCAGGAGGTCCCAGGGCCAATCCCTGGCATCTCCTGGTGGGGCACGGAGAGACTCCCTGCCTGAATTCCCAGATAGAATTCCCAGCTCCCATTAGCCCCACTCAGAACAGCAAATGGTCACTGATGATGGAGTCCAACAACGTCTGGAGGGCCACAGGTTCCCCATCCCTTGAGTACAGAAAACTGTGTGAGGTGGACCAATGATCTGATTTGGTATAAGGCAGCTTCCTATGTTTCTGTTTAAATCAGCCCTTCAGTCAGAACCATGAGGACTGGAATCTTCCTTTCTTTTAAGGGAAAGGGCTGTAGGTCAGTAATAAGAATATCTGCTTGCATGCAGAAGGTCCTAGGTTCAGACCATGGCATCTCCAGCTAGGGCTGGGAGAGGCTCCCTGCCTGAAACACTGGAGAGCTGCTGCCAATCAGGGCAGACAATCCTGAACTAGATGGACCAAGGATATACATAAGGCCGCTTCCCATACGTTCCAGCTCCCATTTAACGTTGGTCATTGGGCTGAGGGAGAAAGACTTTCCAGGTGAGCGTGGGTCTCTCCACAGAGGGGCCACCAAGAGGTCAACCCCATTGTCCGAGTGGGAACAAAACAGGAGAAAGGAATGGAATCAGCCTCCATGGAGGGCACCATAGCAGTCACCTTCTCCAGTCCCCATCACAGCAAGCAGAGTCTGAAGTGAAAAGAAATAGTCTCTGAAATAAATAAAAATAGTAGTCTGAGGGACATGCGGGTGAAGAAAGGACGACTGGGGAAAAAGCTGCCCCCTCCCAAACAGAGGAGTATAAATCTCAAAGGCTTCGTGGGAGAGCACAGCGGAGACAGCAGTGGCTCTGGTGGAATCAGAAACAGCACTATCTTTAGCAGAAGAAAGTGGAGTAAAGATCTAGGAATGACTAAAAGGCACGTGCCAGCTTTTAGAAGAAGATATTGGCCTCAGCCTCCCCTGAATATTTTTTAAAGTGTGAAACTTTTATAGACCGCATCTTCTGCCAACCGAAGACCCAACGTGATGTGCAAAACCAACCAGACCCCTTAAGCCCACAGAGCATCCATTAAGAACAGCCTTCACCCTACCCGTGGATCAATCGATAATAACCACAGCTGGACCAGCTCGATGGCTCAGTCTGTTGCCAAGTTAAACAGCACTAGCAAGAAAATAATAATAACTCTAATTCACCAGCCAAATAAAACAAAAATAGGAATATATGACTCACCATCTTCAGAATACTCCAGTACACTTGGAAGAGGTCCACGGCATCAAAACCTTTTTACTAAGGTGATAGTCTTAACTCAAATCATTTGCAGAGAGCCAACACAATGACAAACACCACTTTCTTCAAGTTTTCAGTTGTGGCTCTCTCCTTACCCATCTTCGGCATTTAACTCCCTACCTGACATCACCACCTCCCTTTTTATATACCACTTGGTCAGCTGACCTACATAACACATGGCCAGAAGGAGGCGTGTCTGCCTCTCCCACTCACACACACCCTCTCAAAGAGACACTGCCAACCATTCCAGAGGGAGCAGTAACTGAAATGTAAGGATCCCATAAGAGACAGTCTGCTGGATCCCAGAGGAAAACTGAATGCACACAATTAAAATTCGTTTCATTAGCACTGATCATTTGCAGTGCAGAGTACAACATCCCCCTGCTGTGTTTAAGAAAGGCCCTTGCTTCTGATTAGCCTTTGATTGTTTAGAGTCAACAGTGAAAGATCTTTGCAGTGTCCTTGCTGTTTATTCTCACAACAACCTTGTGGGGTTGGACACAAACAAATTCTGCATCCCCAAGACCACGCTAGCCCCTTGTGGGGTTGCCACAATGGCAGAGAGAGAGAGTAGGTTTTTATTTTAAAAAGATTTTTTTATTAACCCTTATCATTTTGTGAGAAATCAGGCATTGCTTGCAATTTTAGGTGCAATCAGGGATTGAGCCTGCATTCATTTCAGCTGGAATTTGCTGGTGTAGTCCTGGATTTCTGCATCCCACCTCACGCTGTATCCTGGCATCCAGACATTGCTAGTCTCTCCTGATGCCAGAGATGCTGTAAGGACATCAGAAGAACCTGCTGGGTCAGGCCAAAGGGGGCCATCTGGTCCAGAGTCCTGTCCTCACAGCAGCCAACCAGGTGCCCCAACGGGAAGCCCGCAAGCAGGACCTGAGCGCAAGAGCAACTCTCCCCTCCTGTGGGAATAAGACTAATAAAGGCTACTAGTTGCGATAGCTATGCTCTCCCCTCCATGGTTGAAGGCAGGATGCTTCCAAATACCAGTTGCCGGAAACTGCTGGAGGGGAGAGCGCTCTTGCGGTCAGGTCCTGCGTGCAAGCTTCCCAGAAGAGGCATCTGGCTAGCCACTGAGAGAACACGAGGCTGGACTGCATGGACCACTAGCCTGATCTAATGGGGCTTTCTTATGCGCCTAGTAATGTTGCAATCCTTACAATGTAACACACACTTAAAAATGGAAATGGACTGCCTTCAAGTCAATCCCAACTTATGGCAACCCAACGAATAAGGTTTTCACGGTAAGCAGTATTCAGAGGGGGTTCACCATTGCCTCCCTCTGAGGCTGAGAGGCAGTGACTGGCCCAAGGTCACCCAGGGAGCTTTGTGGCTGTGTGGGGATTCAAACCCTGGTTTCCAAGGTCATAGTCTACACCTTAACCACTATGCCACACTGGTTCTCATAATACACACTTACATGGGAGTAAATGCCAATGAGCACAGTGCAACTTGATTCAGAGTAAACACCTAGGCTTCCACTGTTAAGTGCCAGAGGTCAATGCAACGGCAACCAAAATTTTGGTCTGAAGTCACATGAGACCATCCTTTGCCAAAGCTGAGCAGGTTTGGGTCTGATCAGTGCCTGGACGGGTGAGTGCCTGGGATCCGCAAGTACACCAGTTTGGTTAATTGTGTTTTCTGGATCAAGATGCTAAGTCCTGCCATGTATGGGCTCCTCCAGATGATCTATTTATTAAATATTCATCCTGATTTCCTTGTACAAAACTCACATGGGCTGAGGTTAGATTACATCCAGTCTTTATTGAGCATTCATTCTGATTTGTTTGTGGAGCTGTTATGGCCATGTACACAGCATACATTTAAAGCACATTATTTCCCCCAAAGAATCCTGGAAATTGTAGATCTGTGAGGGTAAGCGACAGTTCCCAGGATTCTTTGGAGAAAATAATGTGCTTTAAATGTATTGTTATACACCACCCCAATCTCCAAGGGCTGCGAGACTTCCAGGGGTTGCTGTGTTTACCTAGGGTTTGGTTTCTTTGGAAAGAAGGTCAGCAGAGACTATGGTGTCTCATAGGATATTTGGGTTTTATTTACACACATTCCAACCTGAGCTTAAGATGGAGGGGTTCACAGCATTAACAGTCCATCAGATCTTGCTCCCCATTGCCCATAGCTTTGGGGGTACAGAGAGCAAGCAAGCCTCTCTGTCTCCAACTCCCAGCCTTTCATCAGACTAAATTAAAAACACCAGCCTGTCTTTGGCTCCTGGATTGGGAGGAGGAGGAAGGACCTCTCACCTGAAGAGTTCCAATAACAACAGGATCTCTCTGCCCAAAATCTATTTACCTGTTAATGGGCAATTGATAGACCCATTAGCTCATCTGGCCACTCTATTAGATTAACGAAGGAGATTAGTCTGACCAGCAGAGCAGGTTTCTTGCTTGCATATCCCAGCTTCAGATACAAGTTCACAGGCTTGAAGGGGACCCAAAGAAATCATCTACCTCAACCCCCAAACCTATGACAGTATGTTGTGTATATGTGGCCTATATGACAATGAGCATTCATCCTGATTTGCTTGGAGGCATCCATACTCCTTTCTGTTAGTCATTCCATCATCCCACACTTTTCATAGCATTTCCCTGGCTCTTCCCTAACCACAAAAATCCCTTTTGTTAAGTGGATTTTTTGTGCTAGGGTGACAGAGTGCTTTAATCTTCTTTAATTGCACAAACCTAAAGTTCTGGTACGGACTAGAAGCACTCTTAAGGAGGAACAGTGGAGAAATTTCATTCAGTTCACATCTGAAGACAAATTTATCAAATTCACACTTTCCAAAACAATATGAGAACCAACACACAGCTATCCCTCAAATCCAGTGCTCCAACCAATGTTTACAAAAAATGCATATATTAGGGGAAAGCGTGCATAAAATGGATATATTCCTGAAAGTAGCATACCAAAAAATGCACTATGTTGGGAGAAAATTGCTTGCAAAAACGTGTGCCTGAGCCCAAACTGCATACAAAGATTTGGAGAACACAGTAAAGTTCTGGAGAATGTTTATGAGGATTTTATTTAAAAAATCACAGAAATGTGGAAAACTGAATTTAAGGTTGGTAAAAAGGAGAAACCCAACAACCCACTTCTATGGCAGCAAAATACAGACAGAGATAAATTTCTGGGCCATTAATTGCTACCAAGGCAGCTTAAAACAAAAAGATAGTCAAGCTTATGTTGGCTTTCTATTATTGAAAGCCTTTTTATTTTCCTTTATGAAAATCTTTTTGCAGAACAAAGCACTCAGCACAAGAAACCTGCTCCTCCCCTTTTCCAAGGGGATGGAGCAGAAAGTGAAGCAGAGATGGAAGAAGCGGGGTGGGGGTTAAGGGGTGGGGAATGACCCCCTTTTATGAAACCATACCGAGGGAACTCTACAGAAAAGTTTGCAAAGTTCATGCAGCTGTTTAGTCAGCGGCTGCTGCAGAATGCACATGCATGGCTCCCTCTGCTGGGGAGTGAGGCAATCCCACATCTAGCACATCTGAATTCAGCAATTATTATTTACTCACACCCCAAGTTGGGAAGAATTTGAAGAATCGGTGCGAGAATCACAAGGCATAACAAGCTTGTGCAGTCCTACCTAGAAGAAAACCTCGAGATGACTCAGTGGGGCTTACTTCAGAATAGAAGCACAGGAAGGTGCCTTAGACCTTAGTGCCATTTGTCCTCCAGAGAAGGGCTGGAGGTTCCCCACACCTGTCCCAGCCTCAGCGTCAGAGTATGCCTCTGAATACCACTTGTGGAGGAACACGACCCATTTGCTTTTGTGGGTGGTGAGCAAAAGAGATGGGGTGAGCCTCAGTTAGGTCCCCCACTTTCTGTGGTTGGGAGAGCGTATGAGCTAGGAAGGGGTGGAGAGGGCACTGCTGCACTCAGGTCCTGCTTTCAGGCTTCCCTTTGGGGGGGCCCAGTTGGCCACTGTGTGAACAAGAGCCTGAACAAGAAGGGCCCCCTTTGGCATGATCCAGCCGCAGAGCTTATCTTATGTTCTTAATGGAGAAAATCAAGTCTGCAGGAAACGTATAAAGCAACCAAGTAAAAATGTCTCAGTTGCCAATACAAATATGTAGATTTTCTGCTTTAAAAAAGCCAACCTGGGGAAGAGCCCTGTGTGACCCAAAAGCTTGCCTCTAGCATTATAAACTTCAGGTGCTGCAAATCAAGGTAGTCTCTCGCCCACCATGATATTTCTTTGTTTCCAGAACTGTCATTTATTGTTCTGAATAACTTGGTCTTCATAAATAACATTTTGTCTTGTTCACTGTCACCACCATTGGGAAAATAATAACGTCAATAACACAATATCCCACCAAAGACCATGTATTGAAGTCTTCCTGTTCCTTATCCCAAAGAATCAAGGAATGATGTTTTCTCAACGAGCTGCCTGACTTTATTCACAGTTATTACTCAATCCAAATTACAGTTCACCTGGGAGATTTGAGCTGGACTATTAAAAGGAGGGGGAATCCCATAGACTCAGTGTCATTGCACAGTATGAGATCATCTAGGTTGGAAGGAACCAGTTGAACTCACTCCAAACCAGGCATGAAGATGAGGAACCATCTCCAAACAGAAGTCACCCATGCCACAACCCCCTTTTCCTCCCCCTGCCAGAACACTGCAAAAGGGAGGAAGAAAGACTCTGCCTCCTCCTCTCCACTCCTTCCCAGCTCATACACCCTCCCAACACAGAAAGGGGGGTGTAACTGAGGCTCACCCAATCTCTTTTCCTAACCACTCACACAAACCCATTAAAAAATGTACCCACCTCCTTCAGAAATAAGCATTTTTCATTATTATTTTAAACCAGGCATAGCGAAAGCCCTACTTCCATAGCACAAAAGGGTTAAGTTTGGAGTCCGAAATCACCTAAGGCTGAGGGACAGTGGGAAGGTTAAGGGGTGCATAGAGGTGCATTTCTGAAGTCCTTCTCTGCTAGACTTTGCCCCCCAACGTATATGGGGGGGGAGAAGAAGAGAGTGAGTGAGTGTGCAAGGAAGGGAGGACAGCAAAAATGGGATTGGATTTGAAGCAAAATATTGCCCATCCTAGCTCTGTCAGTACATGCCCCCCCAAGCCTGAGTGGGTGGGTGCTTAATACATTAAAAATAATTAACATTAAAAATACATTAAAAAAAATAAGAGGAAACTCTCCTTTCCAGATGACACACAGAGCATCAGACATCTGCCCTCAAGTAACCCCCGGAGAGGCTGAGCTCATAAAGGTTCTCTGTTGTTTCAGCCTAAATTCAAGAGCGAAGTAACACCCACACACATAACACACCAAAGGAAACAAGCTTTCTCACTCTCACACACACTCTCCCAAATTAATCTCCTAGTCAACTAACCAGCCCAGAGTTTGGTTCATAAAGTAAAAAGAAAACCAGCTTCGAGAGAAGGCGATTTTGGAGAACTCAGCTGGTGACCCACCAAGACTAACATCCTCCCCCCCACGCCTTTTCGCCTTCCGCCCTCTTTTCACTGCCAGCCCTTGGCTTTCCCCAACTCACCCCAGCCTCATCCTGAGCCTTCTCCCTGGTTTATTTCCGCACATACTAAGTTGTGTTTTCTCCAGAAGGGATAACAACTCGGCAGATGCAACCGAAAGACGGTTCTCAGCCTTCAGTTCTGGGTTCACACAATGTTGGCTGATTTGTGTGTGTATGTGCGGACTTTGAGAAAGGGATCATCACCACCACCACTCTAGGAAACTGGGGGAGAAGGCATGAGAGCGCTTGCTTTGGCACAAGATGGGCATAAATGGAGGCACACAACACGGCCACCTCCTCCCTGTCTTTTTCTTCTGTGGGGGGGACATCATCATTCAACTGTCCACAAGGAAGCAGGGATTCCACAAAGGACCGCTTTGAGGAGTTGGACCAAAAGGACTGAACCACCAGGATGGCTGAAGTTGGCATTGAGTTAAGGGGGGGAAACATTAGTCTTCCACAGACTCCCCCGCCCCCCCCAAAAAAAGCTCAGAAGCTCCCCATTTATCTGGACAGTAAAAAAATCGCAGGTTCATGCCCTATGCGTACATTCTTGCAACATTTGGGGGAGAGGGCGAGTCAGAGCAGTGCTGGTTTGGGAAGGAGAGCGATCCCCGTCTGGGATTCGTGCCACATGCCTCTCCTTTGGTGTGTGGGGGGGCCGAAAGCCTCCCCTCCCTCCCCCTCTTGTCCCCCCCCCGAAAACACGCAAAGCAGGTGCCACCGACTCACCCAGCGCCGCATCGAAGAGTTTGCTAAACAGGAAGCAAAGAGTCAGCAGGCGGCTCATCGTGGGTGTCTTGGCCCCCGGGAGAGAAACTCCATCTGCTTCAGAAGCACCCCGGCTTTCCGCATGACGACGCTCCGGACCGCGAGGCGGGCAGAGGCCCCGAGCTGGAGCCTCGGTGGCCGGCGGCGGCGGCGAGCATCGCGGGTGCCTGCTGGAGCCCGAGCAGGAGGCAATGAAGGAAGAAGGAATGCAAAAAAACCCTCCAAAAAGCAGAGGCTGGGGGGGAGGGGAGAGAGAGAGAGAGAAGAGAACGGAAGAGATGGCGAGTGGTACCCAAAGGATGCTGAGCGGGGTACCCAAAGGATGCGCCTGTTCAGTCCCCCCCTCTCTCGCCTCCTGTGGAAGGACCAGATTAGCAGCTGGAGCTGGGGGGGCAACCTTCAACTCATCCTCCTCCTCTTTCGCTTCCACTCTCTCCCCCCCGCCACCCTCCCTTGTGCTGGCGTCTGTAATATAGACTTTCCTTTAATCCATCCGAGGTTCCTCTGCTCCCGTCCTTTAAGCCGGATTTATTGCAGCGAGAGAGTCCCACCGCTCTGCTCCTCCTCCTCCTCTCTCTCTCTCTCTCTCTCTCTCTCTCTCTCTCACACACACACACACACACACACACACACACACTTGCTTTAGAGGTTTAACCCTTCAGCAGCCAGCCACGGAAAGTCTATGGTCCAAGCCACAAGGGATGCCTTAGAAGGCAAGCCCCTGGACCTAAATGGTGAGTATGCATGGACATGCGCATGCTTGCCCAGCCCTAACAGGGAGATGCCATGTGACGGCTCGCTTGCCTATCCTGCTTTTCAACTTTGCTTTGTTATTCTTATTTCGGGAGGTGTTGGTCAGTCGGGATCTCATTTCTGCTCTCCCTTCATTAGGCACCCCCGGGCAAGCTGCAAGGGCACTCTCTGAGTCTTCCCAATGGTAACGTGGGCATAATACAATGCTGGCCTACTTTACAGGGCTGTTGTACGGATAGGCATCCAGATAACAGCACATGAAACACTCTGAATATTTGAAAGCACTATATTCATGGGAAATAATACCTGCAAGATCATCTCACCCCTTATATACCCAGTTGATCACTGCGCTCTGTAGGTGAGGGCCTCCTGCAGATACCATCTTATCAGGAAGTCCCTTCCACACAACATAGGAAACGGACCTTTAGTGTGATGACACCTACCCTGTGGAATTCCCTTTAAATATTAGACAGGCACTGTCTCTGTTACCTTTTCAGCACCTACTGAAGACCTTCCTCTTTCAACAAGCCTTTTAAGTAGAGACCTTATCCCAGTCTGTGTCTGTGCTGGAATTGCTTTTTAAGATATTTTTAAAGTTTTTTTTAAAAATATATGTTTTTAAAGATGTTTTGTTTTAATACATTTTTAAAGATGTTTTGTTTTAATATATTTTAAAGATGTATTAATATATTTTAGAGTCTGTTTTTAAGATGTTTTAGAGTGTTTTAAGGGACACACAGCTGAGCATGACCTTGCATGCACTAGAAGGTGGCGTCATGCACAGAGATGCAAAGGACCAGCCGTGTCCCTTGGGTCATCCCCACTGCCTATGGCTGAGGGAGACATCCCAATTAAGCAGATTTCCCCAATTAAATGGAGTGGACCACACACACACAAAGCAAGATACTTCAATTAATGCCTGGGGGAAGTTGGTTAACCCAAATGACAGCTAGGAAATCCAGGGTTATATTTGGCTGTGTCCTTGGCCACCTTTTCAGCTCTGTTGCCAGTGAGAATTAAGGGCCAGTGTTGTCCATCCTGACTCCCAGAGTGGCCAATCAGAGGCTGCTGAAGGGGGCGGGGAATCACCAGCAGGACTGAGAGACAATAGCCCTTCTCTGATAGGCAACTCCAGCATCAGGTAGTTAGAGGTCCACTTCGTCTCTCCAACACATACATACACCGTTAAGTGGCATGACAACATCCTTGCCCTTTCTCCAGCATCTTGGGCTGGTACAAAGTTTGCAACAGTAGCCCTCCCCAGCTGTACTGTTCCATCAGAGGACAGCGCTGTGTGTGCCACGTGGTGGACCATCCTGCACTTCTATAACTAGTGCACCAACTATGGCCATTCTTGCCCAAATGACAGCCCCTAGGATTCTTGGGGGAGGGGAAGCAGTGACCATTTACAAAGTGGTATCATAATGCTTTAAATGTGTAGTGCGGATGTGGCCTTAGAATTCTGAAACCTGCAGCTATTCTGAAGGGGGGGAAGACTAAACAACAAAAAGGCAGAAACTCTGCAAGTGCAAAGCAGGGCCAGTGAGGAGTGTGGGCTGGAGAGAGTTCCAAGGGCCAAACAGAGAACAGAGAGCAGAGAGGGCCACATTTGGCCCCTGGCCCTGAGATTCCCCCCCTCGAGGCCTAATAGGAGGGAGAGAGACAGAGAACAGCTTCAGTGCATTGCACTTAGTTTGACAAGTCCTTAATCACTGACAGAGGGGCTGCATTGTGAAAGAAAGACGTTTAACATTAGAGAAGAATAAAGGGTATCCTGGGCAGAATCTTTGGGAGGAGGAAAGAATATACATTTTCTTTCTGTTTTTTTTTTAAAGATAAAGTAAGATAAAGTAACAATGTTTGAGAAGCACAGTCTTCCCCTTCTTCCTGAAACCTGTGGCTATTCTGGACGAAAATAGACAAACAATGGTTTCAAGAGCAAAACTCATTTGCGTTCACTTTCCCCCTTCCATGTCTTAAAAACTGTGCAAGCAGCAATCAGAATAATAATGACCATTATTTTAAAAGCCACAAACTATCCCATAAAAAAAGAAAAGAGGGAATGGGGGGGCTCAATTAGCGCTCCACATTCTTTTGCGCAAGACATGGCTCTCTGTCCTTCTTCTCTACCCTCCAGCAGAAGCGGCTCTGCATATTCCAGAGAAGGGCGCAAAGGCCGCATTAATCAGGCAGCAGTTTATTTGGCTGGAGATATAATCGCACTCCAGCAAGGCCTCTTCAGTTGAGGTGGGTCTTTCAAGCGCGTGGTTTGAGGCATCAACAACGCCGCTTGAACGAAGGAGCCGAGTGCGGAAGCAAGGATCATCAGCGTTAATGCAAAGGTCATTTTGGGGGGGGGAGGGAGAGTTGCTTTTCACACAAGAAAAAGAACAGTCTTCAGCCAAACATGATCGAAACCAGATATCTCTTGGGGACACAAAAGATGACACACTAAGGGGTTTTCTAGCTAAAGCACCTTCAGGAGGAGAGTGCAAACCCAGGCAATTGCTGGGATCTGCAAAAGGAGTAACAGGCTAGGGTTCTAGTGTTTATATATCGGGTACGGCCAATCCAAAGTGGCCGTACTGCTGGCCAATTGCAGGGGCTGATGTTGCATAACGTTACCCCTTGTGAGCCAGTAGAGGGTGCTGAGCTTCTCTCACTTTCACACACATGCGCCAATCCAAGACATATTGCTGCCTAAGGCAATGACATAAGAGCTCAGCATCAGAAGAGCCAAAGACCCATCCAAGACAGCATCCTGTTCTCGCAGTGGCCAGCCAGCGAAACTTGAGAAACAAATTTAATAGGTTTGAGATATGAAATTTAACAAACAATCCTAGACAAGGTGGCACCCACCCACACACACACTCCATTCCTCTGGCAGTCAAATCTCATTTCAATATTGGCAACAGGATGGCATTCACCGCTACACAGCACACACAGATTTGGCTAGTTCTCTCACTGTCATAAGAATCAAACTTTTTAAAAAAATGGTACAGCCATCAAACATACAGACTCCTGGTAAATCATTTCTGCTTAGTTATGCAGTATATTTTAGACAGCTATAGGTAATTCCAATCTGTGGAACTGGCCCCGTTACAGGTGCCACATAATACTTGTTCCACACTTGTAAGAAATTGTTCTTTTAGTGTGGCAGCACCTAACCTTTGGAACTCCCTGCCTCTTGACATCAGGCAGGCACCTTAGCTGTGTTCTTTTCAGTGCATGCTTAAAACTTATCCACACATAGACTTAGAGCTATGTGCATTAATCTCTCTCTTATTAGTCTGTTATTTTTAATCTTCTTTTTTAAACTGCCTAGAGGTTTCTCACAATCAAGCGATGTATACTTTTTCTTAAATCACATAAATAAATATAAGACCCATATCTCATGGTTGTAATGACTGGCGGTGTAGGAGGAGGATCAACCCTGCAAATATCCAGAACCTTCTTATCTCCCAGTTTCTCATCAGCAGGGTGACGATCAAGGACATTTTGCTGCTTGAGGAGAAGGCCATGAAGACGACAGGCAGGCAGGCACACTCCCCACACAGAGAAACTAACTAGGCTGACAGCTGGCCCTTAGTTCAGTACTGCAGAGGCAATCACCTCATTTCCCCTAAAGCAGACAGGGAACCTTTTTCAGCGCAGAACAGCCACATTCCCTTCTGGGCAATCTTCTGGGGGCCACATGCCAGGGGTGGGCGGGGCCACAGGCAAAAGTGGGCAGAGCAACAAATGTGACTTTTCTCTTTGTACAGCAGGCCAGTTTTTACACAAACTCACACACGTGCAGCCATGCAAAAGGCCCGATCTGAGTTCAGTCACATTTCCAGCCAGGCAGAAACATTTGTCATGTCAAGAAGGCCCAGTGAGTGGTGGGGCCTGGGGAGAGTTCTGAGGGCCAGATAGAGAGGACTGGAGGGCCACTTTTGCCCCCCCAGGCCTCAAATTCCCAATCTCTGGCCTAATGGGAGGGGGAAAAGATGGGACACCTTCAGTGCATTTTGGTGAGTCCTTTATCATTGATGGAGGAGTGGAATCGTGGCAGGGAGAAGTCAAATATTAGATAAGGATGACGTGTACCCCAGGCAGGGTTCTTGGGAGAGGAACAAATGTGAATTTTTATTCTTTTTTTTAAAGGAAGATAAAGTCAGAAGAAACATCAACCTAACGCAACAACATGGAACTCCCCCCTCTCCCCTCCTTCTCAACCGCAGCCCAGGAAGCCATCTCCTGCTCTGTGCAAAAAAATGCGAGGCTCCATCGCACCTGCCAAGCTTCTGAACGTTATTAACGGTGACAAAAATTACCCAGATTTGCCTAAGCATTGTCTCCAGTGTCCCGGGGCACTGGCTTTGCAAATTGGCAGGCATTTAAATTCCACCTCCTCCAACTTTGCCTGCCCGGGTGCTGTGCATGGAGCTATTTTCCACATTTGTTATACATAAGGCCAAAAATATAAAAAAATTAAAATACACAACCAAGTTAGGATAGAAGTCAGGAAAGTTGCACCGTCTGCTGCTGCACAGACCACATTGCCCAAACACATACATTTCATTTTGTCTGGTTTTGCAGCAGCAACTGTGTTGTTGCCCTGACCGCCATTTTGCACCCTCTACCGTGCTTTTGGTGCCCAGTGCCCACCATGTATTTTAGGAGGAGATTGTTTCATGGTGAAATTAGGGTTTTGTCAGTGTTTTATTTTTCTTTTTGGGAGGGGTGGGTGTTTTGCCTGGGTTGCTTTTTTGGTGGGGGGGGGGGTCCTGAGCATTGCCAGGGTTTTTTTTCCTTCTGTGAAAAGGGTATTACGTGGTGCCCATGACAGTTTTAGATTTCCAAACAAGCCACTGAGCCCCAAAAATGTTGATGACCCTGAACTGAACCAGCTTTTGCTGGAAAGTGAATTAAAACCAAGCCGGGTAATGGCAGGGGGTGGGACTTTGGAGGGGCAGCTAGCTTAATGAGAACAAAGAATTCAATTTGGTAGTGGGGGGGTTAGACAACTCTGACTAGCCATGGGGAGGGCAAAATATGGAGAAAAGAAAGCTGATTGGACTAATACACAAAAATAAAAACAAATGAAAACGCTCAAAAATAAATGCACTACTTATGCGATGTGCAACTTCACCAACCTGGTGTCCTCCTCCAGATGTTCTCAGACTCCAGCTGCCATCATCCCTGATCATGTGTGTACACACACACACACACACATATGGATGCTTCAGATGGCTTTCCACCTTGCAGATTGAAGTTTTGCAGCTGTTCTAACAGCAATGGTTTGCACTCCCCCTTGCAGCCGACACTATGTGCTTCGCCGGTGCTTTGATAAACAGGCTTCACAGCGGTTCCATCAGCAATGGTTTGCACTCCCCTTCAAGCTTCCTGAACCAAGAGTGCCTCCATAGATGCCGACTCTCCCCCATTTCATTGAAAACACACATACACACACAAAATACGAGTCACGGCGCCTACAAGCCCACATTGACAGCAGTTATTATTAAGGATGTCTTGTTGCGCTCCTTTTGGCAGGTAGGAACATTCATGCACAGTATGGCCTCCGCCACCAAACACCCTCCTTTCTCTCCTGCCCTGTACCGATTCATCTGCTCTGCTCTATTTCTTCATTATTATACCCTCTCTTTTCCTCACTCCTTACCCAGCTGGGTGTTTATCTGTCTTGCAGACACCCCCGCACGCACACACTATTACAGATCAATAGAAATTATATCTTGACTACACCTCTGAGAATAAAATGGACACTTTCCAAAGAGCTCCCATCTATTTTCCCACCAATCTCTCATCTCTCTCCCCCACACACACACGCCACCCTCCATCTACCCAATCCTCTCCATTTTTTCTCCATTGCTCACAAGTTCATTTGCCAAAAAGGCCTCATGGCAGATGGGGAGGGGAGGGAGAAGGAGAGAGGCTAAAATCTCCAACAAGGAACAGGGAGAGAAGAAGAAGCAGAAGATGAAGAAGCAATGATTGAACTTTGGAACTGACTCAGAATTAAAGACGCAAAAGACGCTTTCACCCTCAGAAAGTCATGCTGTCTTTTAAAAGGGTGCTAATGCACCAGCTTGCTTGGGAACACACGACGTTATTAATGCTTTTATGATTTCGGGAGAATCTGCCTGATAAACAAGTCTTTTTTAGATTATTATTTAAGCTCTGATGACATACATTATAAACAGGGAGAGAGAGAGTAAAGGGAGGACAGAAATATTCTTTCTCCCTTCTCACAGACCCGCAGAGGGATGCAAGCAACTGAAAGCGCTCTCCTGGAGAGATCAGACGGCAAGATTTGCAAGAGATGCATTAAAAGAAGCCGAGGGAAATCACTCCAATGCCATCAACTTCATCGGGTTCAAGGAGCTATGAGCAATGGATGGTAGCCACAATGGCTGTTCTACCTCCACGGCTGGAGGCAGCATGCCTGTGAGCATTAGTTGCTAGGAATGGTAAGTGGAGGCAGCACAGCCTGGCTCAGGCACTGCAGGCTTCCCATAGACAGCTGTTTGGCCCCTGCAAGAATAAGATGCTGGATCAGATGGGCCACTGGCCTGATCCAGCAGGGCTCTTCTTACGTCTTTTTTCTTCCACCTATACAATTTGATTGAAGGCTGTACAAAAGCTGACCTATCCCCCTTGCAGGCTTTCAAAGGGAGTTAGCCATCATGGCTAGTACCCATTGCTAGCCTTATCTTCCATGAATTTGTCTATCTCCACTGTCAGATGCAGGATGCTTCCAAATGCCAGTTGCTGGAAACCACAGGAGGGAAGATTGCCGTTGTGCTCAGGTTCTGCTTGTGGGCTTCCCATAATGGGCACCAGGTTGGCCACTGTGAGAACATTGTGCAGGTCTAGATGGGCCCCCTTTGGCCTGATCCAGCTGCCAGGCTCTGCCGATGTTCTTGTGCACACTCAAGCTTTCAAATGACACTGGACAGCCACCTGTCGGGAATGCTTTGATTTGGATTCCTGCATTGAGCAGGGGGTTGAACTTGATGGCCTTACAGGCCCCTTCCAACTCTACTATTCTATGACACATAGTTAAGCACATAACAAGAATTCTGCTGGATCAGACCAAAGGCCAGAAAATAACAGAGTTGGAATGGACTTCATAGGCCATATAGTCCAACCCTCTTCAGGAAATGTACAGCCATAGCATCTGAGAGAGTTCGTCTTCATTGACCCATGTTCTAACAACCTCCCAGATAGATTACTGCAATGCACTCTACATGGGGCTACCCTTGAATGCTGTCTTGAAGCTGCAGTTAGTGCAGAATGCTGCTGCCTGCTTATTCTATGGTACAGCAAGAGGAGATCATCAAGGCACTTCCATTGGCTGCCTGTGAGCTACCGGATCCAATTCATGATACAAAGTCCTAAATAATTTCAGACCCAAGTAACATAAAGAGCACCTTCTCCATACCTTCTGGACTGAAATGTGTGATCTAAAGGAGAAGACCTGTTCATGGTCACACCAGGAGGAGTAGTGCAAAGAACAGAGACAGGATACTAACGGTGGTGGCTCCCCAGTTATAGAACTCCCTCCCAAGGGAAATCAGGCAGCCACACACACCCCATCTCCCACTCTTTGCCTGCATTCAGGAAACACGGAAATATGTATTTATGTATCCAGCTTCATAGAGTTTTTATGCTGCTGGTCTCAACTGCCATCTGTAATATATTAAAATGTCGTCCCATTGTTTATTGCCAAATTTAGTACAGGAGAGCTGTGCATGCAGAGATTGCCACAATTGCCAGATTGTTTGTGTCTTTGTTTTTCCTAATCCTCTCCATGCCACTCCGCACTTGTGCATAAATGCTGCCAATCTTCCCAGCCCCCACCAAAAAGAAAAAAACAGAGGAGGAGGAGGAGGAGGAGGAGGAGGAGGAGGAGGAGGAGGAGGAGGAGGAGAACAGGCTACAGTTGTATTACGGTTCTTTGTGAGTAGTTCGCACCATGCAAAAAGAATCTTCAGGCAATGGTATGCAGTGTCATATCACTCCCCATACCCTGTGTTCCATCAATGCAAACATGCGCACCAGCGATGTACAGGAGAGGGACCCTGTTTTGCAAAGTTCCAGGACTTACTTCAGGGGACGCTCAACAGTTAGCATCACACCAGAGTCGTAGAAGGTACATCAGTCACAGCGCTTGCCATTTCAAGTAACCATCCCAGCACCTTGGAGAGCTCCCAGTAAGCCTGACCTGGCTGCAGGTCCTCCTCTCCTTAGTTATCACAGCAAGGAGATGGTGCCCATCTGAGGCCTTATAAAAGCAGAAAAGGCCTGTGCAGGACTTGGAAGGCTACACCCTCTTGGAAGACTTGACTATGCCCCTTAAAAAGCTGTTGCCTTATTTTTGTGTTCTTAAGTTTCAGCAGAGCTGAGGGGAGGGCCAAGTGGCTGAAACTGAGAAGATGGCACCCCGGCCTTCCTTGTCCATGTCGCCCTCTGTGTCTCATGAGATCCCTGGGTCAGGGGTTATGACGGGGAGGAAAGCGAACTGACAACTGCAAGAGGACATAAAAGCCGTGGGGAGTCCCAAATTAAATCTCATAAATAAAACTGCTTATGCAAGACTGCACTGTGAGGCAGGACAACGAAGGAGTAAATCAAGTTATCCCTAGTTGGAAGGAGTAGTCCAGCTCCAAGGAGAAGAAAGGAAGATCTCTTGCACCCTCCTCTTCAGGAGAGGAAAGAGGAGCAGCATTTGCCTTTTTCTGCTCAAGAGTTCCAAATCCATCTGCCAAGTGGACAGAGGGGCTTTTTGTTTGCTTTCTTCTCCCAAATGGATTTAGGGTCACTGTGTTGTTGTTTTTCCCCCTTCCCTAGCAGTGACATTTTTTCTGACGGCTTCCGGATTGACTATTGCCAGGGAAGACGGCATGGCAGAGGGAAGCAGACAGGGACTTCAAGCCCACTGAAGGGCATTAAAAGAGACAGTAAGCAATGTAAATTGTCAGATGAAAAAGATTGCTGTTTGCATGAGGTGTCTGGAGTCATTGTTCTGCTTGGTTTTTAATTTGGGGCGAGCTGAACGCTGGGTGGAAGAGAAGAAGTGGCGCAGGCCAGGAAAGAAGGATGGGGATGAGGAACAGAAGATCTATTTGAATTGACAGATCAAGCAATCTTTCTGGAAGGGCCGTAGCTCAGTGGCACAGCACCAGATTGCATGCAGAAAGTCCCAGCAAGATGCCTTAGGCCGGCCCTGCCATCTGCCAACTTGTTCCACTTTCCTGACTTCATAAAGGAGTGGTAAAGCCTCTAAGAATATGCTGAAGGTCCCAAGGTTGGATCCCTGGCATCTCCAGGGAGGCCTGGGAGAATTCCTTTTACTGGAACCCTGGAGAGCTGCTGCCAGCCAGTGTACTGATCTAGATGAACCAGTGATCGGACATGGCATAAGGCTATTATGGGGCATGGTTGTATTTCAATAGTAGAGTGTCAGCTTTGCACGCAGAAATCCCGAGATCAATCCTGAACAGCATCTCCAGGTAGTATTGAGAATGTCCTCTGCCTGAAATCCTGGAGAGATGCTGTTTGTCAATGTAAACAATACTGAGAGCGATGGACCAAGGTTTTGATTCAGTATAAGGCAGCTATTTCTGTATTTCTGGATCCGCCCCATGGGGACTCAGGCCTGGGAAAGAAAATCTTGTATGAGGAAGGGTTGTAGTAGCTTAGCAATAGAGCACCTCCTTTGCACAGAAGTCGTGTTCACTCAGATCCTACTTGTAAGCTTCCCATAGACAGCTGGTTGGCCACCATGAGAACAGGATGCTGGACTAGTTGGGCCACCGACCGACCGACCGACCGACCGACCGACCGACCGACCGACCGACCGACCGACCGACCTATTTATTTATTTATTTATTAAATTTATTAGTTGCCCATCTGGCTGGCTGTCCAGCCACTCTGGGCGACGTACAAAATAAAAACATACACATACATTAAAACATTAAAAATCCCAACAATAATAATAAAACCTAACCCACCCCAAAAGCCTGCCTGTAGAGCACCAGGTCAACATCCCCCAACCTTCCCTTGTCTCCCACGAACAGTACCTCGGTTTTGTCAGGGTTCAGCTTCCGCTTATTCCTTCCCATCCAGCCACTCACTGACTCCAGGCACTTGGACAGGGTTTCTACAGCCAACCTCGGTGAAGATTTGAATGAGAGACAGAGCTGCGTGTCATCCGCATACTGGTGACACTGCAACCCAAATCTTCTGATAGCCCCCAGCGGCTTTATATAGATGTTGAACAGCATCAGGGAGAGGATGGAGCCCTGTGGCACCCCACAAGTGAGAGGCCAAGGATCCGGAACCTCATCCCCCAATGCCACTCTCTGGTACCTACCAGAGAGAAAGGAACAGAACCACTGCAATACAGTGCCCCCTATGCCTAACCTCTTCAGACGGTCCAGAAGGATACCGTGATTAACGGTATCAAAAGCTGCTGAGAGATCCAGGAGGACAAGGAAGGTCCATTCGCCCCTATCCAACGCCCTCCTCATATCATCCACCAAGGCGACCAAGGGCGTTTCAGTCCCATGTCCAGGCCTGAAGCCTGATTGAAATGGATCCAGATAATCTGCTTCCTCCAAATGCACTTGCAACTGCTTTGCCACCACCTGCTCAACTGCCTTGCCCAGGAATGGGCAAGTGTTGATGGTTTTGATCTCCAGCTTTTATATGTTTCCTGTTTTTCCCCGACCAACAAAAGCGAGGATATACTTAAATACCTTCGGCAGAGCAGCCACTCACAGCTCCATCCCTCATCCTGGATGTATATGCAATTATTGCTAAAATAAAACTTAAGGTATTCATACTTTTAGACATTACCAAGTGGTACAATCCAGTCATGGGCTAAAATATTTTCTCCATGGCTTCAAATGTTATCCATTAAAATCTGGTTCCATCCCATAATGAAGGCGCACCTTTCTCCCTGTCCCCAAGCAAGGCCTTAAACCTTGGACTATTGGATTGAGAGCCTGATGCTCTATTCCAGGAATGGGGAACCTGTGGCCCTGTAGACATTGCTGGACATCAAATCCCATCAGCTCTAACCATTAGCAATGCTGGCTAGAGGGGCACAGATGTTCCCTAGTCTTGCTCTGTGCCAAGGATGGAGAATTTGTGGGTCTCCAGATTTTGTTGGCCTGCAGCTTTACCTCTGGCCATCGATGGGAGCTGGAGTCCAGCAATTTATTGAGGGCCCTAGCCTGCTGCTTTTGAGGGTGGAGACCCTATGTGTGGAGGCTTTGATCTATTTCACAAGTTCAGGGGGTGACAATGTGGGGTCTTCCACATTACAGCTCCCATTATCCCCGACCATTGGCCAGGGATGGTGAGAGTTGGGGTCCAACAATATATGGAGGACCACAGGTTACGCCATCTCTGAACTAGACCATCACTTGCCTTTACTGACCCTACTACTTCCATCAGAACTCTGCCTTCTTTAACACAGGGGTGGGGAACACGTGGCCTCCAGATGATGTTGGACTCCAACTCACATCATCATCCCTGACTGTTAGCCATGCTGACTGCTGCTGAGGGGAGATGGAATCCCAACAACACCTGGAAGGCTACAGATATTCCCCCCATCCTAGCTGTATAGACAGTTCAGCTCCAAGATACTCAGGGCTTGCCATTCCTATCAAAAATGGCCAGAGCACCATCAAGGCCAGTTTTTCCCAGACTCACAAAAGGTCCAGAGCAAGTGAGGGAACCTTTAGCCCTCCAGATGTTGCTGAACTACAATTCTGATCATCCCTGGCCATTGACAATGCTTGCTGGGGCTGATGGGAGTTGTAGTTCAGCAACATCTGGAGGGCCAACGGTTCCCCACACTTGGTCCAAAAAGTTGAATCCTGACAAGGAGTGGGCTACAATGTCAGCACCCCAATTTCATAGGCTAGGCCCCAGCAAGTCCTGAGAAGAGCTATGGCATAGGCGCCACAGGCCACAGCCATCACTTCGACAGCACAGAGTCGGGGGCAGGGAGAGAGAAGATGTCCCCTCTAAACCAACCCAACATTTTGTCCCCCTCTCTCTTCCTCTCGGCCCATTTGCCTGAATCCTGTGCACTAATTAGTGGCGTAATAAAGTAGCAAGAAATACGATTTCCTCATTAGCTGGAGAGAGATTCCCAGCTAACATGACTGATAGGCATCTACAAGAAAATTAACTTCAGCACCAGGGCTCTGTAATCAAGATTAATGAGGAAACAGAGAGAGGGAGCAGGCTGCGGCTCTCCTCTGCTCCGGCCCACCTCGGCTCTATCCTTCCCTTGCGTCCCCTGCAGGGAATGAAGCATCACTGCAAAGAGGGGGAATTGGGGGCAGCGGAGGTGGCACCCTCCAAACGCTTTGAATTACAACTCTCATTGTCCCTTGAACACTGGCCGTACCGTAGTCCGCAGGTGACAGTCTTCTGGAGGGCACCGCCTTGAAAAGGGTATATAAACCAAGGGCAGGGAACCTTTATCAGCACAGGGGCCACGTTTTGTTGTGAGGGAACTTTCTTGGGGGCCACAAGCCAGTTGACGGGGGGCAAGTCCAAAAGCGGGCAAGGCCAGAGGTCAAAACTGGGCGTGACAACAGATGCGAGTCTTACATTGGTCTATTAGGCTACATTCCAGTCACAGAAAGTCAGGAGTTTACACCCACCCACACAAAGAGTGGGGAACCTGTTGGTCAGCTACAACTCCTGTCATCCCTGGCCGCTCACCATGCTTGCTAGGGCCAGTTACTGGGAACTGCAGGTGGGGAGAGTTGCTGTCGTGCCCAGGTTCTCCTCATGGCCCTCCCTTTATTATTTATTTATTTATTATTTGGTTTATTATTTGCTACAGCTAGTGCAAAATGTGGCGGCCAGACTGCTAACAAGAACTAAGCGGTCTGAGCATATAACACCTGTGCTAGCCCGTTTGCACTGGCTTCCAATATGCTTCCGGGCCAGATTCAAAGTGTTGGTACTTACCTATAAAGCCTTATACGGCGCGGGACCACGATATCTGTCGGAACGCCTCTCCCGATATGAACCGGCCCGTACACTACGGTCTACTACGAAGGCCCTCCTCCGGGTTCCGACTCATAGGGAAGCCCGGAGAGTGGTGACAAGATCTAGGGCCTTCTCAGTGGTGGCCCCCAAACTATGGAATGGTCTCCCCGAGGAGGTGCGCCTGGCACCGACACTATCATCGTTTCGGCGCCAGGTTAAAACCTTTCTCTTCTCTGAGGCATTTTAATTCCTGTTAATTGTAAATTATTATATTTTGATTTTAGACTGTACAGTTTTGTGTACAGTTTTGTGTTATTTTTATTGTATTTTTAATGTTCACCGCCCAGAGAGCTGTTGCTAGTCGGGCGGTATATAAGCTTAATTAAATAAAATAAATAAATAAATAAATTATATCCCACCCTTCCTCCCAGCAGGAGCCCAGGGCGGCAAACAAAAGCACTAAAAACTTTAAAACATCATAAAAACAAACTTTAAAATACCTTTGGGCCATCTGGTTGGCCACTGTGAGTACCGGAGGCTGGACTAGATAGCAGCCATCGTGGCTAGCAGCCACTGATAGCCTTCTCCTCCTCTGTGGATTCGTCTAATCCTTTTTTCAAGCTGTCCTAGTTGGTGGCCATCGTGACATCCTGGGGAAGAGGATTCCGTAGTTTAACTATGGACTGGGAAAAGGACTTTCTTATTTATCATGGGCTTATTTGCAAGGCTGTTCTAAGAAAACCATTTTTAAAAACCACCTTTATTTATTTATTCAGCTTATATCCCGCCCGACTAGCAAACAGCTCTCTGGGCGGCAAACATAGCAACATATACAATAATAAAATTACAAAGTCAGTATAACAAATATAAAAATACACCATCTAAAATAGAAATTACAGCATTTACATAAATAACTTAAATTAAAATGCCTCAGAGAAGAGAAAGGTTTTAACCTGGCGCCGAAAGGATAATAGTGTCGGCGCCAGGCGTACCTCCTCGGGGAGACTATTCCACAATTCAGGGGCCACCACTGAGAAGGCCCTAGATCTTGTTACTACCCTCCGGGCCTCCCTATGGGTCGGAACCCGGAGGACGGCCTTCGTAGTAGACCGTAGAGTACGAGCCGGTTCGTAACGGGAGAGGCGTTCCTGCAGGTATCGTGGTCCCGGGCCGTATAAGGCTTTATAGGTTAAAACCAACACTTTGAATCTGGCCCGGTAGCATATTGGAAGCCAGTGCAAGCGAGCCAGAACAGGTGTTATATGCTCAGACCGCTTAGTTCTTGTTAGCAGTCTGGCCGCCGTATTTTGCACTAGCTGTAGCTTCCGAACCGTCTTCAAAGGTAGCCCTACGTAGAGCGTGTTGCAGTAGTCCAAACGTGAGGTTACCAGAGCATGAACCACTGATGTAAGGTCCTCCTTACTCAGATAGGGACGTAGCTGGGCTACCAACCGAAGTTGGTAGAACGCATTCCGTGCCACCGAGGCTACATGGGCCTCAAGTGACAGGGAAGAGTCTAAAACGACTCCCAAACTACAAACCTGATCCTTTAGGGGGAGTGTAACCCCGTCCAGGACAGGGTATGTATCCACCATCTGACCAGATAAACCATCCACCAGCAGCATCTCAGTCTTATCAGGATTGAGTTTCAGTTTGTTAGTTCTCATCCAGTCCATTGTCGCGTCCAGACAATGGTTCAGCACATCGACCGCCTCACCTGAAGAAGATGAAAAGGAGAAGTAGAGCTGCGTGTCATCAGCGTACTGATGACAACGCACTCCAAAGCTCCGGATGACCGCACCTAACGGCTTCATATAGATGTTAAAAAGCATGGGAGACAAGACCGAACCCTGCGGGACCCCATATTGGAGAACCCACGGGGTCGAGCAATGTTCCCCAAGTATTATCTTCTGGAGATGGCCCGCCAAGTAGGAGCGGAACCACTGCCAAGCAGTGCCTCCAGCACCCAACTCCGCAAGCCTCTCCAGAAGGATACCATGGTCCATGGTATCAAAAGCCGCTGAGAGATCAAGGAGAATCAACAGAGTTACACTCCCTCTGTCTCTCTCCCGACATAGGTCATCACACAGGGCGACCAAGGCCGTCTCAGTGCCGAAACCGGGTCTGAAACCCGACTGAAATGGATCTAGATAATCGGTTTCATCCAATAGCGCCTTGGTGCATCAGGCCCTAATTAGGCCCATCCAATTGATCACATGCTGCCGGTCAGCTGCCTCAAGGGAGCCCACAAGCAGAAGACAAAGGATTTCATTTCTACCTCCCTCCCCCCAAAAATCTTGTTTATCAGCCAGAACTAAGTAAGGCTTTATTTTAGCTCTATATTTTAAAGATGCATCAACGATAGAGTATATATCTTTCAAAACCATTTTATAAACATTATTTTTTAATGACACACCATAAAGGATCGTTTTAATGCTGCAATAATATCCTGCGTCTTGAAGATAGTTGGCTGCTCAGGGCCCTTTTGGTGAAAACGTGTTATAGGGTGGAATAAACTGAGAGGGAAGTGGAGGGGGAGAAGTTGAGGACAAGAGGTTCAGCCTGCCCCCCAAATCTCATCGCTTATCTCCCTGCATAATGGGAGAAGAAGTGGGTTGTATCCAGTTCTAGTCCTACTCAGAGTAGACCCACTAAAGTTAATGGACATTACTAACTTGGGTTCATTAATTTAATTTAATGAATTTCTCCCATCCTTCATGGACCCCATCCAAATGGGATCGCGCACTTTCTGGACATAAACAGAGCCCGGCTGCTGGATTAGGCCAATGGTCCATCTCGTTCAGCACCCTCTTCCCACTGTGGCCAACCAGATGCTTAAAGGAAGTCCACTAGCAGTACCTGAATGCAACAGCACTCTCCAGACCCCACCTCCGATTCCCAGCTACTGGTATTCAGAAAGGCATACTGCCTCCCACAGTGGAGATAGAATATAGCCATAGTGGCATTGGCCCCAAGCCCCATGTAGAGAGAGGCGCATGAACAACAGCCCATAAATGGTTAACTAGGGCCATCTTAGGACAGACTTACACTTTCCATTTCTAATGGGAAAGATCCCCTGCCCACCCAATCTTGCAAACATGGAAATTATTTAACAAAAAAGAAATCAGGAAATAACTTGGCAGAGATGGTGGAATCTATACTTCTGCTTTGTGTGAAAGTTGCCTCTCTTTACCCATAACTGTGCTCCATTTCCACATTTGTAGATTTTTTTTAAAAACAAGCTGTGTCAAAATGTATACTTAGATGCATATTTAAATATTGGGTTGTACCCACTTGAGTCCTACTCAGAGCAGACCCATTGAAATGAATGGACCCAGGTTAGTCATGTCCATTAACATCAATGGGTCTATTCTGAGTAGGAATAGCATTGAACAGAACCCTATGTTCTCTCAAAATGCTCTGAACTAGCATGCTTGCTGGAAACTATAGATGAGGAGTGTGAGGCTCTTACACTCAGGCCCTCCTTGCAGACTTTCCTTTGAGATTGACCACTCTGAGAACAGGATGCTGGACTAGATGGGCGATTGGCCAGCTCCAACAGGCTCTTTTTGTTCTTAATGGACCCACACCCGTTGTAAAGTCCCAATGTCAGATGTGGGGAACCTCTGACCCTCCAGCTATTGCTGAACTACAAGCAAGCATGGCTGATGGCCAGGGGTGATGATGAGGGTTGTAGCTCAGCAACATCTGGAGAGCCAAAGGTTCCCCACACCTAGGTTACCAACCTTGACAGTGGATGGCTTGGGGCAGAGGGTGCATAGGAGGTGTTAGGACCTTACACTGCACCAACTCTCTTGTGCAGAACTCCCAGCTGCTAGTTTTAAATTTTACAATCAGGCAATTGAACTCTGGCAAAGTAAAGACATCAGGCAATGAGTAGAGTCTCACTACTGTCCATGGTCTTGACAAAGACACTTTACATGATTGAAGATCCAGCACTCAGGGGTAATTAACCACAGACAACTCCCCATTAGCATTAACGGGGATTTATCTTTGGCTCATTATCCCAATCCCCATCCTTAAAAAACACCCACACAGGCAGCTGAAAGTGCCCTTCCTCTTCCTCCCCCAACTCTTATGCTACAATTAGAAGTGACAGATTTGAGTCCACAGCCACACATGCACAGAATTGCTAAGGAAGTACCTTTCCACTGATCTCTGAAAGGTAGCTCTACCCACAGCGCTACTCGTACTTGTCCTTTGTTCTTCCCCAGTAGCTCGGTGAGTGCCTTCTGACCTGGGGTTCTCATCTTCCAGCACTATCTCGTGTTGCATTTTGGATACTCTGTTCATAGGGTTTCCGTGGTAAGAGCTATTCAGAGGTGGTTTACCATTGCCTTCCTCTGAGTTTGGATGCATCTTAGTCTGGTGTCTCAGCTTTGACCATTCCGCCATGGGTGCCCCTGCTAGGAGTCTAGCCTCTTGGTCTAGACTCCTGACGGCATTGCTCTCAGCTTCTTCAACACTCTCAAACCCCCTCACCACGTTAAGGTGTGCATATTTCAAAAAGGGGGTAAGTGGGTCAGAGTGTTTGAGGTCCAGTAAGACAATAACATCACCCCCCTTCTACTTGTAATATGGAAATAAATAAAACCAAGGGTGTTTGGTTTCCACAGCAACCCTACGCCCTTCTCCATCACACCCTAGTCAACATATAAGATCGGAACTATCTTGAGAATGACAAGGTGTTTACACAAAGTGGAAACACGGCTGGGATTGTGTCCTCTATAACTGAACTCTGTGAGTTGCAATCTAAAGAGTTGTGCTTTAGAAAAAAAATCTTAATAAATGCAAATTGCATGGCATTCTACTGGCTGTGATGCCATAGAATGTTCACAAACATTCCAACTGCTAAAGACGGTGGGAGGGGAAGGCTCAGTCATTGCATATTGACAATCAATATTGCTCCTTGGAGAGACGTGAATGAGAGCAATTTTGCTGGGGCAAAGAAGGCAGGACATTAGTGATTCTGGGGTGGGGTGGGGGATCAAAGAAGTTGAGGGTGTGGGGTGAGAAAGCAGAGCAGGACTCAGATGAGCTAAGATCAGCAAGCTCTAGAAGAGAGATGGAAGCAATGACCTAGGGAGATGGTGGGCTCTCCAGCACTGGAGGCATTCAAGAGGCAGCTGGACAGCCACCTATTGATTATGCTTTAAGTTGGATTCCTGCCTAGAGCAGGGGGTAGGACTCGATGGCCTTACAGGCCCCTTCCAGTTCTACTATTCTAGGATTCTATGAACCTCAGGCTCTTTAGATTTTGCTGGACATCAACTCCTGTGAGCTCCAGCTAGCATGGCCCATAGTTAGGGATGACGGGAGCTGGAGTCCAACATCTGGAGGGCACTAGTTTCCCCATCCCTGGTTGAAGGAAATGTCACAGAGTAAGCAGATGTCTGGTAAACAAGGATAGGAGAATACAGGAGACCCTGATGAGACACAACAGCCAAGGAAAGTAGGTTGTGGGGATGTAGACAGAGAATGAGTTCCATTCACCTCCAGTTTCATTTCAACAATACACCACTCTTTAAAGGCCCCATACGAGGAATTTCACCCAAACCAATCAGCTGCTACTGATTTTTTGTTCCCTGCAGTTGGATGACTGGCCCTTCCCTGCACACTCAGAGAGACCTCACACAACAGCCCCTAAAATGTGTTGTTTGTTGATTTGTCGTGCAAACCCAGGTCCTAGTGGGTTACATTGGACCCTCTTCTGCCATTCTGGCATTGCACATTTGCCTTCCCAGCACTTCTCTTGTCTTGCCCACTCGCCCGGAGGGGACCCTGAAAGTACTGGGGCACTTCCTAAATATGTAAACCCTTCAAAGGTGGAGTGCAAATATTTGTGAGCCTTTTCAAAGCAACAGGAACTGGGACAGAGAGCCACTCCTTTGTTCACCGTCTTGTAGTGTTATCCTTCATTTTCCATTCCCCCCCATGCCTCCCCCATATCCTTCACCTCCTGCTGCCTAGCTGGAAACACAGGCACTGTGTATTAGCGATAAGGAACGAAGCCTGAAAAACGAAACAAAAAAACTCCACTGACACATGCAGGTGATTCTGAATTCTGTGGGCTTTTCATTCACTGCCGTTGCTTTGATCTTCCCTTTCATCTCCTCCTGCATAATACTTTACTCTCTCGTTCACTCTCTCCAGTGCCTTTGCTAATGGTTCCCCCACATCGCTTTGCCTTTTCAGCTCAATGGAAGCCCAAATAGGACCCTCGATGGCATCCGAGGCAGATTAGCTTGCAAACCGTCCATTTCCAAAAGGTAATTAAATGCAACGGATTCTCACACCCTTGGAAGGAGGGGGAATGCCACCTCTTCCTCTGACTCTATGGGGAAAGACGGCGTCTTTAAATTCTCAGGGCACCTCAGAGCCCAACAGGTTTATTACCGGCACATAAGCTATTGTGGACCAATGAGGTGGATTAGTCCACTAAAGTTTATGTGGCAATAAATCAGTTAGCTTTTAAAGGTGCCACCCCCAATCTCTGTTGTTTTTGGTGCAACAAATAACATGAAAGTTCCCTTAGACTGGAAACCATAATATCCACCCAGGTCATTTTATTTTTACCTGAAGGCATTCTCAGTTGGGCCTGGGGATCCTGGTGCCTTCCTGATGTTGTTGTGCTATAATTCCTAGACTGGCTGGAACTGATGGCAATGGAGTCCAGCAACATATGGAGGGGTCACAGGTTCCCCATCCCTGAACTAGACCATCACTTGCCTTTACTGTCCCAGCTACCTCCATCACAACTCTGCCTACTTTTAATCCAGAAGTGGAGACCATCTGTGGCCCTCCAGATGATGCTGAACTCCCAACATCCCTGTCTGTGCTGATGGAGACTGGGGGAAATTTGGAGTCGATATTCCCTACCCTTGTGTTAGAATTTAAGGGATGCTGTGCTGCATCAGACTAAAGGTCCATCTAGTTCAGTATCTGTCATGAGACTGGGGTCAAGTTGCCCAGGCCTGGAGGATAAAACCACAGATTTCACAGAACTATAGAATTGCAGAGTAGGAACCTACTCACCACCTCCCTAGGTAATTGGTTCCCTTGTCGTATGGCTCTAACAGTTAGGAAGTTTTTCCTGACGTTCAGTCGAAATCTGGCTTCCTGCAGCTTGAGCCCATTATTCCATGTCCTGCACTCTGGGATGATCAAGAAGAGATCCTGGCCCTTCTCTGTGTGACAACCTTTCAAGGACTTGAAGAGGGCTATCATATCTCTCCTCGGTCTTCTCTTCTCAAGGCTAAACATGCCCATTTCTTTCAATCTTTCCTCACAGGGCTTTGTTTCCAGTCCCCTGATCATCCTCGTTGCCTTCCTCTAAACCTGTTCCAGTTTGTCTGCATCCTTCTTTAAGTGTGGTGTCCAGAACTGGATGCAGATGAGGCCTAACTGGTGCCGAATAGAGGGGAACCAATACTCCATGCGATTTGGAAACATCTTTGCCCTAGACATCTAGCTCTGTATTGCCTATGCTGACTGGCAGCAGCACTCCAGCATATCAGGTGGGAGGAGGTCTCTCTCAGCCCATCTGGAGATGGTGGACCCGGACCTTCTTCAGGCACCACAGATGCTCTGCTACTGAGCTATGACCTTCCTTTAAAGACTGGGGAGTCCTGGAAGCTGCCTTTTCCCATGCGTCTATCTCACTCAGTACTGCCTACACCGATTGGAAAGGGCTCTCCAGGGCTTCACACTGGGGGCAGCCCATGCCTTGCCTGGAGATGCCACCAGGGATTGAACTTGGGACCATCTGTATGCAAAGCAGATGGTCTGCCACTGAGCTGCGGCCAGCAGCGTAGTGGCAAATTCAGAAGTGGAGGGTCCCTTCATGATAGTCACACCAGGCCCCCTCTCAGCCACACCCCCTTTCCACTTTCCCTTGCTTCCCCTGTTGTCTCTGAATCTGCACTCCACTACAACTGACGTTCCTAGCAGCCAATCAGCATGAATGGGGAGTCTGTGTGCCAGCTACTGACAAGAGTCTTCTCAGTGGCCAACTCACCTCCTTTCACTCTGAATGGGTCCAATCAGCATGAAAGGGCAAGAACTCTTCTCATTGGCTAACACACTTCTTTTTCATGCTGATTGGCTCATACATAGGGACTTGGCTAGGACCCTGCTCCCCAAAAAGTAATTGGTCTATGACCGCTCATGACCCCCAGACCACTACACCCCTGGCTATGGTCCTTCCCCACGAGTGACTGGGCAGCTGGGCCACAATTAGTGAAGCAGAAGCACTTTGCAAATCCCAGCTGTTCTAAGTCCCTCTGCATTGCTGAAAGCAGGCATCATGATTAGAGGCAAGTGAGACCTGCAATAAAATGTTGCAGTGTGGAGCCTTCCCTTTCCATGTTCCAACCAGCCACACCCTCCCCCCGATGCTCCATTCCATCTTTCAGTAGCCATTTCTAGGCCAAGTGTTTCACCTGCAGAGCAGCACTGGGGACATCTAGTGAGGAAAAGCACATACATTCCAATTGCCAGCACCATCCAAGTAAATCTTGTCTATCTCATTGTATTTTAAACATATCATGAATTCACTCAAGAACTGCAGTTAGGAGTACAACTGCACCTGATAAATAAAAAAATAGAGGTTTTCAAAAGTAGATAAAACTTTTGGTTTATGGCCTTTCAGCATTTATCTCCAGTTCAGCAACTAAAAATGGACGAATCTGCCCATTTTGGCTTCTCTCAGTTTCTCGTTGTTCCAGTGTTCAGTTCACTGAGCTGCATTTTCACACCAGATTGCTATAGATTCATCAGCATTTTAGTCTGAATTTCCCCTACTGTTACGTGTTTGCAAGCAATTCTGCATAATATGCACCCTTTGGGAAGCAATTTTGCCTAACGCGCACCTTTTTGCAAAACATTTTGCCTAATATGCAGGGTTATACAGGCCATTTCCGCCAATAAAATGCATTTTTTGTATGTTGCTTTCACTTAAACATGCTTCATTAGGCACACTTACCCTAACATAGGCATTTGTGTCCAGATTGTTTGGTTGGAGAAGTTCACTGCAACATTTGGAGAAGCTTAAATTTCACTGGAGAGCTGCACTTTGGTCCACATATTGTTCTGGGAAATGCAAATTAGATAGGTTAGCAACATTAGGTCTTTAGATAGTAAAAGGGAAGAAGATAAATCATTTAGTTTAACTTAGTTTATCTTTGCCACCCTGGACTTCTATTAGGAGGAAGGGCCGGATATAAATCTAATAAATGAGATAAATAATAGTCCAATCAAGGGATGGTGGTAGACACAACCCAAGGCCAAGATAGCATTTTCCTGTTCATGGGGATATTTATAAAATTCTCCTGTCTGTGTTCATTCTCTCTCTCTCTTTCTCTCTCTCTCTGAGATCTATTTACCTCAGTGACACTGTGCAGCCAGATCCAATCACTTATGTGGTGTGGTGACACCATCCTGTTTAGTGAACCCTGATTGGCTAGGATCACTCAGCTGACTAATTCAGAAAGCATTGCCATCAATCTCACTTGACTTCATAAGCCTGCAGTGATGTCATCACAGAGCCAGATCTGATGGGCTATGTAGCACTGTGACACTATCCCATTTACTATATGGTTTCTGATTGGCTAGCATTGGCCATGTAATTAATGTATATTGGAAACAGAAGCAGTAACCACTATAGAAAAAGCCACACTTTTTAAAGCTTGAACACCAAAAACAGGAGACTGTTCAGTGAATTCCCTACTCTGTTGCTCTCTGAATGGTTAAAGGAGAAATCTTTCCACTAAGTATTACATCCTCTGCACGTTTTTCATTCGTGCTGAAAAGTTCTTCCATATTCTCATTTGAACGTCATCTGTCGAAATATCACCAGTCAACATTGCTGGCTGAATCCCCTGGTGGGGGGGATTGAATATAAATATGAAGGTGTGGATCCAGAAGAGAAGATAAAGATATGTATTTTTAACACGTAGGGAAAAGGAGCATCTGTATAAATAGGTTGATGACATCTCACAGGAAGCTATAAATAAAAGAGAGAGGAAGTTAAGATGTTATCACTGGCTTTCTGGGCTGCCTGGAGGAGGCGTGCGCCATGCACTGCACCCATGGATGTCAGTCACAGATCCCCATCGCAGGAGTGAAGAGCAGCTCTCTGCAGTTCAAGGAGGAGGGGAAATCTGCTTGGAGGATAAGCTAAAAATAAGCCACCGTGCATTCTCATGCCCATCACTGCTCATGGTTGCTCACAGTGGGTGTGCATGGAAGCAAACACGTGTACAGCTGCCCACCTCCCAGCCCCTCCTTGGAAAAAACACACACACACAGCATACAACTTTTCTCCACTTGTTGTCACACAGTTCTCAAGAAAAGCACAACGTTCTGAACCACTGAAATTACACCACCCCCTTACCTCTTCTTCCATCAACTCCCGGGCACAACCTGCACTAATTTCAGGGTTCTAGTCCTTAAGGTCACACAGACCCCTTTCTACCTCTGATGATGGAGAAGTACAAATGTTATGGCTTTATATATTATATTGCAGAGGTTGTTGGACTCTTAATTCTCATCAGCACACAACCCCTGCCAGCATGGCCAATGGTCAGCCGGGATGGTGGGAAATGCACTCAAATAACCTCTGAAGGAACACAGCGCCCCCATCCCTGCATTAAGATGTTGCGGCAGCCTTGCCTAGGGCCTTGGGGAGCCTCAGAGGACTCTCTCTGTCTGAAGCTATCAAGGTGCCCTGAGCCGACCTTCTGAGATGGTCTGGGGCAGAGGCATTCAGCCCCTCACTGCTGGGTCTCCTGGTACATTTCAGGGCTCCAGCTTGCCAGCTGCCCTACTTTAAGAACAGAAGAAGAGCCTGACTTCCGGGAAGGGTGACTTAGCCTGTGCCTGCTTTTGAGACGGGCTCCTGCCTCAAAAGAAGCTTATTCAGATATATCAGTCAGTTTTTTCTTTTTTTTTTGACTGATTAAACTTCTCCCGGGTAGGGAGAAACGAAGAGATTAACCTCAAAGCCTATTTTTGTTGGGACGACCAGATCTCATTAATTTATGGGACGAGGTCCAGCCGACGAAGGTGGGACGGATTTTCAACAGCAAGCTCTATCTGTTAAAGCGAACGTTCATCTTATCTTCTAAGAGAGAACGCACTAACAGGCAAGCACCCTTCTTTCTATATTTTTCTTTTACTTGACTTAAATTGTTGCTGTTTAAAAGAGATTTGCCAGATTGATCGGTTTTTGACATCTCACTGGGGAGCCGTAACTTCTCTCTGCTACGCACTAATTAATAGCTTATCTCTGTTTTTGTTGCAAAAAGCTGTCCTGGATTTGCATTCTAAAGATACACACAGAAGAGGGATTTCTATTCCAGATTTTTATTTTGAAAAATATTATACTGTTTTGAGACTACTCTCTTTTTGGTCTATTTTATTTTGACGAATCTGTTTCTTGACGATTGCCATTAATTGCTTCGATCCTGGGAACTGCATTTTGTTTACTTAACTATTGGAGAGATAAGGCTGTCTGCTCTGTTTATACTGTGATGTCACCAAGTTTGGAGTATTAACCCAATTGTTGCTGAAATAAGAAGTGGTTTTCCTATATTTTTCTTTTAAAATGGCAATTAAGAAAGTGGCTGAGAATCTGGAAATAACTATGTTTCAGAGAATAATGAATGAGATTGAGATAACGAAAATTGAATTGAGTAAAATGAAGCAGGAGATTAAAGATATAAGGGTCCCTGTGAGAGAGGTGACCCTGGAAGGGGTCCCTGTGAGAGAGGAGACCCCGGAGATTGGAATAGGGGTCCCTGTGAGAGAGGAGACCCTGGAGACTGGAATAGGGGTCCCTGTGAGAGAGGAGATCCCGGAGATTGGAACAAACGTGGAACAGGAACAAGATTTGGAGTCTATGGACTTTAGAAATAAAATCTATTGTTTGGAACTCAATGTTATCTCTGAAGAAATTAATGAAGATTCTAGAGATAAAGTTATCAATGGCATGGATTATCTTCTGGACTGGAATGATGTGATGGAGCCCAATATAGAGAAAATCTATGGAATTAACTGCAGCCATGTGACAATGGAAAAACTTTTAAGAGATGACCCAGTGTATTTTGAAAAAAAGAACAGAGATATGATTTTACAGCAGTATTTCAGCAACTTATTCAGAATGGATGGCAAGAAAATATTTGGGATAGAGGTAATTCCCATCAGACTCTTATTATATGACTATGGCTTTGACAGCAAGATTATTATGGAATACTGATAATGGAAGATTGGATATTGAAATTACTGGACTTAACAAGACTACTGAAGATGGAAGATGGAAAATGGAACTAATAGAGATAATAGAACAATGGCTACTGAAATTACTGAACCTAACAGATTCTGATGTGATGGATTAATTGAAATGTTTATTTTGACTATGGTTATGACAATAAGATTATCATAATTAGTAATGAGATGGATTAATCGATATGCTTATCTGGAAAAAAAAAATTGATAGATATATTTCTTAAAGAATTGAAACCTCTCTTTGACTTTTTGTGGAAAGAATAAAGTAATGTTTATGAGATTTGATGATTAAGTAAGATAACTACTGGAGGAAAGTGATTTTATAACATGACTTAAGAGACAGGATTGCTATATATTATAGACTTATAACTGATTTGATCTTTGACAAATGGGAAGTCAATATTTTACTTTTTATTTTTTATTTTTGTTTTTTTTTTTTTCTTCTTTTCTTTTTTTCTTTTTGTTTAACTATTTTTGATTTTGTTTTTTGTCTTTGAATGTTTTATGATTTTGTCTTGTATGTTTTATGAAAATCTGAATAAAAATTATTGAAAAAAAAAAAAAAAAGAACAGAAGAAGAGCCTGCTGGATCCGGCACAAGGGGGGCCCATCTAGTCCAGGCTCCTGTTCTCCCAGTGGCCAACCAGATGCCCCAACGGGACATCTGCAAGCACAACCAGAATGCAAGAGCTCTCTCACATCTTGCAGTTTCCAGCAGCTGGTATTTGGAAGCAGACTTTCTGCATCACAGGGCTAGAACTGGCTGGCAGCAGCTCTCCAACGTTTCAGGCAGGGACATCACCTACCCGGTGATGCCAGTGATTGAACCGGAGGCCATCTGCACACAATGCAAGTGCTCTGCCACTGAGCGACAACCCTTCCCTTAAAGTCATGGGAACATACAACGCCACCTTATAGTGAGTCAGATCATTGGTCTATCTAGCTTAGGCTTGTCTGCACAGGCTGGCAGTGTTTCCCTGGAATTTCAGACAGGGGTCTTTCCTAGACATAAGAACATAAGAACATAAGAAGAGCCTGCTGGATCAGGCCAGTGGCCCATCCAGTCCAGCATCCTGCTCCTACCGGGAGATGCCAGAAATTGAACCAGCATGCAAAGCAGGGGCTCTGCCACTGAGCTACATCCCTTCCCCCAAAGACATAGGAATATAGGCAGCTTGCTTTATGCCAAGGGAAACCCTTTGCCCGTCTCAGTATCGACGACGCTAGAAGGCATCAGGATTTTAGGCAGGGAACACACCCAGTTCTTCTTGGAGAAACTGGGCATTGAACCAGGGAACCTCTGCAGGGAAAGCAGGTGAGCTACCAGGGAGGTAACTGCACTTTTGCCTCTTGACACACGGACCTTAAAATGGCATTTGTCTTCTGGCATTACGTGGTTTTATTCATAGCTTAAAATCTGATTCTTTCCTCTTTTGAGAACCACCTTGGAAGGGCTTTCCCCCTGAAAATCAGCAGATAGACAGAGTGTCTCTGAGTTTCTGGCATCCAATTAGTTGTTTTCATGTAACTACTTTTGTGGGAAAACGGCGCAGAGATACTTTTGTAATAAATACACATGCTGAAAGAGCAAGAAGGAAGAATTTGCATACACAGTCCCGCGCTTTTGGGACACATCCATCTGAAGAGCAGAGATGATGATGATAATTTTTTTTCATTTATTCATCACTTTCCACAAACACAAAGTCTCAGTGATTTACAAATCCATAAAATACACAAAAGCACACTGAAAAACAAATGCATCTAAAAACAATAGGAACATTTTACTAAAAGCTTTCACACAAACTGGGCTCTCAGCTCTGGGGAACCAGATCCCCCTTCCAAAATAAAAATAAAAATCCATTGATAACCCCTGGATAGATAGATAGATGGGTGGATAGACAGATGGATAGCTATCTGGCACTTTACTTCTGTTGAATGTCATTCCCAACAATTCATTCTGCCTAGTGACAGGGCAGATGTTTACCCCAAATTTGAAAAAGGCAAGTTGAGAAACTGTTTAATACCCAGGGTGGTGCACCTGTGGGCCTCCAGATTCCAAATTGCACAAGCTCCAGAAGCCAGCATAGCCAGTCATCAAAGAGGATGGGAGTGGTCATCAAGCAACATCTGGAGGGCCACAGATCATAAAATCATAGAGTCGGAAGGGGCCTATAAGGCCCTTGAGGCCAACCCCCTGCTCAGTGCAGGAATCCAAATCAAAGCATCCCTGACAGGTGGCTATCCAGCTGCCTCTTGAATGCCTCCAGTGTCGGAGAGCCCACTACCTCTCTAGGTCATTGGTTCCATTGTCATATGGCTGTAACAGGAAGTTTTTCCTGATGTCCAGTCAAAATCTGGCTTCCTGCAACTTGAGCCCATTATTCCGTGTCCTGCACACTGGGACGATCAAGAAGAGATCCTGACCCTCCTCTGTGTGGCAACCTTTCATGTACTTGAAGAGTGCTATCATATCTCCCCTCAGTCTTCTCTTCTCCGGGCTAAACATGCCCAGTTCTTTCAGTCTCTCCTCACAGGGCTTTGTTTCCAGTCCCCTGATCATCCTTGTTGCCCTCCTCTGAACCTGTTCCAAATGGTCTGCATTCTTTTTAAATGTCCCCCCACATCTGGTTCAAAAGCATGCAAAAGAGATAGGACAGACCTCTTGGGCTTCCCCCATTTAAACCTGCTCTGGGAAGGGGTGGCGGACTGGGAGGTCATCTCCCAAATCAAAGGGCTGTGGCTAAAAGCAGACACTCTGGGATTGTGCTGGCACATTGAATTCAGGGAAGCTAGGTGTGTACATGAGTGAAAAAAGATTTGCATTGGGTTGTTATGGCAACGGGAGACCATAATGTTAAAACACACCACGGGTTTCCTAGTTAATGCAGTTTCGTTTTGGAGAGGCAGAGGGGGGGCAGAGGAGGGGGGAGGTACTGGCAGTGTGGGGAGAGTGAGGTGAAGTTTGGTTATACCAAGAATGTTGAGGAGATTCCAAGAATGCATGCAAAGGACTGTAGATCAGTGGCAGAGCAGTTGCTGTGCATACCTGAAGGACCCTTCACTTCTTCATGTGCCTCCTCTGAAGGAGATGCAGAGAGTGGCAACATGAGAACAGGCCTTCTCAGTGGTGGCCCCCTGTCTGTGGAATGATCTCCTTAAGGAACTACACCTGGCACAATCATTACCCATCTTTAGGGACCAGGCAAAAACATTTGGTTCTGAACTTTGGCAGGCTTTTGAAGGGCTTCTGTTGTGTAGTCTTCCTAAGAGGGGCTGCTCTGAGACTTTATTTACTGCCTTTGTATTAAAACTTTTTCATACTTCCATTTTAATCTTCTATGTTGCATTTTAATTTTTATTAACTGTACATCGCTTTGAGTGTGCACGTGTGTGTAGAAAAGCAACCAACAAATCTAATAAATAAATATTGCAGAAGGTCCTAGGTTCATTCCCCAGCATTTGCCGTTAAAAGGATCAAGTGGCAGGTGAAGAGCTCTCAACGTCCAAAGAGCAGGTGGGGGTGCCTGTGGCCCTCTAGGTGCTGTTGGACTCTAACTGCCAGCAGCCAGCATGGCCAATGGTCAGAGATTATGATGATGAGAGTTACAGTCCGGTAATTTCTGGAAAACCACAGGCTCCCTATTCCTGAATTAAAAGTAGGAAGAGTTATGGAGGAGGTAGTTGGGGGGCAGTGAAGGTAAGTGATGGCTTAGTTTAGGGATGGTGGACCTGTGTGGCCCTCCATATGTCGCTGGACTGCCAGCTCCCAGCAGCCACATGGTGATGGGAGTTTGGGATCCCAGAACCCTCTTCACCTTGGCTTTTGACACCTGAGATGTGTGTTTGTAATTTACAATGTGATTGTAATGTATTCATATTGTTTTTAATATTACATTTTAAACTGTTGTAACCTGCCCTGGGACTTGCTGGTGGGGTGATAATAAACCACCATCACCACCACCATCTGGAGAGCACCAGGTTCTCACTCCTGATTCAGAGAGCCTCTGACAGTACTGAGCTAGATGGAACCATGGTCTGCCTCCACTAGGGATAGACAAATCAATTTAAATTCCCTTCCATTTCTCATTTTTCCAGCCTGAAGTTCAGTTCCCCACATTAGCTTGCAATTAAAATGAAAGCATCCTCATGAAAACCAGTCAGCGTTTTAGTGCTTATTTCTCCTATCGTACACATCGTTGTATGCAATTTTCCCTAATGTACACTAATTTTTTGCAAACAATTAAATAGGTTCACCTTTAAATGTGAACTGAACCAACTTTATACCCCATCCCTATCCTCCACCTTAAGCAGCTTTATATGTTCACACTATTAAGTATGGGGGGAGGGGGAGCCAGCAGCTCGCTGGTGGAACACATGTTTTACATGCAGAAAGGGTTAGACCCATTCGCTGGCATCTCCACTTAAAAGTCTCTCCCGTCATGGGAGACCAGTGGCTCCTATGCCAAGGTGGAAGTGAATCTGCTCCGGGTTTTCATCTGAACTTTTAAAGGAGTTGTCCAAGGTGCTGAACCCTTTATGTTTCAGCATCTTGGACAGCTATATATTTCAGCACCTTGGACAGCTCCTTTAAAAGTTCGAATGAAAACCCGGAGCAGATTCACTGCCCCACTGACATCAGAACCATAGCCTCCACAGTCTCCTGCAGAAGGGCTGGGAAACCTCTCTCTCTCTGCCCCAGTGCTTGGAGAGTAGTTGTCCATCACAGGACAGTCAATACCAGGCTTTCAAGGGTTCAGTGGCCTCACTCTGTAAAATTGCATATCTCCAACTCCAAGCCAGCAAAGCCTAATTTGTCACATCAGCTGCAGGATGATGGCTATGTTCTGCCTCCAGCAACTGGCCTTCAGAGGCACACTGTCCTCTACAATGGAGGCAGAACATAGTCATCATGGCTAGTAGCCATTTGACAACCTTAGCCTCCTCCATGAATTTGTCTAATCTACTTTTAAAGCCAGCCAAGTTGGTGGCCACTGACCATCGCTACAGCTTGTGGAAGAGCATCCCATATGTTTAACTGCAGGCTTTCATCTCTCTTGAATAGTCCAACATTCAGCTTCACTGGATGACCCCCACTGGGCTCTGTGATTTTGAGAGCAAGAGAAAACTACCCTCCCTATACTCTTTCTCCATGCCATGCATAATTTTACACACTTCTATCATGTCCCCTCCCCCTTACTCACCTTTTTTCTAAACCATAAGCCCCCAAATGTCACAACCTTTCCTCACAGGGAAGTCTCTCCATCCCCTTGCCCTTCTCTGAACTTTTTCCAGCTTTGCCATACCCTTTTTGAAGTGAGGCACAGTGGGCCCTATAGCCACATTTCTCTATTCCCTGCTCTGCCTAAGGCAAACCAATAGCAAGGACAGACCAAAGTATATGAAAAGGAATGAGGCAGAAGGGGAAAAGAGTTAAAGCCACCCACTGAACATAAGAACATAAGAAGAGCCTGCTGGATCAGGCCAGTGGCCCATCTAATCCAGCATCCTGTTCTCACAGTGGCCAACCAGGGGCCTGGGGGAAGCCAGCAAGCAGGACCCGAGTGCAAGAACACTCTCCCCTCCTGAGGCTTCCAGCAACTGCTTTTCAGAAGCATGCTGCCTCTGACTAGGGTGGCAGAGCACAGCCATCACGGCTAGTAGCCATTGATAGCCCTGTCCTCCATGAATTTGTCTAATCTTCTTTTAAAGCCGTCCAAGCTGGTGGCCATTACTGCATCTTGTGGGAGCAAATTCCATAGTTTAACTATGCGCTGAGTAAAGAAGTACTTCCTTTTGTCTGTCCTGAATCTTCCAACATTCAGCTTCTTGGAATGTCCACGAGTTCTAGTATTATGAGAGAGGGAGAAGAACTTTTCTCTATCCACTTTCTCAATGCCATGCATAATTTGATACACTTCTATCATGTCTCCTCTGACCCGCCTTTTCTCTAAACTAAAAAGCCCCAAATGCTGCAACCTTTCCTCGTAAGGGAGTCGCTCCATCCCCTTGATCATTCTGGTTGCCCTCTTCTGAACCTTTTCCAACTCTATAATATCCTTTTTGAGATGAGGTGACCAGAACTGTACACAGTATTCCAAATGCGGCCGCACCATAGATTTATACAACGGCATTATGATATCAGCTGTTTTATTTTCAATAACTTTCCTAATTATTGCTAGCATGGAATTTGCCTTTTTCACAGCTGCCACACACTGGGTCGACATTTTCATCGTGCTGTCCACTACAACCCCGAGGTCTCTCTCCTGGTCGGTCACCGCCAGTTCAGACCCCATGAGCGTATATGTGAAATGAAGATTTTTTGCTCCAATATGCATAATTTTACACTTGTTTATATTGAATTGCATTTGCCATTTTTCCGCCCGTTCACTCAGTTTGGAGAGGTCTTTTTGGAGCTCTTCGCAATCCCTTTTTGTTTTAACAACCCTGAACAATTTAGTGTCGTCAGCAAACTTGGCCACTTCACTGCTCACTCCTAATTCTAGGTCATTAATGAACAAGTTGAAAAGTACAGGTCCCAATACCGATCCTTGAGGGACTCCACTTTCTACAGCCCTCCATTGGGAGAACTGTCCGTTTATTCCTACTCTCTGCTTTCTGCTTCTTAACCAATTCCTTATCCACAAGAGGACCTCTCCTCTTATTCCATGACTGCCCATCCCACCTTCTCCTCCACACCTTCAACAGTGACTGGAATAAATCCAGAGCAGTGACTGAAACAGAATTAAGGATTCAGAGCTCCACAGTCCAGAGTAAGGATCAGCCACTTGAGTTTGCTTCTGCAATGCAATAATAATGTGTAACCTTTGCTTTATGAAGCAGAATTTGTTACAGCAGATGAGTTGCAAAAAAAAAGGTATTAAAAACATTAAATTAAAAACATCAAGATTGGAGTGGGGTGGGGGAGAAAGTCTCCTACAAGTGAATGTGTGATGTGCTTCACTGGATCACCAAGAAGAGCAGATCTCACAAGAAGGGAGAAGAAAAGGCAACCGATGAGCTACGAAGACAACACAGACTGCGCAAAATATCACGTGCAAATATTTATTTATTAGTGTTGCATTTCCAAACATTTCTCCAAGTGTTTAAAAAGAAGTGCAACCGGTCTGCATGCAAGCCAGTGGAGCCCACGGCTTCTGCGTGCGGCCGGGTGTTTGATTTGGCCTGGAGGAGCCCTGAGGGGGCAATTTAAGGAGATTGATCTTTGCTGCAACCTGAGAGCTGCAGGGCATCTTTGACTGAAAATATAATCCAGCTTCAGCCCGCCTCTGACCTGCAATATTACCAGTGGACTACATTTCAGAGCTTTCCGTAAGCTTCTCTCTCAGTACAGCCACCCAACCTCCAATCCAGTGACAGTGAGCTACAATGCAGGGTTGTTATGGGCATCTCTCTCTCATCCCAGTCTGCAACGTGAGAATCAAAGCAACGGATGACACCACTGGGCTGTTGTTAGCTACTCTCTCCGGTTCAGCCCAACTACAACCTGAAATAGCGGACTAACACTAGGCCCATGCGTGCCACCCCCACACCCCAATACAGGGCACAAGCTGTCACTTCAAAGCAATCCCAATCCACCAGGGACAACCTGCGATTGACCCAACCTGACTCTGGGTCCCAAACTGAATCAGGAGGGACTGTGCAGTCTTTAATAGAAGTCTATAGTCCTAATTAGGTTTTTTATGTTGTTGAGATTTTAATATATTTGTATGTTTTTATTCTGTACATCGCCCAGAGTGGCTGGACAACCAGCCAGATGGTTGACTAATAAATCTAATAAATAAATAAATAAAAATAATTAAACTTGCAAACTGGGGGAGAGGAGATGCCTGCTTGCATTTCCCTCATGCCCTCTCCTCACTGCCCACCCACCCTGTCTTTTCCACTGCCCTGAGTCTCTCTGAGTGGACCCAATCCAACCTGGGAGATCCAGGGCTGCCTCAACCTGCTCCGGCTGAATCCTGAGTCAACCCGATTCAGTCCGGATCAAGGCTTGGGCCAGAGCCAGTGCATAGCCCTAGCTGACATCCCTGAACAACACTGCAGGATGGTTGGTTGGTTATTTATTTATTTATTTACCAATAATTAATTAATTAAATTTCTATCCCACCCTTCCTTCCAGCCCAGGGTGGCAAACAAAAAACATTAAAAAACACTATAAAACATTTTTAAAACAGACTTTAAAATATAAACCACAGAGCCTGATCAGCAGTTATTCCGAGTGAAGGGCCCTTCTGGGAAGTCAAAACCCACCCTCTCCCAGTCACAGCCAATGAACTCGAGGCAATAAACAAGACCCATTGAAATTAGCTAGCCGGAGTGCATCAGGCAGCTCGGTTTCAATGGGCCTGCTATGAGTAGGATCTCTGTCGCTTCCTTTCTCTAGGATACTCCATTGCACTCCTCCTCCCTGGATCTTCTTCCCACCATCACCCCTCCTCCACAGCCAGTCCACATTCTGTGGGCATGGATCATGCTCAGTCCTCACTCAACAGTTTTGGAGACCACTCCCCACCCACCGTCCATGTTTTCTTTCAAAACTTTGGGGGGGGGGTTGTACTTCTGCAAATCTTGAGTCTCTTGATCTCTCCCTGGTGTGTTTGCCGGCCTGTTTTGGCTACCTAAGGGATGGCACTCTCCCCAGGAAGATTAGAAATGGAAGGTCCATCCAGTCCAGCACCTTATTTCCCACTGCGGCTGAACAGATACCTCTAGGAAGCCCACAAGCCAGATGTGAAGGATGTAGCCCTCCCTATCATTTGTCTCCAACCTCTCAGTACACCAAATACAGAGGGTCCATAGAGGTGTCTCAGCAAAGAACTGTTTATAGGCATGATTTTGTCTAAGCCCCTGCCCCTTTAAATCCATCTAAGTGCTGTACTCCATGAGGTGCCCGCAGGGGTCAGGGTCTCATTCCAAGGAAGGTAAAGCCTTTTCCACAAAATACTTACCCAAGAAAGCAGGCTCCAAGAGGCACTGTGGCCTCAGCAAGCCAAGGCCAAGCCCAGAGAACCAGTCAGGGTCCAAAATATGATCCTCAGACAACAGTCCAAGGTCTACATTGCAGTGAGGTCAGGCAAGGTACATCACAGCCAAGAGCCAGGGACCTGTGTTATTTCCGGTAACTGGAAAGCTCAAGACGGAGGCCATATATACACTAGCCTCCTAAACCACACTCCAGCCAAGCTGCTGGCAGTGAAGGTGAATCAGGGACTGTTTACTCACAGGTAGACACCTTAGTCATAAATAGACCAATGCTTCTAGGTCAATAGACAAATACTGTGCCATCGCTCCTTGGCCTGGACTTGAAGCTTTTGCCACTGGTGCTGTCCCAGACTAGGGGACAACTCCACCTCTGACATAAAGTAACAACTGGAGTGAATTATGTAAAAATGTTGATGTTCTAAGCTTCCTTGGGCATGGCTTAAACATAGAAAGGAGGCATGCAAATAAATGGTGGTGATATAAAGGGAGGGGGCGACCGCCAAGTTCAAGATGAGGCAGTCTCGTTGGGCTGGTGGAGTGAGGAGCCACCAGCAGCGTGAAGAACGATAAGAAGCGAGTGAGAAAGCAGAAAAATAAACTGAACACTCAAGTTCTGGAACATCCACAACACAACTGGGGATCAGGAAGGGAAGAGAGCAGCTCCATAACGAGGTGGGTGGTGAGCTATTAGCCAAAGACGCTGTGATAAACAGATGCATTTGAGAGCCTAGCATTTATTGCAAGGGAGGTCTCTCCCTCGCCATCCATCTTTTGTCCCCTTTCTCACCGCCAGCTTGGATTCAAGTGAAATTAGCCACAAAGTTGTGTTGACGATACCATGAAACAAATCTAGTTCTGGACCCTACAGATTCCCTCAAGAGAAGAGGAGTCAGTGATGGCTCGTAGCTCCATGTCAATGGAGCAGTGGCATCCATTCCAGTGTTTAGTCCAGACTTTCAAGGAGCTGTCCAAGGTGCTGAAACTATTGTGAGAAGAGGTTTCGGTACCTTGGACAGCTCCTTGAAAGTCCAGACAAAAACCCGGAGCGGATTCCACTGCCCCATTGACATGGAGCCACCAGCCACCTCTGAAAGGAGCCCAGCTAGAGAGTAATAGGAAACAGTCGGCTACAGAGTCAATCCCTCTAGCTCAGTCTTGTCAGCACTGACCGGCAGCAGCTTCCCAGGGTTTAAGTCAGGGAGACTTTCCCAGCCAGGCTTAGAGATGCTGAGGCATGAACCTTCAACCATCCATGTGGGAAAATGTGCTCTACCACTGAGTTACCCTCCTGCCAAAAAGAAAATAATCTGGAAAAGGATTTATTACAGATCTGGAGAAGGATCATGGCTCAGTGGCTGAGCACTCACCACGTTCAATCCTCAGTGACTCTAGTTAAAGAATCAGGTAACAGGTGGTGGGAGGGGCCAGACTTTGGTGGGCGTATTATTCCAGAAAGTGCAAACGAGGCAGGCTGGCCTTCAAATGGGAACAAGAACCAAAAATCTCCCCCAGCCATACTTAACATGTGGGGTGAACTAGGCTCATACCTCTTCATAGGCGCCTACCAAACTGGGCAGAGAACATATGAGAGCACAGGTCTACACACACTCGGGCATGGCCTCCTCCTCCTTCCTGCCTTCACCATCGCATTGTTCTCAAATCCGAACAGGTGAGACAACAGTCACAATTGACCCGTCTGGCTCCCTTGTGTATCTGGAAGAGGCGGCTTCTGGGCTACGGCAGCGGTTAATTATATAGCAACAAGACACAAATAGTTTCTCCCGCTGCAGGAATCGAACGGAAGACAAGGGACCACAAACGGAGCAGGCAACACAATAGAGGCCTGTGGAAAGACAACAAAAAGGGAGGCGCAAACACAGAGACAATGCAAGGGAGTCAAAGGCAACCGAAGCGGCAGGGAAGGGATAGAGAAAGGGGTGGGTGTATTTTTGAGGTTAAGGATGAATCAGATCATACAATGCCATCGATGATGTGCCTTTCCATCCTCTTAGGACATTGATGGTGAAAGCAAACTTCTCTGGAGGCCAGCTAAGAGCAAAAGAAGCATTGGGAGGATGGGGGAAGGACAGCGAGGTCTCTGGCTCTCTGTTCCTGTGCCAGGCACATCGGAACATCAGAAGCCGACGTACACTGAGTCAGAGCCCGGCTCCATCCAACTCAAGTTCATCTACACTGACTGGCAGCAGCTCTTCAGGGTTTAAGGCAAGGGAGGACATCCCCAGCCCTACCTGGAGAGGGCAGGGATTGAACCGAGGACCTTCTGCATGCAAAACAGGTGCTCTCCCACTGAGCTACGGCCCTTCCCTGAAGGCACAGGAAGATGGGAAGACACCCCATTTGGCTTAGTATTGTCCACACTGACTGGCAGCAGCTCTCTGGTGTTTAAGGCAGGGGGCATTCCCAGCCCCACCTGGAAATGCCAGGGATCGAACCTGGCACCTTCCACATCCAAAGCAGACTGGGCTACAGTCCTTCCCTTATTAGAGGAAGCTCCCTTATGACCACCTTCTCTGCCTGTCTGTCTCATAACACACACACATACAGTCGCTTCCTTCTTTTTCTCTTTACCAGGGTGGTCAAGTCACTGAACACAGCATTTCCCATACAGCCATGATGATTAATAGCGGCTGACAGAACATGTCCCTTCCATGAACTATTTGCATAACTTCCTTTCAAGCTATGCTTGCAGCAATTGCCACCTCTTGTGGCAGTCAGTTCCAAATGCTCACTGTGCCTTGCAGGAGACAGGATCCATTGACTTCCAGGCTGCGTCAATGTCCATTCATGTTCATTCCCAAGATCATACCATCTTGTTTCCAAATCGCTCTGCAAATTATTCTAAACCTGCATGAATATTCACATTTAGACTTGCCTTTTATCACAAAGCACACGTTTAAATACCCATCTTATCACAATATACACACTTCTAATGGTATTTTAGCCTAAAATAGGCATGCTCAAGGCATATCACAATGTGTTTAGGTTTTTTCCCTCTCCCTGTGAACTGTTTCATAAAATTTGGAGAAGTGTAAACTCTGAAGGATAATTAAGTTCCAATTTGCGCTTTCAGGATGGGGGGAGGGGGTTTCAGTGGTAGTGTCCCTGCTTTGCACGCAGAAGGTTCCAGATTCAATCCCCAATGGCAGCATCTCCAGATAGGGCTGGGAAAGAGACCTTGAAAACCTGGAGAGCAGCTGCCTGTCAGTGTAGACAATATTGAGCTAGACGGATCAATGAGCTGACTCTGTATTAAAGAAGATTCTTGTGTTCCTACGTAGCAGTAGAAATTGTACACAGCTCTTACCTCTATCCCCTAAATCCTGGAGATGTAGGCAGTTCTGGCCTGCACATCGCCAAAAAAAAAAGAAAAAAAGCCAGGATTGCTAACCGTAAGGACTAGAATCCTGGGTTATTGGGTTAGGTCCGGATAGCGCTGGAGAAACCCATCTGAAACCCTGAAGAATCACAGCCAGTCAGCCTGTAGACAATACTCAGGCAGACAGATCAGGGATGTGATTCAGCATAAGGTCCTGCGTCTTAAGGGGAAGACTATAGCTTAGTGGCAGATTGGGATGAGTGAATGTCTCGATTTTGGCTTCTCTCTGTTTTTCATTTTTCCAATTTTAAACTCATATCTCCACATTTTCAAAGCATTTTGCATTCTTTCAAAACACCCTCATTTTTTGTGGCATTTTAGCACAAACTTCTAATAAACACATTTTTGTATGTAGTTTTGACTTTTAAAATGCACTATTTCATTTCATTTCCCCAACTTGTGATATACATTTTGGTGCACGTGGTTTGGATGGAGAACTGCTTCTCATTAAAACACAAACCAAATCAAATGTTTCTCCACTGCCCCTAGTGGCAGGGCATCTGTGTTGCATGCACACGGTCTCAGGTGCAACCCCTGCTGTCTTCAGGTAAGTCAGGGTGTGGGGGGGGAGTGTCTGAAATTCTGAACAGCTGTTAGTGTAGACAATATTCAGAGAAAAAGAATCAATGGCTCAGCTAGTCCCAGTAGTGGCCTTTCATGTGCGCACGCATGCATTGCACACACCCACACGTTCATATGTCAACGAATGGCTGACCTTTACCCACCCAGCCTGGCCTTTCATAAAACGTTGTGATTTAAAACCATGCAAACCCAACAATTTGTGAACTGTGGGAGCTAAAGAGGGGGCTGCAGGTTGGGTGCGGGGAGGGATTTGGTGCCCAGCTTTGTCTCTAATGGACGAGAGACATGTTGAGTTGTTCAGTTCACCTTTCTTCATCACCTCCCTTCTTTCCTAGAGAGCTGCCAGAATGGTTTAGGTGGAAGCAAGCAATGGGCTGGTGGTAGGGACTAACTGGCAGGCCAAGCCCTGCAGGGTGGCACAATTCATGCTCTGTCCTCCTCATGCAGACGTGGCTGTGCTGGCACTGAAACTCACATGCAAAGAAAAGGCTGGAGCATCACAGAGTTGCTTATCGAGGGGAAGAGGCCATAGCTCAGTGGGAGAACATCTGCTTTGCATGCAGAAGGTCACAGATTCAAGCACCTGCATCTCCTGGTAGGGCTGGGGAAGACCTCCCTGTTTCTGAGAGCTTGGAGATTTGCTAACATTCAATGGGTAGACCAAGGGCGTGAGGAGCCTTTTTCAGTGTGAGGGCCACATTCCGTTCTGGGAAACCTTCAAAGGGCCACATGGCATCAGTGGGTGGGTCCAACGGCGATAGCGGCTGAAAGAACTGATGTAAACTTTACCTTTGTCCAGTAGGCTAGTGTCTACACATACTGGTGAACCTCTGTCTGTCCTCCATCCCAGCAAGCAAGGGGCCTGATCAGAGTTCACAGTCGCATCCCAGCCAGGCAGAAACACTCAAGGACCGTGCAAAGCAGAGCCAGTGGTGGGTGTGGCCTGTGGACAGTCCTGAGGGCCAGATAGATAGGACTGGAGGTCCACAGGTGAATTTCCCTACCTCTGGTGTAGACCAATTTATGTAACTGTAAAGTTGACAATGAGGACATGGAACTTGTCAAGGATTACCATACCTCGGCACAGTCATTAACCAAAATGGAGACAACAGTCAAGAAATCAGAAGGCGGCTAGGACTGGGGAGGGCAGCTATGAGAGAACTAGAAAAGGTCCTCAAATGCAAAGATGTATCTCTGAACACTAAAGTCAGGATCATTCAGACCATGGGATTCTCGATCTCTTTGTATGGATGTGAAAGCTGGACAGTGAAAAAAGTGGATAAGAGAAGAATCAACTCATTTGAAATGTGGTGTTGGAGGAGAGCTTTGTGCATACCATGGACCGCAAAAAAGACAAATAATTGGGTGTTAGAACAAATTAAACCAGAACTGTCACTAGAAGCTAAAGATGAAACTGAGGTTATCGTACTTTGGAAGCATATTCACTAGAAAAGACAATAATGCTGGGAAAAACAGAAGGGAGCAGAAAAAGAGGAAGGCCAAACAAGAGGTGGATTGATTCCATAAAGAAAGCCACAGACCTGAACTTACAAGATCTGAACAGGGTGGCTCATGACAGATGCTCTTGGAGGTCGCTGATTCATAGGGTCGCCATAACTCAAAATCGACTTCAAGGCACATAACAACAAAATGTTGTTTTGGATGAAGGCACAATTTAGCAACCTTCTAAATTTGGGTTGGATCCAATGTTAATCCTACCCAAGGAGACCCATTGAAATGGATGGACCTGACTTAATTTCAGTGGGTCTCTCCTCTGAGTAAAACATATTTGGATACAGCCCTATATAAATAATTGTTAGTCCTGCTCAGAGTAGACTTAAATCCATTGATTTCAGTGGGTCTACTCTGAGCATGACTTGGCTGGGATATTACCGTTTGGGTTGTTTACAACACTAGCGATACCCAGATTTGACCCATTGAAATCAATGGTCATGCCTAACTGAGGTCCAATAATTTCATCGAGTCTACTTTGAGTCAGACGTAGGGCTTAATCCAACTCATATTTTGAGTTGGATGCAATGGACCCCTCACTGAGCTGGCAGGCTTCCGCGGCCACTGGGCTCCACCAGCAGAATCCACCAGCTAATAGGCTGGTGCAATAAAAAAATTACCATGATGGCCTATGGGGACCGCTTACTCCCTGGTAGGACTGCTTGTGGGAGCGGGCCCTTCCCGTCTGGCTCCTGAGCGTAGCTGGCACTCAGCCGGGCCGGCAGCTCCCACGCAGCAAGTGGATGCCACAGAGCGTTTGGCGGCTCCTCCTCCACTAGCTTCCTACCTTTTGGTTTGTTCTGCCCATTGGATACACGCCGCTGCTGCTGTTTTAAATCAAACTGCCAAAAAAACCACCTTTCTAATTCTTTTATTAAAAAAACAAAAACAGATAAAACCACTCACCTAATAGAGGAGCAAGAAAAAGTTCAGATTTTATCACCACCCCCCTCAAACGCAAATGCTCCGTGTTTCACTCACTGATGGAATTCAACTTGAGAAGCTAATGTTAGGTGGAAGTTCAGGGCCGAAATGTCACAATGGAAGGGGGGGAATAAAACATGGGGGTTCCCACAGACCCCCTGCTCCTCTCTTTCCAAGAAAACAATGCTCAGGTCAGGGGATAGGTAAACAGAGAGGAAACCAAGGACAAAATCTAAGTGGCCCAGCCATACATGGATGATACTGAACCCTCAAGGCAGCCTTGGTAAGCTCAGTTGGCTCCAAACAATCAAACACCAATGACCGACACCATTAAAAGAGATGGATGGATGGGAAACATCACCGCTCATTTTGGGCTTGGAGCAAATCACCCTCCAAATTCACTTTGTGGCATTTCAGGTTACTTTTCTGGGCATCTCGGAACTAATAAGGGCCTAGGAGAGAAAAAGCCTAACAAGTTCCTTAAGGTGTGGATTTTCCAGCCTGTCGGAGCTGATTTAAAGAGTGGTCCAATTGTGGCAGGTGTAAAAGACACTTCCCCCCCCCCAGTTGGATCTATAAATCAAACAGTGTGTCAGTCACAGCTGAGGGAAGGAAGGCAGAGGTTTTGCGAGAGCCATTCTTTATGGATCTTTGCATGCCTGAAAATTAAAAAAAAGAGGCAGAAAAGAGGGGTTTTTTGAGGTGGGGCATACTAGGAATTGAGCCCTTTGACCTGGAATCAAATCATTGCACAAAGGTGTGTAGGAGAGACAGCAACATTACATCTGCTCAGCGTGGGGATGGGGGGAAATCCAATTCTGTTCGCATTTAAAGTTGAATCAATTAAATTCACACTTTCCGAAACCGTATGAGAACCAAAACACAGCCAGCCTTGTGAATCGGGGCTTATCTGATTTTTGCAATGCAGTTCTCTGACCAAACCACGTTTACAAGAATGCATAAAGGGGTAAAATGTGTATGAAAGTGAATGTGTTCATGCAAGTAACGTACACAATTGCATTATATTAGGAGACGTTTAGAAGCAGAAATTTGCACTAAAGACGCTGAAACAATTTCTTGAGAATTGGCACCTGGTTGGCCACTGTGAGAACAGGATGCTGGACTAGATGGGCCACTGGCCTGATCCAGCAGGCTCTTCTTATGTTCTTTTTTTAAAATAATAATAATCACAAATTGTTGAAGAAATGTTGAGAAGTAAATTTTTCCATCCTTACATCCACCAGAGTCTTGGGAGCCAACTGGACACAGTCATATAGATGGGGGAAAACAGCCATGATTCTGCAACTTTAACAGCTCCATAGGAAATGTGCAGCCAGCCCTTTCTGCAAGGCAAGTGAGCAAGCATGACCTGGTTTTATATCTAGGTGAGGATCCAAATCAATCTCTCATTACTCTCAACACACTGCATCAAAGAAAGAAAACCTGTGTGGCCCTCCAGATGTTGCTGGACCATCGTCATTCCTGACATGGCTGCTGGGGTTGATGGTGTCCAAACATCTGGAGGGCCACACATTTCCCACCCCTGGACTACTACTTATTCTGACTCACAAAAAAGGTTGCTGTTACTCCTCTTTTACAGGCAGAAACCTAAGGCTAGGGGAGACGGATTTGTCCATTGCTGCACTATATACGTAGACCTGCCTATTCACTAAGATCTTCTGAAGAGGCCCTATTACTTATGTCATAGCCTGCCGAGGTTCATCAGAGGTTTTTTATCTGCAACTGTTTTTTAGAATGTTTTTATCTGCAACTGTTTTTGGCATGTTTTTAACTATTTTTAGAATGCTTTTTGTTATTGTTTTCTTGGTGTGACTGCCACCTTCAGCTCCTTTGGGAGGAAGGGCAGGATATAAATTCAATAAATACATAGAATAAATAATCTCATGGACTCTTAGAAGAGGGTCTTCTCCATGTATTTTATCGTGCTTTATTGTACGCCGCCTAGAGTGGCCATGGGCCAGATAGGCGGCCTATAAATTAAAGTTTATTATTATTATTATTATAGTGGCCCCCAGGTTGTGGGATGAACTCCCCACTGAGATATAACAGGCACCTACTGTATTAAACTTCCACTAACTTTTTTTAAATAAAAAATCTATCAAGCTTCTCCTGGCCTCCGATACCAGTTGAACAATGAAGTTGTGTTGTTTTATCAGATTGTTTTCATTATATATTGAATCATTCTCTTGCAGGGACTTTTTTATACTGTAATACATTACCCAGGTAATATTTACACAAGAGGCATATAAATATTTTAAATAATCAATCAATCCAAGAGAAGATTCTGTAGGAACTGGGCTGCTCTTGGATTGGCTCTTGAGCCAGGGATTCCTTTGCTCATTGCTCCGAGACTCTGTGCCAGCTGCAGAGCATTGTGAGATTCCTCCGTGTGCAGCAGGGGAGAGAGTGAGCTGCATTAGCAAGCTTCGGCCGGCCCGGTGTGCTCTCCTTGCCTCACTCCACTCCATTAGTCATGCTGTCTCCTTTTCTATTAGCTTCCTTCAATATTTTATGGGGGCTGTTTCCCTTCAGGTAGCAACAATGCCAGGGTCAGCAGAATCCAGTGCCATGTTCTCAAGCGCCAGCACTGTGACCGCTGTATATTATTTACCGGAGCATTATTATGGCTCACTTGCTTTGCACAACGTGAAAAGGCCTGTCAGGTCCTTTCCTAATCAAGGAGAGAGAGAGGGACTCCAAAACAGCAGGCGGCATCATGTGCCAATCCCCCTCACTCACCCAGCCCAACACATGCAATCACAAAATGCCACTTGACCCACAACTCACACACACTGTGCCCACCCCCTGCTCCCTTTGTGCCAATCTGTCTCCTGGGCTGAATGGCAATTCAGCCCGTACCCACGTGCCTGGAAGTGTGCATTGATTGTCGTCATCGTTTAAACTTGGACTTTTTCATTGTTTTTTTTAAAGGTTGGCCTGAGGAGATGCGCCACAAATGGGGCATACATGCAGTGGTGCTCTTCCCACTTGAGGTTCCCAGAAACTGGAGTCCAGAAGCATACTGCCTCCGACAGTGGAGATAGACCACAAAACCCTCAGAAGAACCCTGTGGTGCTGGATTGGGCCGAAGGGGGTCCATCTGGTCCAGCACCTTATTCTCATAGTGGCCAAGCAGATGCGTCTTCTGGGAAGCCTGCAAGCAGGATCTGAGTCTTGCAACAGCAATCCTCCCCGCCTGTGATTCCCAGCAACTGATAATGACAACATTGAGCCCAGAAACATTTGCTTTATCTTTGTTTTTAATGATGATAACTTCATGTATGTTTTGCCGTGTTTTGTTTACAGTTTTACTTGTATTCTGCTCAGAAAGCTTTTCAATCAAACAGTTTATAAATCTTCTAAACTACAGGTTGTCTCCAACCAAGTTCTTTTCAGAATAGACCCATTGGAATTAATGGACCTACGTTAATCACGTATCTCAGTTTCAGTGGGTCTACTCTCTGCAACACTGGCTACAACCCTAACAAACAATCAAAGAGGCTTCACATCCGAAGGGAACGCAGACACTTTGCAGCCTTCATACTAGGCTTTGAAACCAGGCCACTTCATCCGCGATGAAGGGGAGGCACTCTGTGCATGCTTAGAATGGATTTTCCCCCCTGCATGCCCAGGGCATTGAAAACAGGACTTGTAGACCAACAACCTGCCTTCATTCAGCCCTGTTTAAAATTTTTTTTTAAAATAACCTGTCATTTATAGTCATTTATTAGCAACAGACTTGCAACCATGCAGCATCAACATTTTAAAAAAGAACAGTGACCGAAGGATGCCTTCCAAATAAACATACTTGACCCGGACTTCAATTACCCAACCTGGCAAAAATATTCTGCTTCTTCCTAAACCAAATGCTGTCATCTGTCGTGCCTTTTTCCAGCTCTGTGTGCATGAGACTGGCTTTTTTCCATCGCTGCTTCCCCCACTCTTTCAGTTCTCACAGCCAAGGGAATGTGCGCGCATATGCGCGCACACACAGAAGAGCAAAGGGCAGGCATTAGGCCAACTCCATTTTTTTTATTTTCCATCTCTCTACTGCCTAGTTTGGCAAAAGAACAAAGGCAGACTGTTCTCTGCTAATCCCTCCTCCGTAGCAAGGACTGGGAGCACGGGACAAGCACATGCTGAACCATGAGAGGGGGGGAAGTGCATGCATCACTGTACACTGGCTTTAGGAGTGCCACATGGCTAATACCTGCTGAGTCACATCTGGTTCAATCCAGTGGTGTTTCCACTGCAAAGCAGTCTGTCTCACACATAGGAGAGGCGTCCGTCAGTGTGTCAGATCGCTGGCTCCGGCAACCGAGCAATGCAGGAAGAAGAATGCCCCATTTCTTTTCTGGATCGCCACTTGGCTGAACTCACCCCATTCTCTCTCCCTTTCTCTCTGATGAGAAAGGGCAAAGGGCAAAGAGTTCAGGCCTGAGCTCTTCATCTCGTCAGCTGTTCTCCAATGGGATGAAGTGCTTTGAAGACAGCAGGGCTGACATAGTCAGGCATCTGCAGAGGGCCCACAATCCAGCAGGGGCCCCAGTGACAAGAGCCCCCTGGAATTATGAACATAAGAAGATCCTGCAGGATCAGGCCGGTGGCCCATCTAAGTCCAGCATCTCAATGGCCAACCAGGTGCCCCAGATGGGAAACCCACAAGCAGGAAGTGAGTGCAAGAGCAACTCTCCCCACTTGCGATTTCTAGCGCCTGGAATCCAGAGGCATACTCTCTCCAACAGTAGAGGGAGAACAGAGCCATCATGGCTAGTAGCCACCGATACCCTTTTCCTCCCTGAATGTATCTAATCATCTTTTAAAGCCATCCACGCTGGTGGCCACCACTGCCTCTTATGCAAGCGAATTCCCTGCGTTTAACTCTTACAATATTATTGTATCCAAAATGAGGGTCTGCTATGGTGGGGGCAGCTTCCCTATCAGGTGTTTTGAGTTCTTTTTACCATAAAAGAGTAAACAGAGTTTGGGGGAGTGGGGAGGAAAAAAGAAAGTTGGGGGAAGAAAAGTAACTACTGGGGTTTTTTTTTGGGGGGGGGGAAATGAACCCATGAGTCCTGGCCTCTGGCATCTCTACCTGCAGCACAGTAACCTGGGCTTTGACAGTGCATAATCAATGGATTCCTTGGTGCCTGTCAGTCTGCATTTAAACTGAGTGGGTTGTGTCTGGGATGTTCGAGGTGGAGGAGGAAATCTATCCAAGTGTTTGAGATAAATTAATGGTCCGTGTGTGAGAGAGAGGGGGTCTCTTTCTCACTCCTTAAGTCAGCTCCCAAACCTACTTTCAGAATTTCAAAAGCTGGCCTGTCTGTAACTCTCAGTACGCGCAGGCTGCCCCTCCTTATGCATCCATTTGGGATGCCCGCAGGAAGCTCTTCTACTGAGTCAGAACCTTGGTCCATCTAGCCCAGAATTGTCTACACTGACTGGCAGCAGCTCTCCAGAGTTTCAGGCAGGAGTCTTTTCCCAGGACTACCTGGAGATGCCTTCAGGGATTGAACCTGGGACCTTTAGCATGCAAAGCAGGTGCCCCACTACCAAACTATAGCCCTTCTCCTAAGGCAGGGGTGGGGAACCTTTTTGGCCCAGCAGGCCAGATCTTAATCTCTTCCCCACCAACTCTGTGGGCAGGGCCAGCCATCTGTCAATATCTGATGTCATGATGATGCCAGGCGAATGACAGGTGAGCAGCCTTGCCCACCTGCCAACGTTGGCTCAGGGTGGGGAGAGAGAGGGACCAAGGAGGACTGAACTCCCCGTGCATCATGTGGTACACAGGGAGTTCAATCCTTTCTGTAAGGTTTGGGTGTGCAAGAGAGTTCCACGTGGAACCAAGGAGGACTGAAATCCTCATGCATCATTCTGCAGGGCTCAGAGACCTGAGCAGTCAATACAGCCCACACCAGGCACCACACATGACATCAGGTGTGAAGAAAGCAGGCGCAGTTTGGGGAAAATAGGCCTGGTAGGCCAAATCTGACCTGCAGGGCAGAAGTTTCCCACTCCTGTCTTAAGGCATAGGGACATAGAAAGCTGCCTTTTTGCAGAGTCAGACCATCGGCCCATTGACCAGCAGAGTCTCCCCGCCTTCCAGGCAGGAGACTTTCCTATCCCTATCTGGAAATGGTGGGGGATGACCTGGGAGCTCCTGCATGCACACCAAGAGCCCTGCAGCTGAACAGTGATGGCGATGGGTCAGGCAATGAGAGGGAGGACGAGAAAGAAAGATGGGCATGGGACACCTGGATCAGAGGTTTGTGGCAAGGAGGAGCACAGGTAACACACACGGTGGTCTTGACACTGGGCATTATTGCTCAGTGGCTTGAAAAATGCTAGGAGGACCTTCTTCAGGGAGTCTATTCCAGTTAACAGCAGCAGGAGGAGGAAAGCCATTCAGTGTTGTCGTGGCATTGAGGAGAGTCCTCCATGCAAGTCAAGGTGCCTGTTCTGCAAGGTTCCCAGGCGCCCAAGTTAAGCATCAAGTGTTTTCACTGCGAGAGAGGCTACAGAGAGTGTCACGATTGCAATCTGTAAGCACCCTTGTGGGGAAGGAGCGGGTAGGGTGTTCGGGAAATAGCAGTTTCTCCTGAAGAGTGCTTAACACTACTCAGTTAAACCTGGAAACACGGCACACAAACCTCACGCGCAGAAACAAGGGGATTGACATCTGGAAGCAGGAAGTATCTGGAGTCTGCAAACAAACCAAATGGCACACGTTTTCTCCCAGTTGGCTTCTGAAGGACAGCACAGCTACAGCAGATTAGGGATGTCCACGTAAAGTTTATTAAAGAACGCCAGAAGTTTCTTGCAGGGTGTTAAGAAAAGGCCCTACAGCAGTCCAAGGTGAGCCAGGAGCCCTGAGCCAGGAGCCCTGAGCCAGGAGGTGCAGAACAAGCCAAAGACCAGGGCCGAAGGACAAGTGAAGAGACAGGATCAAGCATCAAGCCAGAATTTAGGACTGAAGAGCCAAGCCAGAACTACAGGGCAGACCAGGAGGCTGAAACAAGGAGCAAGCCGGCACAATCAAGGATACCATCATGGGCCCCATGGGGCACTTCTGGGGAGTGATCAAGAGGAGGAAGAATGGGATCCAGTGACAACTGAAGAGGCACAGTCTGATGATGAGCTGGCCTTGTCCCCATCCCCCAGCCCTGCCTTCTCGCCTGAGTCGTCACTTGTGCCTCCTCTTGCGGAAGAGGAATCAGAGACACAACCAAAGGCAGTGCTAGCGAAGGATCTGGCCAATGACACACCAGTGGATGCACAGACACCAGTGGACTGCACCAGCTTTTCAACCTGTTTGTGGGAGTGCTCGGTTGCTCACACAGTCCCATTCAGAGAAACTTTCCCCATGTAAATAGAAAGCCTGCCCCAAGCCTATGTAAATGGTCTCCAGGGCCGTGACTAATTGCTGAAACAACTTCTTAGCTTGAGTAGTCATGCCTAGTTATGCTGTGTAGAGATGTAGAATCCTGTATAATCTGTAAGCTGATCTATGAAACACTCTAAAAAAACTGAGATTGCACTTTAAACATAACAGAGAACACATTAGAGAGTCTGAATCCAGCGGGGTTAGCCAGGGCAGATACAGGAACACACCAGAACTCAGGAAGATGTCACTGTTTATGCAAGGTGCATTTTGGAACAGAGGCTCCTCTTATATTTCTTTCTTCCCAGAAATAACCAGCAGTCAGCCTGGGTAGGGGGTAGTGAAGACCAGAAGGCCACCACTTGCAGTTCAGGGGTTCATAACACGGGGCAGCCGTACACAGATTCTAGTGTTGTTATCGCTCCTGCTAAGAGCAAACTCGAGTGGTGAGTGCCAACAGCTATACAGTCAAAATGAAACCTCTGAGAAACAACAGGGAGACATTAGCACACTCCGGAGAACCCTGAAGTTTGCAGAAATATATAAATATATATTTTTAAAAACAACTTTAAATAAAAGTCTACGGGAGAAATCCCTCCACCCTCCAAAATTAGAACTGAGAGTGCTCAATGGCCATAGAATGATTGTTTGCGGGGGGGGGACTGGAAATTTGGGGGAGGAGATATATATAATGGGATATATTGATGGAAGGCATGCCTGGCTGGAACCCAGAACAGGAGCACTCTAAGGATACACTACAACATTTAGCGGCTGGTGCTACTTGCACATTCAAAAAACAAACCTTTCCAATGTGTGACAGCAAAGTCTATGCCTGTTTTATTTTAATTCGGAAGGGGGGAGGAAGTGTGCCTCTCTTCACAGACATTTTGGAAACTCCTAATAACATGCACTGAATGCAGAAATCTGACCTACACCTGCTTTTGCCTTCCACATGGTTCTCAGTCCGCAGTGAGGTGGTCAGTGTTGATGCTATACCACTTCTGACAGCAGGTGAGTACGCTTATGATTGAATGAATGCTATTTTTTTTTAAAAAAAAAGAAAAGTCCCCAACTGTGGAAATCTGGAAAGTCAGGGAGAAGCATACCCTCACATACTAGGTTTCCACATGCTTGGCTATCTGTTGCATGGAAGAACGTTCCAGGCTGTGAAAGTGCATTCTGCCATTTAAAGTGGTTCAATCCAGGAACAAGATGACAACCTCAGTCAGGAGGATTAGGCCTGAATCTCAGATCTTTGCACCCTCTTCCCCCCCCCCATGGTCACCAGCATGCAAAGCTGATATTTGAAACACTTCTTTCCCACGTCTCTCATTTTTGCATCACGTCGTCCCCCCCACCGCCAGCAGGTCTGAGCACTGTGAGCAAGAAGTAGCAATGCGGTTTGTGTATCCTACTAAAAGATATTTAATAAATATGCAAATCGCTTGCCGTGTCTCCTCAGGCAGGTGAGGGGTGTGTGTGTGAGAGACAGAATTGTAGTTAAGTATTAAATCTAGTTGCTGGCAAAGAGCCCGACAAAGAGAGCAGAATAAAGTGAACATTGAGAGAGAGAAGGAAGGAAGGAGAGAGCATCCATCTATGCATTTATTTTATTTATTATTACATTTATATCCCACCTTTCCTCCAAGGAGCTGAAGGTGGCATACAAACATGCCCCTTCCCCGTCCCATTTTATCCTCACAACAACCCTGTCAGGTAGGTTAGGCTGAGAGACAGCGACTGGCCCAAGGGCATCCAGTCAGCTTCATGGCCTAATGGGGATTTGAACCCAGGTCTCCCGCATCCCAGTCCAACACCCTACCCACTAATAATGCAGCAATGTCCCTCATTTCTGGGTGATGACGCTGGGTTTGCTTACACAATTAAGAAGCAGAAGGTGTTGCTTAAAAAAAGTCATTACTACATTTATATGCCACTTTTCCTCCTCCTCCCCATTTTATCCTCATAACAATCCTGTGAGGTAGATTCAGACTGTAGGAAGTGCCCTGATAGGTTAGACACACCTGGGAGGACCTGAGCGCAACAGCAACTCTCCCCACTTGTGATTCAGCAGACCACCTCTACCAATAGAGGTAGAACATAGCTGCCTTGGCTACTACCCCTTGATAGCCTTCCCCTCCTCCTTCAATCTGCCCAATTCTCTCTTAAAGCCATCCCAGCTGGTGGCCATCATCGCATCTTGCGAGAGCAAATCCCATAGTTTGACTATGCGCTGTGGGATTTAGTGCATCCTGTTGTCTGCCCTGGATCTTTCAACATTCAGCTTTGCTGGATGTCCCCGAGTTCCAGCATTATGAGAGAGGGAGAAAAATGCTCTTTATTTTTAATCGTTATCTTTTTGTCTTTTTACTATCACTTCCCTATATATGTATGCATGTCTGTCTTTCTGTCTGTATATATATGCATATTGTATTTTATGTATTTTAATTGTATTTTGTGTATTATAATTTGCTGTAATGTCTTCTGTTTTTTTAATTATTGTTGTTATAATTTATTTATACTCCGCCTTTCGGCCAAAGGCCCTCAAGGCGGCTTACAAAAAACACAAATATAAAAATGCAATATAAAATACATCAATAAAATAATACAATTTACAAAATACAATTTACAAAAGTTAAATTATGTATAATTTTATTATCTATGTGTGGGATTTTATTGTAAGCCGTCCTGAGTGCCCTATTGTAGGGTAGAAGGGCGGGACAGAAATATTTTAAATAAATAAATAAAACTTCTCCCTATCCCCTTGCTCCACACCGTGCATATCCTATGAACTCCTCTCTTCCTCACAGTGTTATCATGCAGTGACTGGTTAAGCATGTAAGGAAATGAGACAATCATAACTCCCTGTCCTCATTTTTCAGCTTCACTGGTTGACCCCACTGCTTGTCCTATTATTATGAGGGAGAAGGGTTTTTTTAAGCTTTTATCTACTTTCTTCTCACATACTTTTATACACTTCTATCAATGCCCCCCCCTAATTTTGCACACTATCAGAACCCAGTGGGGCCATCCAAGGAAGCTGAATGCTGGAAGTTTCAGGACAGACAAAAGAAAGGATTTCTTCACATAGTCCATAGTTAAACTATGGAATTTGCTCCCACAAGTAGTGGTGACCACCAGCTTGGATGGCTTCAGAATATAATGGAACAAATTAATGGAGGAGAAAGCTATCAACAGCTACTAGCCACGATGGCTCTGTTCCGCCTACACATTGGGAGGCAGTATACTTCTGAAAACCAGTTGCTAGAAAGTGCAGGAGGGGAGAGTTGCTGTTGAGCTCTGGTCCTGCTTGCAGGCTTCCCATAGGTTCATCTGGTTTGCCACTGTGACAACAGGATGATGGGCTATGTTGGGGCTTTGGCCTCATCCAGCAGGGCTCTGGATGTTAGAGACCACCAGCCTGGGAAAGGCTGCTTTAATACCTCCAAGTCTGTATCTAAGGATCTTAAAAAATGGTGGCAGCCTTCTAGCATGCAGGAGATGTGTCTTCGAGGTATCCAGTGCTGGCCAGTGCCTGGGATTTCTCAACAGCACTGGAAAACTGGGCCAAAATCCTCCAGAAGATGGCGTTTGCCATAGCGCTCATTCCTCTCCTCCTTCCCCACAAGTCAGTTGCGGACTGTTATGATTTTGTTCTCATATTATTGCCTGGGCTTGTGGCTCTTTGTAGGTGTTTATGGTGCAACAAAGCAGAATTCAGACTCCCAATAAAGCCTGAGAAGAATCCTTGTTTTTTAAGCAGGCACCTGGCTGGCGTTTTCACCCTTAACTACCAGTTCTTTTAAGAAGGGACTTTCTTGCTTTTAAAAAAAGAAGCATCCACAGCAACAACAAGATCAGGCTAACCTATTTACTCCTTTGGCAAGGGTCGATTTCAGGGGGCTTGGCTGACCCACTGGCAAAGCTGTGTTTGGCCAAGTCAGTGCCAACCATAGATTGCCAGCTCCCCTCGCTGGGCACAAAACAGAAAAGCTGTAAGCCTTTTCACTGGGCACTTAGTTGTACCCACCCAGGAATGATGAAAACTGCAGGAATAAGAAGGAGAGAGAGAGGATTATCGACTAAGAAGTCCACAAGGTTACCGACAAAGAGAAAAGAGGGCAGATAGGAAAATGAGAGCAGAAAATGATCCGGCTGCTGAGGTTCAGTGGATCAAGGACTAGTCTGAACCCACAGAGTGGGGAATTTGAAATCCTAACATGGGTCAGAAACACAGAGCAGCACTAATTCTATGCAGCTATTCAAAGCCATGAGATCGCTAAGCAAGTGGTGGTGGGGAATGGTTTGTTCTAGGGAGCTCATTGGGTGTGTACTTCCCAATTTGGAAACGCTCACCTGATAATGATCATCACAAATACAGAGCAAGCCCTGTGACCTCTGAATTGTTCTTTGGCTCAGATTTTAACCTGAAACCAGAAGAATCCAGCTTCTTTCCTCCTCTGACCTACCATGCTGGGAACTGGGGTTCATTGGAAGTGCTAGCAACCATTGGAGCCTCTTAAGGCAACCCATTTCAGGACTCTGGAGAGCTCCCAGTGGACCCTGCTAGCTGAGCTTTGGAAGATGGTGTCTCAGCAAAGGCTCAGAGGCTTAAGAAGGCTGGGCTGTTTTTTTTCCACTTCCAGGGGGCCACAGCCACGGCGACACACACACACACAAAACCCTTGCAATTCTTAAAAGGCCCATATCCATTTCTGCAGCCTCATGCTCCTGAAGGGCTTGGCAGCAGTAGACTCAGCCTCTATCTGATAGAAGAGCCACATCCTCAGGGGCAGCATAGAAGGGGCTGCTTGAACTCTGCCTCTCCAAGAGGGGTGCCTTGTGATGCATATGAATCTGATTCCTCCCCAAGGACCCAGGTGCAAGGGATGTGACACTACCTACTCACAAGAACATAGGAAGAACGCTTAAACTGGGCCAGACCCTTGGTCCATCTAGTGCAGTATTGTCTAGCCTGATGGGCAGTGACTCTCCAGGGTTTCAGGAAGAGATCCTGGGACCTTCTGCATGCAAAGTGGCTTTGACATGGGGCTCTGGCCCTTCTCCTAATGGAGATGTCAAATATTAGAAAGCCACTGTCTATCTACGGTCAACCTCACCTGAATCACAGATGGTGGTGCATTGTTTCTCAGGAGATTTCTGCACCAAAACATCTTTCCAAACTCCCATGCATTTTAATAGATACATTTTAACTTGGCCATTCCTTTGCTACTCTGAGAAAGAACCTCGCTATAAATATACCGCATGCAGGTGATTAGAAACCCCCTGCTTATTTTCCCTTTTTAATAAATGAATCAGTGTTTCCACAGCATTTGAGTTACAGCATGCTTCCCAATGGCATGCCATTTATCGTTCTGATAAGGTTTTTTTTCCTCCTCTTTGTCTCAAAAGAAAACCAACACAACTCCTGGCTGCAATGATGACACAAACAAGGGAAGCGATAAAATAAATTTTGCCATGGAAGGATGTTTATGACTGTGCCCATGTTTTAGGAGAAAAACAGACAGGCGTTTATTTTTATTAATTATTATTAATCAATGGACATCCGCTATAAAGCTTCTCAGAGCCTGAAAATGATCCATCGATTGTATGTGTGTGCACATATAAGGGAGGCGAGGAAGTGAAATAATTATTAACAAATGGAACACACCCATGGAGGGGGGAGAATTGGATTCATCTGGATTACTTCCAACTCATTACAAATAATGTTGAAGTCTTGAGGATCAAACCATCATCTCATCAATGAAGGTTAAACGTTCTATCACACCAGCTCCTTACACAGTAAGTATCACATCCCACATTCATGTATGGAGCTTGTGATAGCATTTATCACAAGGCATCAGAGTTCTGGCAAGGCAGAGGTCTTCCAAAGCAAATAAACTCACAGTGGAGACTGATGACTCCAATGCCAGTGGGACAGTGAATCCACTCCGGGTTTTAGCCCAAACCTTCAAGGAGCTGTCCAAGGTCCTGAACCTTGTTTGAGGGGGATTGCTTTCAGGACCATGGAGAGATCCTTGAAAGTTCAGACCCAAACCCAATAGGACTCACTGATCCACTGCAAGCTCAGCTTGGCCCAAAGAGTTCCTTCTATTTGCACAAACAGCTATTGGGATTTTAGGTGCCAGAGGAAACCGCCTTCTTGGGGGGAATTTGCAGGTGCTAGAATGTTTGAACAACACAGAATTATAACAGAAAAATAATCCTCAACAGCATATCTGTAGGCTGCTTTAGAGTTGTTGGTTTGTTCTTTTAAGCGCTTCCTGTAACTTATCTTGATAATCCTTACATCCCTGACCGTTAACCATGCAGGCTGGGGCTGATGGGAGTTGGGATCCAATATCTGGACAGGCGGCAGGTTCCCCATCCCTGCACTGGACTTTGGTTCCCCTGCTCTGCCCTCTCCTTGACCAGCGCTAATGCCTCTTGCTCACCCGGATGGAGAGGAGTGGGTGGGAATCTGCAAATAAACCTCTTGTCTTTTGCATGGCTGGAAGGTGCCCTATTGAACCTGGGTGGCATAGGGAGATAGGAAGCTGGCCTTATACCGAATCAGACCACTGGTCCATCACACTCAGTATTGTCCACACTGATGGGCAGCAGCTCTCCAGGGATTCAGACTCTAGCAGCCTTAGTTGCAGATGCCATCGGGGATTGCACCTGGGACCTTCTGCGTGAAAAGCAGGTGCTCAGCCACTGTGCTCTGGCTCTTAAGAATCACCCAGTGCATAGCGGACCTCTGGAATTCACACCCAACATGAGGCAGTGAGGGCCACCAACTTAGATGGCTTTAAGAGAGGATTAGAGAAATTCATGGCAGATAAGGCTCTCAACGGCTACTAGACATGAGGGCTACATTCTGCCTCCACGGTCAGAGCCACTGCGCTTCTGGATACCAGTTGCTGAGAACTGCAAGTAGGGAGAGGACTTGTTGCGCTCAGGTCCTGCTTGTGGGCTTCCCAGAAGGGGCATCTGTTTGGCCACTGTAAGAACAGGAGGCTGGACTAAGTGGCCCTTGGCCTGATGCAGCAACCTCTCCTTATGTTCTTAAGTAATATAAGCTTGTATCCAACTTAGGCTGCAATCCAATAAATGCATACTCAGAAGTACGCTCCACTAGGTTCAATGGTACTCCCAGGTAAGTGTGTGTTGGATTGCTGCCTAAGTCCTACACACATTGAAATCAGTGGGCCTAAGTCATATCCATTCATGTCAATGGATCTGCTCTGCGTAGGACTGACTTCGGATGCAACTCAAAATATGGATAAAAACAACAGAGATGGAGGGAGGCGAGAAAGAAGGAAATGCATCAGCCAAGGAAGTGGGGAGGGGATAGACCGTCTCACTCTCTCTGCATCCTCGCTCTTATAGAAAAGGAGCCCCCTCCCAAAGAGATCAACCATTGGGTGAGATAATGGCAAGGTCTCTGACAGTAGGTTAGGGGAGGGGAGGTGACATCCCTATTGAGTCAGGTGCTTCATCAAACCGAGAACTTTGACTTGCCTCTATTTACGGGGTCTATTACTCCATTATACTGAGTACTTTGCTTTCCACGGGCTCCTAGACTTCCAGTCGTTAGAGGTAGTTATCTCTATGCAATTTAATTAAAGTCTAGTGTTTAATGACACAATGTGCCGCTAATTATTTCTTGTGGCTTGCCGGGAAATTTCTTTTTTAGTCCGTTCCTTTTATTTTATCTTTTTTTAAAAAAAAAAAAGGCAACAAAGCCAAGGGAGGGGTGAGGAATGTAATTACGCTGATCTTCAAATGAAAAGGTGAGGCGTATAAGCAAGGAATGGGACAGCATGAGAATGAGGACTCAAAGGCATATCGGATGATGCAGGAAGAGGTCAGGAGCAATTGAGCGTTGATGGGTAAGCTGGGACCCTCCCACATGTTGCTGGATTCTCTTTCCCTGCTCCTATCCTTGGAGATACGTTGAAAGGCACAGGTAGCCAATCTGATGTGCTCCATATGTTGCTTCAGGAGAGGTAGAGCAACCACCCTGCTTGGCTGCAACAATCCCAGGTTTTGAGCATTCAACAAAGAACTCAGCAACTCCATGGGAGACAGGAAGGAACCAGCATTCAAGATGGTTCCCAGGCTTACAAAAAGTGTTCTCATGGTCATCTTAAGAGAGTTCCCAGTGGATCCCATCCTCATGATACTTGGGGGTGATTTCCATGTGTGTTTGGGCCCTGGGAGAGAGCCAGGGTGGATGGACTGAGTCCTCCTGGCTGAGAGTCAGGAGGCTGAGAGATGTTGAGTGGGGAAGTGCATTGATATTCATTCACTAGTAACTTGTATTCTGTATGGATTTATTATTATTATTATCATTATTATCTTGTCTTTTCCCCAAAACTGGGATTCAAGGTGGCTTACAAAAATTAAAATACTGATAAAAACATACAAAAAGTGATTCTTAACATGTAATTAAATTATCTATAGATTTTTAAACCATTTAAACATATCCATTTTTTCAAAAACCAAAGATAAAAAGTAGACCAGCACACTAGTAAAGCTCTTGCAATCCCAAAAGCCTATCAGAATAGAAAGATTTGCACCTGCTGGCGGTAGGACAGAAAGGAGGGAGCCAGTCTAACCTCCCTAAGAAGGGAGTTCCAGAGCCTTGGGGCAGCCACCAAGAAGGCCTGTGTTCCACCAGATGTGCCTGTGAAAGATCATTTATTTATTTATATATATTAAGGGGTATAAAAATATTGTATATATTATATATATTAAGAGGTATTTATTTATATATATCAAGGGGTATAGAAATAGCATAAATGAATAAACTCCACCATCATCTCTGACCTTTGGTCATGCTGGCTGCACCTGATGGGGGTTGGGAGATCAACAACATCTGGAGGGCTGCAGATTATCAATTCCTGAACGAGACCATCACTTGCCTTTATTGCCCTTTGCTACCTCCATAATGCTGCCTTCTTTTAATGCAGGGACAAGGACAGGGACTCTGGCGCCCTCTAGACGTTGCTGGACTATGACTTCCATCAGCCCTGAACCATTGGCCATGCTAACTGCTGGAGCTGCTGGGAGCTGGCATCAACAGCATCAAAGTTGGGGAAAGCTGCCCTTGAACATGAAAAGGGGATGAAATTAGATAGTCAGTGTCATCAAATTGAGTCCAGCAATATCTAGAGGGCTGCAGGAAAGTGAAATGGGAGGGGGGATCTATCATGAACTTTGAGTGCTCCCAGCCAACTTCTGTAACCAAAGATGGTGAGGCATGGAATGGGCCTCCCTCCCCAGTTCAGCTTCCAGGTTGACAAAGCAAGGCCAAGTTCTAAAGTGCGGTGACGGCTCATGAAGACAATGGAGGGTTTATCTGCTACAGCAACAGATGGGGATAGAAAATGTTAGTGACTCAGCACAGGTGAAGACCTCAGTTAGAGTCAAAGCTTCTGTGATGGATACCACCAGTAAACAAGGACGTTGACAAATTGGACTGTGGGAACAGGGTGGTCATGTTGCTCATGTGCGTCGGAACCAGAGTCAATGGGAAGTCCCATACCAGAAAACACAACTTGAATTTATTAATGACTTAAAAAAAAACACCCATCAATAAAGTACTCTGCTGGGCAGTTTACAACAGTTATGAATTTGGGGGTGGACAGAGAAAGAGAGAGAGATTGACATACGAAGTGGCTTCACACCAAGTCAGGCCATCAGCCCATTTAACTCAATATTGCCTACTCACTGACTGGTAGTGAACTCTCCAGGGTTTCAAACAGAGGATCTTCCAAGGCCCACCTGGAGATCCTGGGGATTGAACTCGGACCTTCTGCATGCAAAGCAAGTGCTCTACCACTGAGTTGCTAAAATCATGGAGAACCACTGTCCATCAATGTAAATAATACTGACCTAGGTGAACCAAAGGTCTGACTCAGTATAAGGCAACTTCCTGCATTCCTATCCATCCAATCTGGTATTTGGCCACCATTCTGTTCTCTGACTATATCTCCTGCCTCTGGGCCTCAGCTCCTGCTTCCTTGAACAGGTACCTAACCTCTAGTCCATTTATGACTGTGCCTCCAGTGCACATGCCCATTGCCTTACCTGTGTCAGACTCAAACCCCATGGTAACCCATCACAAGCCAGGCCCCAGGTCTGTCAAAATTCAATGAGCAGATACTTAGCACAATAGGAGCTGAAATATGACAGCTGTGAAGTATTGGGCTTAAACACTACAAAATCCATGATGCACTGCAACTTTGAGAACTGAGAATACCATCAGCCTCAATTCTGCAAAATAAAATAAACATTTGAGAGTGAAAAAGTAAGAAGTGAAAGGCAGAATCCCCTTTGGAACAAGCTGAATTCTGAATTGGATGGTACTTCAACTTTCTGCAGGAATCCAAGAACCCGGAAAGCAAAATAAACTCCTCCGCAAAATGCCTTCATAGTTCTGCACATCCCTAATGAGGACAAAATAGTCCTCTCTAAGGTGAACTGGTTCTCTGCCACTTGGCTGAGCAGGTTGACTGCCAATAAGAAATGCCCGGCAGGTAGCAAACTTGTAGATTATCTCAGCACCTTAGAAAGGCCAAGTTACCGGGCAGTATGCTTAAGCACAACACCAGCATGTGGCTCAGTTGCACTGCATTACATTTAGGTTCAATCTTGGCACATCATTATGTCCGTACATCAGGTAAAAGCAGTTGTTTTCTGCAGGAGGGCCCTGCCAGTTGCTAACACAATGTCACATTAAGCGCAGCTGTTCATTAGCTCACTCCTGTGAAAATTAGCATGCAGAATGCCATGGATGACATCACCCTTGGGCAAGGAACGGGGCCGCACGTTATACAATCATTATGGCAAAGGCACACTAATAAAGACACCCAGGCTGTTTCCAAAGTTAAGAGGAATGGGGTAAGTCAGACGCATTGGAGGAGCAGCCACAGTTGGGTTGGGAAAGGGGAATCTGCAGAAAGAGCTTGAAGGAGGATGGAAGCGGTGGGTTGATGAGCAAAAGCAGAGAGAGGTAGTTAAGATGGCCTTAGTGCTTATATACCCAACCCATCACTGAGTAATAACACTGTAAGAGGTGACAAGATAGACAAGTATGAAATCATGCATGGTGCAGAGAAAGTGGAGACACAAGATGGCATGGGGAGGTGGAGGGGAGGAGAAGGGGCTGGATCCTGGCCGGCCAACGTCCCCTCTGTTGTAAGTGGAGCTAAGGGGGAGGAGCTGTCCCTGTCAAAAGTGCTGAAGCCGTCTGCTTTGACACTTTCTTCTTGCAAGCCACTAGGACCTTCCCCTGGGTCCCATCCTATATCATCTTATCATCACTCCAGGAACATTCCATGGGGCTCATGCCACTTAAGAAGTTACAGTTCCTAGGGTGCTTTTTTGGGAAGCTGTGACTGTTTAAAGTCATATGATACTGTTTTAAAGGTGAAGTGCTGATGGAGCCACTCCCATCCACCTGTCGACAGTCATGCAGGTACACATAAGCAATCACTGCCCCATTCATCCTCCTCTCTGCTTCATTCATTCATTCTCCCTCTCTATCAGCTAAGGGGAGGGCACCACAAAGGAGATGGAGGGCTGCATGCACCACCCCCTGGACAGTGAGCCACCTACTTGTTCCAAATCAGAAATTTCCAGGGCATCTAGTTCTATATAATCTACTCTGATTGGCAGCAGCTCTCCAAGGGTCTCAGGCAATTCAAACCTCATCAACTGATCCTTTTTAACTGGAGGTGTTCAGGATCAAACCTTCTGCGTGAAAAGCAAACACTCTGCTCCTGTTCTACAGTCCCTCCCGCAGTGAGGGAGGGCAAAACATTATCGCCAGCCGAGTAAAATGTTTAATATAGCAGCAATGCTGTTTGCATTTAATAAACAGGGGGCAAAACAAGAGGTTGGCAGGATTTATTCATGGATTTATTTGAGGCTATGAAATCTTTACAGAATAAGGTCATGGGTGGAAGTGGGAAAAACACTTTAAAGGGGTGATTTTAAAAGAGAGAGAGAGATTAAATCTGCAAATCTGGCACTTTCCAGCAAGGACTTGCCACAGAAGTCTTATTCCAGCCCCCGCAATCCTCCAATGGTTGCGGCATATATTTATCATTTTGCAAATTTACAAGCTGGAGCGTTGTTTTTTGTGCCATGCAAAAGTTTATTTGCTTTTAGTGAATGTAAACAGTAGGCAAAAGCTCAAAGCCCCAAAGAGGCGTCTTGGATAAAAATACAGACAAAAACAGATTTCGCAAGCAATATGCTCTGCTTCTGAGGAGCAATTTCCGTGAAATGTTTTGGCGCTGTTATTGTCAGCCAAGCTGCACACTTTAGTTCAATACGAACCTTGCTGACAAAAGAACTGCATGCAGATGCTCTCGGATGGGACTCCTGGGTTCCTGCTGTTGCCCAATTGCATACAAGCATGCGCAAAAGCCAGAGATGGAATTCCATCGTTAAGCTTTTTTTCCCTTTATCCCTAAGCAGCAGGTTTCTACAGGAAATCTGCTTGGCTGCTCAAATGTTACCCTGTTCCACATGAGTGGCCATTTATCCTTAAACATGATCAGTTGATTACTTTAATTAAACTCCCTAGGTGGGTTTTTCCCCCCTGCAGGAGCATGCTTCTCTCTCCAGCTCAGCATCATGGGCCTTGTAGTCATAACAGGCATGCTTGGGCGTCATGTTGGCTTTTCTAGTTGCAACATTTATGTGTCAGTCTCGCTGCATCATGGGTTTTGTAGCTGTAACTCACGCTTCAGACTCACTGCATCGTTGGCTTTTATAGTTGTAATTAGGGGTGTTCACCAACCAGAAGATTTGGTTTGGACACAGATTTGGTGCTTCAGAAAACTGCTGTTCCTCAATCCAAAGTACTTCAGAGGCTGCCCAATTTGGCTCATGGTTTGAGGTTGAATCTGCTTCAGAAAAACAAAGGTTTTTTTCCCCTTACATATTCACTATTATGGGGAAATTAGGGCACCTGTAACTTTCCCCCCCCTTTCAACAGAAGTGAATAAAATTTGCAAGCTTAGTAGCTCCTCCAGACAGGATAAAGCCTGTCAAACTACAAGCAACCCTCGGGGTTTTATACAAGGCACCTTTATTATTATTATTATTATTATTATTATTATTATAATAAAAGGAGTCTAACTTTTTATGGCAGAATTTGATGAAATTTTCCAGCATGGTAGAACCTCCTGTGGGGATGAATGCTATCAAATTTCAGGAGAATAGGCTGCTGTGCTTTTCCTGCAAGGTCAGCGTTTACAGTTTTATGGTGGGCAAAATAATTCCCTATGAATACTAGCTTGACCTGTCCATCTCAGTATAGTTTTTTCCCCACCCCTCTCCTCACCCTAGTGCTTGCTGTACCTTCCCTCTCACCCTCCTACCTTTTCCCATACTTGGCAAGCATAAAGGCACTGGTTTTGTTTTTAGCAGACAATTTATCAAAGCATTTTTTTTGTCTGAGTTGCTATGTTGGTGCTACAACTTGGCTACCAAAGAGCTGAGCCAGATCAAATAAAGTCCCAAGACTCTGTACCTCAGTGATAGGGAATCTGTGGCCCAGAAGAAGTTATCAAACTACAACTCCCATAATCACTGATGTTGTCCTTGCTGGGTTAGGGCAGATGGGAGTTGGAGTCCTCCAAGATCTGATGAGCTACAGGTTCCCCAAACCTGTTGTAGCTGTCCCAATTGGGAAATAACAGTGCCACTGATCAAAATAAACCATCAGCTGAAAGATCTGAAACCACACACACACACACACACACACACACACACACACACATAAACCAGTGTGTTGTAATGGTCATAGGGTCAGACTGGAACCTAGGAGAACAGGGTTCAAACTCAGCCATGAAGCCCACTGGGTGACCTTGGGCCAGTCAGTCCCTCACCCTAACATACCTCACAGGGTTGTTGTGAGGATAAAATGGAGAGGGGTAGAACCATGTATGCCACCTTGAACTCTTTGGAGGAGAAGGTAGGAAAATGTAATAATAACAATAGGCTGCATCCACCCTTAGCCCTACTTAGAGAAGACCCACTGAAATGAATGCACTTCACTTAGTCATGCCAATTAATTTCTACTCTCAGTAGGACTAATTCTGGACACAAATGAATAATAATATCCAAGGAAAAACAGCCAAGAAAACAAGTTGGGGTGATGAAGGAGGAATGTAAAATGCGAACGCAACTGGTGGGTCTTTCTCCACCAGGACAATGCCCTAAAGAACATTCAAGATGCTTCTTGTCCTGATGCTAATGGTAGCCAAATTGACTCTGATCCCAGCACAGGGCAAAAAAAGAATTGCAATTGTGGCACAACAGTATGGCAAGGTGGACCATGGACAGAGAACAGAATAGAGAACCCCTTTAAGGCCTCAGTCTCATGCAGTCCATCCTGGCCTCACCAGGCATTTTCCAAGCAAGACAGCTGGACCTTCTGCATCTAGGATGGCTCCAAGTGCACGACTTGCTCCAGCAAAAGCTGGAGACTGACTGGGACCTTTGCAAGCCTTTCCTCCCACATTACCTTCTCCTAGGATCTCCTGCCCCCTGCTTGAGAAATGCAACTCTCTAGCCTGAAGGCTGTGGCTTCTTGCATGATGCATTCTCTACAGCCGAGAATAAAATGGGGAAGAGAACTAGGTACACCACCTTGAACTCCTTGCAAGAAAGGTGGGATATAAATTCAATATCTTCTCTGACTTGCCTGGGTTCACCTTCAGTCTGTTCACCTCAGGCCATGATCAGCCTATAGGAGATCCTACAGGAATGGGGGGGGTGTCCATGACAAAGCCAAAGGCAAGCTATGCGTGCAGATGTTTCTCGGAGTTCACTCACTCTTTGCCACCCACTCACAAGTAATCTTTATTTGTTATTCCTTTACAGTCACACCACTGTTTAGGGACTCTCTTTTGTTTGTATCTGGACTCTTTTTGTTCGTATCCCACTGCTCCCACCACATGTGACGTCCTTCCCTGGTTCTCCCTGTAGGCTCCTCTTTCCAGCTCAGCGTTCCAGGGGGCTGGGCAGGAAAGTCATACATTTATCTGCAGCAACATGAGGGCAAGAGGCGAGCCCACAACCTTATAAATAATTTGGCAAGAGGAGGGAGCGTGGCTTTGAGAAGCACTTTGTGTTCCCTTTGTGGATCTTTAATGAACCTTTAAACATGCTTTCAAAAAATGGGAAGGGGAAATAAAAAGCCCTCGTTAAGGGTTTTGGCAGATTTGATTAGTGGCTCTGAAGACATGTAAACAGCCACTTAATTGGCAAATCCTTAAGCAACTTAGCAGGGGGAGGGGGGATTTAAGCACAATAAAAAAGGCTCTCCTTTTTTTAAAAAAAGAAAAGTATTTAATTGTTCCAGAAGTCACTCTTCCATCACAAATTGTTTCTTGCATGCCGTGAGGGGGTTCTGAATGCAAAATGGGTCATACCTGGACTGCCATCACAATGGTGCACAGAAAGCCACAATGGTGCAATCTCTTGCATTTTCCGCTGGCAGCCACATGACTCAAGGATGGGGTCCACCTTATGGGCTGCCTGGAACTGTGTGCACGTTTGAGCCTCAGTGACCTCTTCTGGACTAGCAGGGAATAGGGATGTGCAGCATCACACACACACACACCCCACGATTAGAAGGCAGCATGACCCCTCCGGATTATTCAGGCCTAGCATAAATACTGCAACCCTAGATCCACACACCACACATTTAATGCACATTCAAAGCACATGAGACCCCCCAAAGAATCCTGGGAACTGTGGCCTCCCCCTCACAGAGCTGCACATTCCCAGCACCCTTAGCAAACTACAGTTCCCATGTAGCACTGCTAATTCAGCGCTACCAATTAATATCATAAGAACAACAGGAGGTAAAATACCAAGCCACACTTTTAATATGATCATCATCAAAAAAAAGGTCTCCTGCAAAGGCACGCCACAAGTCTGTTGATGTTCATCATCTATGCTGACCATTGCAAGAAGGCAGATTTTGGCTAAACATCACGAAAATTTTCCTAACTGTTAGAGCCGTATGACAATGGAACCAATGACCTAGGGAGGTAGTGGGCTCTCCAACACTAGAGACATTCAAGAGGCATCTGGACAGCCACCTGTCAGGGATGCTTTGATTCCTGCATTGAGCAGGGGGTTGACTCAATGGCCTTGTAGGCCCCTCCCAACTCTACAATTCTATTTCAAGGGGGGGGGAAGCTTATGATGTGCAACACTTCAGAGAGTAAAACTGAAAATACATCCACCTCTACAAGCAAATGCATCCAGCTTCTGGCTGTTTAGAATCTAAGGAGTGCAATGTTGTTGCTGATTACAGATAGCTAAGTCTGCACACAAGCACACCTTGCACACATACATACACACACCCATCACACACACACACTATCTGCTAAAGCTCTCTCTTGATGCTCTGATAAGTTCTGTGCCTACAAATCCCAACATTTGTTTGAGAGATTCCCACAATTAACTGCCCCCTATTGGCTACCCCCACAAGACAATTTTGCAATTAGCTCCCTAACGAATATGCTGAGTTAGACTGAGCAAATATCTGGTGTGTGAATGAAGGCAGAAAGGTTGATAGCAAGCCAAAGATTCCCCTGTGCATAGCGCGCTCTCTCTCTCTCTCTCTCTCTCGCTCGCTCGCTCGCTCTCGCTCACACACACACACACACACACACACACACCCCTGCTCCATGCAAACCGCACATACAAGTTGGTAAAGCCTCCCTCTGCCCCAGACTGAGCCCCACTTCATATTAAACATGTCCTTTATTTGTATTGATGGGGGGATTTGGGTTTCTGTTCATTGATTGTGTTTGTTTTTAACAGAGGTTAATGTATTGGTGCGTTTTTAGGTTTTTATTGATCGTGTTCATTTCACCTAGTTTTGATGCATGTTGCTTTGGGTTTCTTATGTGAGAAAAGTGACTACCAAATCATAATAAGGCTTGCCGTCCGTTTTGTGTGCTTCCAAAGCTTCCACATTCAGAGGTAGCCTACCTCTCTCCTAGGGGCAAACAGCAAGGAGAGTTCTGTTCTCCCGCTGTGGCTTACTTTGTGAACTGTTGGTTTACCCGTTGTGTAGCTTTGCTGGTGTTTGGATTATTGTGTATAGCTGGTTGCATTTTTAAAAAAATGTGATGCACCACTTTGGGATTCTTTGTGAAAAATGTATATGCTATTAATAATAGCACTTGGGGAGGGGGATCTGGACACCAGCATTGAAAAAAATGATATGATGCTAGATAGACCCTTAAGAAGATATGAAGAGCCTGGCCACTGGATTCGGCCAGTGACCCATTCAGTCCAACACCCTGTCCTCACAGTGGCCAGCTAGATGCCCCAAAGGGAAGCCCGCAAGCAGGATCAGAGTACAACAGCAGCACTCTCCCCACTTGCAATCCCCAGCAACTGGCATTCAGCGGCACACTGCCTCTGACAGGGGAGGGAGAACATAGCCATCACAACCTAAAAGGTAATCTAGCCTAACCCCCCAGCTAATTCAGGGTTCAACCCTCTTCTGCATTATCCCATTGAGACTTCGCTCAGAAACCTCTGATGAAGGAGACTCCACCACCTTCCCAGGCAGGCTGTTCTACTGTCAGCTCTCACCCTTGGGAAAGAATTGCTTGTACACATGCAGTTTTGCTCATAAAGTACCACAGCCAGCAAGAATTGCCTTCCTAGTTCAGATAAGGGCCCTCAGTGTAAATTTTGAGAGGAGAGCCTGTGTGGCATAATGGTTAGAGTGTCAGACTAGCACCTGAGAGGCCAGGGCTCTGATCCTCACTTAGCCATGCAGCTCACTGGGTGATGTTGGGCCAGTCACTGCCTCTCAGCCCCACCTGCCTCACAGGGTTGTTGTGAGGATTAAAAAGGGGAAGAACCGTGTAAGCACCTTGAGGAAAGGTGAGATATAAATGTAAGAAGAAATAAGTCCTTTTTCTTGCCGTACAAAACCTACCCATTTTGTTCCGACCCTCTCTGGAGCAACAAACAACACAAGCGCTCCACCACCTACGTGATTACAGCCTTTCAAATCCTGTATCTGAAGACAGCAATCACATTGCCTCTTAATCAACACTTCTGCAGGCTAAACACCTTCAGACTAGGTTGGATCGCCCATCACTTCACAATAAGGCCACTCGCAAATAATAATATTAATGATCAGGGTGGGGGGAGAGAGAGACTCTTTCCCTTCCTTTGCCAGCTTTCCCCCAGACTTGGATGTCCTCTAAGCTCATGTTCATTGAGAAAAAGATTGATTAACACAACACGACTTGAAGTCCTACGCGCACTCCGCTTCTGATGCGGCGGCGCTTGGAGGGGAGGGCAGAGGGAAGAGAACAGCACAGAGAGTGAAACGCTTGGCAAAATAACTCCGTTACAAGATACTGTTTCAGATATCCAGCGAGCGTGTGCAAAAAAAGAGAGGACACAATACACTGCACATTAAATGTGGGACTCACACTCTGCATCACTCACGCCAGAGAGAGAGATGTGCGTTTTCCCAAAATTAACACAGGGAGGGACAGTTGCTGTTGGAATAATGAATTTCCTTTGCTATGGCTGGAGGAACGGCGCATGGATTGGGAAAACCAGGTTGAGAAGGGATGGGGCGAGAAAGGAAATGCATCTTTGCAGCAAATGGGAGAGAGAGAGAGAGAGAGAGAGAGAGAGAGAGAGAGAGAGAGGCAGTCAACTGCAAAGGAAAAATCCCCCCCCCCCCGTCTGAACACCCCACAGAGCCATCTGCTGGATTTGGCCTCTTCCCCTCCCTCCTTCCTGACAGTATGTTTATTTTAAATTCTCTTGCATTCCAAATGGCTTCATACAAACTGGCTCTTCTGCACCGAAATAAAAACAACAGCATTTTTTAAAAGACTGATGCCCCACCCTTCCCTGGACATAGAGCCTGCCTGCCCACCTAGTCCAGCCTCCTGTTCTCACAGTGGCCAGCCAGATGCCCCTTCCACATCTGTGCTGGAATTGTTTTTAAGTTGTTTCTAAAGATCTTGTTTTTAATATGTTTTATAGATGTTTCCAGTGCATTGTCATTTGTTTGCCCCCACCCTGGGCTCTGTCCGGGAGGAAGAGTGGGATGTAAATTTAATAAATAAATAAAAAGTCAAGACGCACCTCACCAGGGAGGACATTCAACAGACAAGAAGCCACCATCAAGAAGGCCTTGTGATGGGTCAGTGCCAACTAGGCAGCAGCTAAGAGAGCCACCACGAGCAGGACCTGCCCTGCCAATCATAGGCACCAAGATGGTTGATAGCGGGGAGAGGCATCTTTTAACTATTTGGGTCTTCTCTGGTGCCACTCACTTGCTGGCCAACACAGCCAGTACTCAATTGAATTGACGGCCTCAGCTCCCTCTTCAGGGCCAGAATGGAATAGGGGCATGCAACATGAGGGGTCTGTGATTGGCCAGCAGTACAAAGCCTGTGGACTGGGCAGGCTTTAAATAAGTCCCAGGAACCCGCCTTTCCCTGCTCAGCAAAGCAGGGCCATCTGCCTGCTCTGACCTGGGCACGTAGGGCCTGCAAACAGACCACTGGAACTCCAGGAGAGAGAAAATAACAACCTCCACCTCCAGGTCCCGGAATTACTGCCCAGAGTCCCAGCTTCAGCCTGGCCCCGGCCCACAAGCTCAGTGCCGTGTGCCTTGCCATCCAAATCCCATCATGCAGGGATTGGTGCCTCTTGCTGTGGATTAAGTTTCCGGCCCAGCGATGATTGTATTTCACTGGTGGCTGGACATACACATGGCTTATAATAAAGTGCTCTGGAGCGCGAGAATGCTCTATAATGTTAAGATATTATTATGATATTTTTGTTGGCTCCCTATCAACTGTATACATAAGAGGGCCTAACAACAACAACAACAACCTCCATCCAACCCATAGCATGCTCATCTGTAAAGGAATAACAGACCTTGCTCTGCTGAAGGAAGGAGAAGCAAACAATTCAAGCAGACACAAGAGAATTAGGGGTTCAGGCATCCAAGTTTGATAGTTCAACATACACAATTCTCCCCACCCCAAAAAAACTGTTCAATGCTACAATTTTTCAGAGTTGCTGATGCTTCTTCATCATGATTTCCCCCCTCCCTCCATCTACCTACAGCTTGATAGTTACATGGGCTATCCCACTCAATCAGGGATCACACAGCAAATGGGATGGTGACACTATGTTAGGTAGACAAGCAGAGATGGTTGTGCGATGACATTACTCAGCAGTGAAGTCAAGTTGAAGACAGTTTAGAGTGTGACAGAAGGCCAGAGAACATAAGAGCATGAGAAGAGCCTGCTGGATCAGGCCAGTGGCCCATCTAGTCCAGCATCCTGTTCTCACAGTGGCCAACCAGGTGCCTCTGGGAAGCCCACAAGCAAGACCCGAGTGCAAGAGCATTCTTCCCTCATGTGGCTTCCAGCAACTGGTTTTCAGAAGCATGCTGTCTTTGACTGTGGAGGCAGAGCACAGCCATGAGGGCTAACAGCCATTGATAGCCTTCTCCTCCATAAATGTGTCCTCTTTTAAAGCCTTCCAAGTTGGTGGCCATCACTGCCTCCCCTCTGGCAGTGAGTTCCAGAGCTTAACTATGCACGGCATGAAGGAGGACTTTCTTTGGTATGTCCCGAATCTTCCAACACTCAGCTCCATCGGATGTCCGTGACTTCATGTTGGAGGGAGAAAAACTTATGTTTTATGCCTATAAGCCAGCATTATTATTTTATTTCTGTTGTTCTTATTATTGTTCTTATTATATTATATTATTACATCCTGCCCTTCCTCCAAAAAGGAGCTGCAAATGTTGGGCTGGGCCCCCATATCACAGAGTGACACAGAGGTCTTGGCCTTTGCCACTGTCACCCTGAAGTGATGCCACTTTGGCTGACCAAAGACTGAACCACCATTGGAACCCAGGAATGGGAGAGTAACTCAATTCAGTTTGCATTTTAAGCCAAGTCTATCACATTTACACTTTCAGAAACAATTTGAGAACCAAAACATTGCCATCCGTCAAGATTCACATGTATATGAATTCTGCAGTGCACGTCTTCAACCAAACAATGTTTGCAAAAATGCATATAAGGGGAAAGTGTGCATTAAAATGAATATATTAGTGAAAATAACATACAAAAATGCATTATATTAGGAGAAACTGCTTGCAAGAATGTGTATATTAGTCAGAGCTGCATGCAAAAATGGGTTTCTCAAGAGAAATTCGCATTAAAAAGCTGAAGAATTTTCATGAAAATGCACTGTATTAAGAGAAATTGCTTGCAAAAGGGTACGCAAGTCAAAGCTGCACACACAAAAGGGCTTATTCGGAGAAATTCACACTAAAATGCCGAAAGATTTTCATGAAGCTTTTTTATAAAAAAAAATCACAAATTGCTGCAGCAACACAGAAAAGTGAATTTAATGCTAGAACATTGAGAAAGTGAGAGAAGCAAAACTGACAGATCCTCCCATCCCTAGCTATGAGTGGGACATTGCTGGCTACAACCCCTTCACAACAGCCCTGTGAGGGAGGTTAGGCTGAGCAAGGGTGACCAGCCCAAGATCACCCTGTGAGCTTCTGTCTGGACTGAACCAGGATCTCCCACAGCCTAGTCCAGCTCTCTAGCCACAGCACCACAGTGCAGATACCCAGCCGCCACCACCACAAGGGAACAAAATATCCTCCACACACACACACATAAATCATTAAAGGGTGCTTTTTCTTTCTCAGACACCACAGAAAATATTCCTGGAAAATTGTGCATCATTTCAGCCTTTTGTGATGGAGCACTGTCTTTAAATGTTCCTCTTCCTGCATCCAGTAGGGCGCCAAACTGCCTCGCTTCAGAAGAAGAGCGTTTGCTGTGGCTGCACAAAGGGTCCAAACCTGCCTCTCTGTGGTGTCCTGAAGAACACAGTTGCCCGGCCACAAAGCTGGCAGAGCTTCAAACAGCACGCACAGCGGTTTTGGGCCTTCCCGAGGATTAAGGCTAATAGCCAACACGGCTGGCACTGAGACGAGATCATTACGAGGCCGGCAAGGAGGGAGGAGCCTTCGCACCCATGGTGTTCACACAACTACCTTTGGCAGCGTGTCATTTCAAAACAAAGATTCCTCAGGGTTGGAGGCAAAGGGGACCCACCGGAACAGCCAGTGAGAATTAATCTTCCAGGTAGGCCTTCTGATTGAGGATGTGAAGGGAGGGGGCCCTGTTGTGGAGTGGGGGGAGGCTCAGATGGAGATGTGCGGAGCAACTGGTTACACTTCAAAACCCGATTTTGCGCCAATTCCAAGCTGAAATGAAACCAACTCTGCCGGGAATGGATTTAATATTGCGTCGGCACCTCTGTCTTCATTTAGGCCCACTGAATTGCATTTTGTTCAGCTTTCTTGGGGACTCTTCTCTTTAAATTTGCTTTGGGTTTATTCGCTTAGGGGAAAAAAACTACTTCACAAAAAAAAACAGATGGGGGGAAGGAGAAGGTGGAAATAAGTAAAAGGACTTTTCATTCCTTTTTTTATTTTCCCATTTCTTGATTCTCAAATGAGATTTACGGAGTCCCTTTTGGCTCCTGCCTAGCCCTGCTTTTTCTCTTTTTGAGAAATAAAACAAATCCGCCAAGGAATCTGTAGCAGGGAGAATTTCTTGAAACTCCTTTGGCTTATTATTACACAAGTCGAGTTGTAAAAGGGGGAAAGTGGTTGTTAAGGAAGGGATCTTTTTGAGGCTCAAAGTATTAAGGTGCTCAGCAACCTTCCTGTGTTGAGGATTTCATGTTTGAAAAGGGACGGGGCGATGAAGAAAAGGAGGTCAACAGCTTGACCGTAGCAAAGCTTTTCAGAGAAATGGACAAATAAATAATGCATGTTTAAAAACTATTTTTAAAAACTTATATACTCCCATCCATACATATATCGGGGCAGACCAGAGGTTGCCAACTTTTTTGGATTGGAGGGCACGTTTCAAATTTTGAGCAAGTGCTGGGGGCACCAGTCACAAAATGGCTGCCATGGGGGTGTGGCATAACACAAAATTAGAGAGTAATCATGATGAAGCTTTTCCCATAACTATTTCCATACTAGAAAAGGCTTGACCTGCTGGATTTCAGCCTGCAGTACAGCTGCTAAAGCCACAAAAACCCTGTTTTCCCCCCAATGCCAACCCTAAACCAAAGCCTAGGCTACCATCCTGTAGCCACTTACCTGGAAGCAAGCTCCATTAAACAGAAAGAGACTTACTTCTGAGTATACCATTGCATACCATTGTACTGTAAGTTAACTATACAATGAATTCTTTGGCAATGCAGGAGTCGTGCCTAACCTCTTTGCTTACACATTTGCCATGGGGGGGAGGGGGATTCTTTAACATTCACCCACACTTATTGTGTAGTAGTATTTGCAGAAAATAACGTCTAGGCGCTCTCTGAACTCAGGAGAACCCAGCACAGGAAAGATGCATCCTGGTTGCTAGACAAAGGGCAAAGACAAACTATGGAGACTCTCAGGGCTAGGGGGGAAAGACAGAAGCAGGAAAAGTGTACTAAAAGGGAGAGGGGAAACAGCAGCTGAAGGACTCCGGGGATCCCTATTGCCCGGTGTCCAAACCTCTTGCTTATCCATCACAGCTCTGACTTCACTCATTAACTGATAACACTGGCAGGCAGGTGCATCCAGGCTGGCTCATTTCACAGAAATAGCTTAGAAAGGTACGCGCACATTTTGCTTCATAACTTTCTTCCTAGAAGGGCTAGAGGCTTACATTTGTTTTTATGAAAGCTCAGATTCTGGTGCCACTCAACGGTGCCATGGTTGACGGGTTGTCAACCCCTGAGACAAACAGATAAGGCTATCAGTGGCAACTGGCCATTACAGCTACGCCCTGTTGCACTCAGGTTCTGCTCTCATTAGTGTCTTACGTTTATGGGAATTCAAATATAAGACAAGGTCTGCCAAAGGGGGGCCATCTATTCCAGTCTCCTGGCCTCGCAGTGGCCAACCAGATGCCTAAATGGGAAGCCCGCAAGCAGGACCTGAGGGCAACAGCCGCCCGATTCCCAGCAGCTGACAATGAGAGGCATACCACCTCAACAGTGGAGGGGAAGCGCAGCCATCGTGGCTAACAGCCACTGATAACCTCCTCCTCGAGTTTGCCTCCTCCTCTTTTAAAGCCATTCAATATTCCATGTGAAGATCTCCTCCCAGGGCCCAGAGGAATCTCCAGGCAAGCGAGGTCAGGAGCCAGCCGGCTGGATATAATGTACTAGAAAGACCACAGCCAGCTGAAGCGAGAGAGCCCAACTGGGAGGAGTGGACTCATCTATCCATCTTCTTGACTTCCTCTCTCATTAACTCCTCCCAAGGGGAAGACAAAAGGCTGAAATCAAGGGCTGTAATTGGCCAGCTCCCACTTGCCCACACCCAGAGGCTTAATGATGACAAATAGATCAAGGGAAAGGGTCCAAGCGATGCACAGCTCAGGGAGGGTTCCCCAAGCAACCAAGCCACCCTCACACTCTCCCCAGCCTTTTAACAGAAAGCGATGAAATAAAAAGATGTATCTAGGGGGGGTGTCATCACAGAGCTCTAGAGACCCCGCACAGCAGGGACCTAGCTTTGGTTACAAAGAATTTGAAACTCAAAAAGATCCTTAGAGGTCATCCAATCCAACCCCCTCCCCTGCTCAGTGCAGGAATGTTGCAATGGCAGCATCCCGGATAGATGGCTGCCCAGCACCCTGCGCTCAAATAAGGACCTCCAAAGAATCCAGAGGGATCAAGCCAAAGGGGGCATACCTAGGCCAGCATCCTGTTCTCTCAGTGGCCCTCTCCCAATTTGCAATTCCCAGCAACTGGTGTTCAGAGACACACTGCCTCCAACAATGGAGGAAGAACATAGCCACTGTGGCTAGTGGCCACTGATAGCCTCCTCCTCCTCTGTTAATTTATCCAACCCTCTTTTCAAGCCATCCAAGTTGCTGGCCCTCCCTGCCTCTTGCGGGAGCGAATTCCACAGTTGCACTATGTGCTGGGTGCAGAAGTCCTTCATTGTGTCTCTTCAGACCCTTCCAACATCCACTCACCCAGTTCTAGCAATATGAGGGAGAAAAATCTCTCTCTCCATTTTCTTCACCCCCTGCATAATCTTATATACACTTGCTTGCCTTTTTTCTAGACTAATAAGCCACAAATGTTGCTCCCCTTCCTCATCGGGGAGTTGCTCCATCCTCTTCATGAGCTCGGCTGTCTTTTCCCCACACACACACTTTAGGAAATTATGGCCTCTCCCATTTCCAACAGAGGAGAGACCACCACTGCCGAAGGCAGACTCTTTATGCTGAAACATGTGGCAAACTGAGCATGCTCCAAGTGGAGAATTCCTTCAAGAAATGCTGGCCGTTCACTCAGAGTTCTGTAGAACACAGTCTCAGGAGCTGCTGTGGCTCCGCCATGTGGCGAGCCAGTAAACTGCAAGAGGCAGCCTTCTGATGGAAGAACCTTCTGGGGCCTGGACTGACTCTGCTCAGCCAAGCGGTCAGTGCATCCTCCTGGACAGGAAGGAGCATACATGGCTTCCTGCTCTAGCTGAGCCTTGCTTGGGCCACATGACCTTCCTGAGCTCTGGAGTACACCTGCCTCCTTGGTTCTTCTCCTCTTCCAACTTCTAGTGTGCTCTGTGACCCTTCTGGTTTCTCATAGAATCATAGAATAGTAGAGTTAGAAGGGGCCTATAAGGCCATCAAGTCCAACCCCCTGTGCAATGCAGGAATTCAACTCAAAGCATTCTTGTCCACTTTTCGTCTACTGCAGGAACAAGATAGCCGGGCAGGGCTACTGGCTGGTCAATCACCCAACGTTACAACGTCGTCAGGGGACCTGCATTGGCACTCACAGCTTCAAATCGTACCATGCAGACAAAGGCACTTTGCAAGCCCCAACAGTCAACTGCAAAGCACTGTCCGGGGAGGGAGGGGAGCTTTGCAGGTGCAACCGCCCTTTTGGCCCAGGAACATTCCTTCCTACCCCACACTAGGGATGGGATCTGTTGGCTGGTGCCAATTCAAAAGCATTTAGTTGACCTAACAGGCTGATATTGATTCAGGTTTGTTCTTTGCCTGCTATCCGCTGCTTGCAGATTTATTTTTTCCTCTCCCCGCCAAAAATCGATATTAATACTGATTTTTTAAAAGGAAATATCAATATTTTTAAAGGAAATATTAATAAATGAAAGGAAATATCAACAAAATATAAATAAAAGGAAATATCAATATGTTATTGTTCCTAATATTGATATTTTAGAAGTGGAATTTTTTTTAAAAAAATCAGTTTTCAAAACTAGCTGCACATCACTACATAAAAAAATGATCCACAATGATCGAGAATAAATGAATTAATGAAAAATTTGGTACCAAATCCGAATTGGGCAAAATTCTAGTGCATTTCAGCCCCATGCCATATATGAGAGCAGGTGGACTTAGCACAAATGGGTCTAATTAGACCTGTAACCTGGTGGTTGCCCACCACTGAGGCATGCCCCTTAGCACTGTATCCAACGTGAATCCTACTCAGAGCAGGCCCATTGAAATAAATAGACATGACTAACTTAGGCCCATCTAGTTCAACGGATCTACTCAGTTGGCTACAAGCCACAGCTTCTGCGTCCTAGCTCTGGGCTCAACTATGGTCTACAGCCCACTTCCGAAAAACATAGGGTTGTATTCAGCGTTAGCCATACTGAGAGTAGACTCATTGAAATTCATGGACCATTAACTTCAATGAGTCTACTTTGAGTAGGACTAACATTAGATAGAATGAGTCTCAGGAGTAATACAGTAAAGGACTATGTTATTTGGTCAGAGAGAGTATGACTCTGGATGCCAGTTGCCAGGAATCTTCTGTGGGGAGAGTGCTGTTGCACTCAGGTCCTGCTCGAGTGCTTCCCTTTGAGGCATCTGGTTGGCCACTGGGAGTACAGGGTGCTGGAGCAGAGGGGCCCTTGGTCCAATCCAGCAGGGCTCTTGTGATGTCCTCATTCATCACAACCTCCTTGGATGGCTTTAGAAGGAGACTAGAGAGATTCATGTAGGATACAGGTTATCAATGGCAACTATCTATGGTGGTGATGTTCCACCTCAGCTGTCAGAGGGCAGAATGCATCTGAATACCAGTTGCTGGGAATCACAAGTGAGCAGAGAGCTGTTGTGCTCAAGTCCTGCTTGTGGGCTTCCCATAATGGACTTCTGGTTGGCCACGGTGAGAAGATGCTGGATTAGGATGGGCCTTTGGCCTGATTCAGCAGCCAGGTTCTTATGTTCTTAAGGACTAGACACCTTCTTCCCTGTCACCCTCTCGTTCCCAGTGCTTTACTGTCCCCTCATCCCAGTAAGTGCCCTACACCACCACCGCAATAGCCTCCCTTCAGTATGTATGGAGATATTTTTTTACGGCATCATTTTCTACCCCATTTCTTTCCTTTTTGCTGGCTGGTCTGCAGCAACCCACCCACGATGTTTTTCCACCTGCATCCATTATCAATATCTAATTAATTTTTTTTTTTAAAAGAGGGAAGGCAAATAATTATTATGTTATAACCATTATTGACTCACCTCCAAACATGCCAGGAGGACGTGGAGCAAACCAGATGCCGTCACAGCGTCTCTCAGACTTCGGCAGCTGCTCCCGTCTGCTGTGCAAATTTGAGGGAGAAAAGTCTCAGGGTGGGACAAGGTGAAGGTCATCTCACATAGGCAACATTCACACTGAGCGCTGCAACAGATCTCCTGGGATATGATCTTATAGGATTCCACAAGTGACTTTTAATCTGTAAAAAGTGCTAATATTGCATTTTTCCAATTTTTCTGAAAATTTGTTTTTTCTGGAAGAAAAACGGAAAAACCTGTTTTTTTCCATGGCTTCAAACTTTCTGGAAATTTTACATCTCTAAATCCATTATTAATTTTTATTGAATGATTAATTTTTATTGATAACAAGGAACAAAAAGCACAACTTAACAATAACAAAATAAACTAATACAGTAATTGAAGAACAGACTACAAACAGCAACATCCAATTTAAAGAGGTGGTAAAAATCAAGTTATTCCAAGTGAAAGAATGCTTTAACTTGGCACTTCTAAAAAGCTGGGGGGAAGGAGCTCATAAATATTTTTTGCCTGATGCCCAAGAAAGCAATGAGGTCTCTAGGTGCGTCTCCTTCAGGAGGCCATTCCAAGGCTGTTATTATGAGATGGTAGATTTCAGCTCTACCCCTTGAAATCTGTCCACAACTTAATGGTTGGGGAGTTCTTACATTAATAAATTATCTGCTGCATAAGGAGAATAACTCAAGCAGAAAGCCAAAAGCAGAGTCCAAGCCCACGTCGAGTCCAATCCCCAGTCCAACCCCACCCCAAGTTGATTCCAACCAAGCCCCAATTCGAATGCAATTCCCAGTCCATCCCCACCCCGAGTCAAGTCCAACCCATCCCTGAATCAAATGCAATCCCCATTCCAACCCCACCCCGAGTTGAATGCAATCCCCAGCCCAACCCCACTCCGAGTCGAATGCAATCCCCAGTCCAACCCCACCCCAAGTAGAGTCCAACCAAGTCCCAAGTCGAATGCAATTCCCAGTCCAACCCTACCTCAAGTCAAGTACAATCCATCCCCGAATCAAATGCAATCCCCATTCCAACCCCACCCCAAGATGAGGCCAATCCCCATTCCAACCTCACCCAGAGGCGAGTCCAATCCCCAGTCCTGGCTTGCTGGGGTTGATGAGAGATGTAGTTCAGCAACATTAGGGGGTTACAGGTCTCCCACACCCCAACTATGTCTTAAAAAAAACCCTAATTTATTTTCCCCTGCGGTGTATATCTGCCACCATTTTATTCACAAAGGTTTGCATTGATTTTGCCATTTTAAAAAAAGTTATGAATTTGGTTTAGGAGGGGGGAAAATAACATCGATCCTCTCCCCCTCCTTTAATTTGCCTCTGAGCTGCAAGGCCCCTTAATAGCTTGCTGCAAGATTTACAAGATGAAGGAGCAATAGCCACAGCTCTGGCTCTACCCAGAGTGAAGATCGGCCAATTGGGTTGCTGGGTTATTTCATTTTATTTTATTTTGAGGGAAGGGAGTTGGTTCCCCACAAGGCTACTGGCTTCTTCAGCCTTTCAAGTTACGTTTAAGCTCTGCTACCTGCCCACACCTGAGTGTGCTTTGCATGCCTTCACATACAATATCGTATCCCCCTCCCCCAATGTGGGAGAGATCTATGGGGAGAACCAAGCAGTTGTCTAACCAAAATTTACAAACTGCACAGTGGGAGGCAATCTTATTTATTAATTTTTACATTGATGTCCCATCTTTCCTCCAAGGAGCTCAAGGTGGCAGACAAATATGGTTCTCCCCTCCCTGTAATTATCCTCTCAACATCCCTGTGAGGTAGGTTAAGCTGAGAGAGAGTGACGGGCCCAGGGACAGCCAGTGAGCTTCACGGCCAAGCGGGGATTGAAACCGTGCTCTTTAAAGTCCCAGCCCAACACTCTAACCACTACACCCCACTGGCTCTCCATTCACATGAGCAGCACATTCCAGTGTAACACCCCTGTCCATTTCCCATGCTATTGTTATTTGCCCTGCCAGGCTCCCTTGGGAAGAAGGGTGGGATAAATATTGAACAAGCAATAATAATAATAATAATGTGTGCTTATATTTATCCTTTGGTGGCTGGTGCCCACTGGGACTGGTGGGGCGGGATGCAGGGAGCCCAACAGTGGTCACTCTTGTGTACTGCCTTCAAGTCGATTCCGACTTATGGCGACCCTCTGAATAGGGTTTTCATGAGGCTGAGAGACAGTGACTGGCCCAAGGCCACCCAGTGAGCTTCATGGCTGTGTGGGGATTCGAACCCTGGTCTCCCAGGTCATAGTCCAACACCCTAACTACTATGCCACACTGGCTCTTAACAGTGGGCACAGCCAGAGGCAATGACAGGAAGAGCCAACACTAGTTCTAATTCCCACCCACCCCATCCTCCTCCTCCTTGCTGAGTTCTACAAGGCCAACCCTGAGATTGAGGAGGAAGTGGCAGGCAGTTACACCCCTGGTAAGAAGACTGGCATGTGGGGGACTGGCTTAGAGCAGACTGAGTTTGGTGGGACAGTGTCTCATTTGCCCCCATGTGCCACCCTCCATTGTATTAACGTAGCTGAACCATAGCATTTGCTCCCCGAGAAGGTAACGATGGCCACCATCTTGGATGGCTTCAAAAGAGGATTAGACAAACACATACAGGAGGAAAAGGCTATCGATGGCTACTAGCCACAATGGCTATTTTATACCCTATGTTGTCAGAGGCAGGATGCCTCTGAATACCAGTTGCTAGGAGTCAAAGGCAGGGAGAAGCCTGTTGCGCTCAAGTCCTACTGGCTGCCTTCTCCTAGGCATCTGGTTGGCCGCTGTCAGAACAGGAGGCTGAACTAGGATGGGTGAGAGCCACTTGCAGGGCTGGTCATATGGACTTTGTTGCACAGCATTTGGAAGCCTGCATGGAGCGTGAGGAAATCCACTGAACTGGAAATCTGACAGCACTATTGAGAAAGAGAAGAAGCTACCTTAAGCACACATTTCTTGTCCCCGATAACACTTCTTGCTTTCAGTAGGCCCAGGTATGACTCTAATGGGTTGCAAAGGGTAACAGGCACTCCCCACCAAACTAAAACAACAAACATTTCCATCCACCTCATATGCTCTCAAAGCTTTTGGTCAGACTAAACTTATACAAACAATAGCATGGATTATTATTTTTTTAGGAAGCCCGTCGAATGGGTTGTATCCAATGGTAGTCCTACTCAGAGCAGGCCCATTGAAATGAACGTATCTAATTTAGTTTTTATTCATTTCAATGGGCCTATTTTGTGTAGGACTATCACTAGATACAACCCAGTGAGCTCAAATTCCAAAATTCAATGGGCTTCTGAAAACAACTCAATGCTTCCAAGGTCGAGCCCAGCAGGAACTTCGCCCTCATGAAGACAGCTGTGACATTTTGTCAATTACAGTAGTTGAAGGGGAGGGGGAGAGAATAGAAATGAGGTGCATTGCAACACATTTGCTGAATGAAAGGAACTCCAAGGCAGCAAACAAATGACAAAACACTGAAAACATCTTAAAAAGCAAAACATCTTAAAAAAACAATTCCAGTACAGATGCAGTCTAGAATAAAGGCCTCTGCTTGAAAGGCCTGTTGCAAGACAAAGGTCTTCAGCAGGTGCTGAAAGGACAGAGATGGTGCCTGAATAATATTTAAGGCAAAGGAATTCCAGAGTGCTGGTGACACAACACTAAAGGTCCGCTTCCTATGTTGTGCAGAACAGACCTCCAGATGAGATGGTATCTGCAGGAGGTCCCCGCCTGTACACCACAGTGACCAACTGGGTATATAAGGGTTTCCTGGTCCCAAGCTGCGCTTTGTACACCAAAACCAGCACCATGAACTTAGCTTGGTCGCTAATAGGCAGGCAGTGCAATTTTTTCAGCAGCGGGGTGACATATTGTTGATGCCCTGCCCCAGCAAGCAGCCACGTTGCTGCATTTTGCATGAGCTGCAGCTTCCGGACCAACTTCAAGGGCAGCCCCACAAAGAGTGCATTACAGTAATCCAGCATGGAGGTTACCAGTTGCTGGGATGATAGTGGTCAAGCTAAGCACCACATAGCCTGGCCTGCACACTCTAAGCTAGCCTGTTGCCCTCAGCTGCAATGGAGATGCCTCCCAGTTGTCATTGTTACTCAACTGCCAGCCCAGTTGATTTCTGCACATGGAATGCGAGTCGGAGGGGAAATGCCATCTTGTTCTTAGCCTCTGGAAGCTGGCCCTGGACAAGGCAGCCTATAGACTTAGATCTTTGGCAAGCAAAGATTAAAATAGCATCACAGAAGACCGGCCCCGAGGTTTGGACAACACTTGGAGAGAGAGACGTGTCGATCAGTGCAAGATGGATTTTTGTTCTAATGATTAGACACGCTTGGCAGACAAATCAATAAACTCCCGAGATGTTGAACATTTGCGAATACTTACTTTGCAGCAATGGAAGCCTTTACAGACTGGAAGCAATTAATTGATAAGCTGGGGGCTGAGAGGGCCTCCACCCCGAAGAGCGCAGGAACCTGCCTTTCACCAACTCACACTATATATCCCCATAGCCTGATATTATCTACGCGGATAAGTGATTCTCTAAGGCTCCAGGAACAGAGGCATCCTCCCCATCACTCGCCACCTGGTCCCTTAATTGGAGATGTGGGGGATTGAACCTGGGACCTTCTGCATGCAAGGCAGATGCTCTGCCACTGAGCTACAGCCCTGCCTCATGAGATGACTTATACTGAGACCAGACCGTGGGCCCATCTGCATCACCCAACTTTGGAGAACCTTTCCATCACTTGCTGCCAGATCCTTTAAACTAGAGATGCTGGTGCTGAACCCGGGACCTTCTGCATGTAAAGTGTATTCTAGTCTAAATCACGTGCATGTCCATAGAAGGTGATTCAGACAGGCTCCTTGCTGATGAGTGGTTCGTGCTCCCTACCCTCTGGGTATAGCATTTAAACCTTGTGCCTAGCAAGGGAGAGAGCAAGAGGACTCTCATCCAGTGGCTGTCAGCTGAAGGCAAGCAGCCCAAGTACCAGATGTTGGCCAACAGGCTAACTCGCTAGAGGAGAGGGAGAGCGTCACCTCTGCTTGGCTTCAACAATCCTAGGCTCTGGGTTTGAGTGTTCAACAAAAGAATTCGGCAACTCCATGGGAGACGGGAAAGATCCAGCATTCAAGATGGTTCCCAGACTTACAGAGAGGGCTCTGCATGCCACCTTTGGGATCACCTAGCAACACTCTTTCTCATGAGATTTTGGGGCGATTGCCAGGAGGTTGAGTTGGGAAGTGTGAAGGAATCTGGGCATTTTTTATATATCAGTCATTCTTATTATGTATTTATTATTTGTGCTATGGTTTCATTATGTATTTTTATAACAGTTCTTGTAGCTTTACTTACCTGTACACCACACAGAGATATTTTTATACAGTAAGCAGTATAGAAATATTTTATATAAAATAAATGTGATAAGCAGATCTGGTTAGTTCCCAGATGAGTGACCTCCTCAGAACCACACCCATGCCACCTTCAGTTCTGTGATGGAAGAAATGTGGGTTATAAATGTAAATGGCCTCCCACTGCGCTGTGGCTTCTCCCATGCTACAATGGATGCACACCTTCAGTGCAAAAGGCAAATGGATTTTGAGCCCCACAAAACACACTCCAAAAAGACCTGGACTCCATATGTTTTCAACTCAGTTTTCTTAAGAACATAAGAACATAAGAAGAGCCTGCTGGATCAGGCCAGTGGCCCATCTAGTCCAGCATCCTGTTCTCACAGTGGCCAACCAGGTGCCTGGGGGAAGCCCGCAAGCAGGACCCGAGTGCAAGAACACTCTCCCCTCCTGAGGCTTCCGGCAACTGCTTTTCAGAAGCATGCTGCCTCTGACTAGGGTGGCAGAGCACAGCCATCACGGCTAGTAGCCATTGATAGCCCTGTCCTCCATGAATTTGTCTAATCTTCTTTTAAAGCCGTCCAAGCTGGTGGCCATTACTGCATCTTGTGGGAGCAAATTCCATAGTTTAACTATGCGCTGAGTAAAGAAGTACTTCCTTTTGTCTGTCCTGAATCTTCCAACATTCAGCTTCTTTGAATGTCCACGAGTTCTAGTATTATGAGAGAGGGAGAAGAACTTTTCTCTATCCACTTTCTCAATGCCATGCATAATTTTATACACTTCTATCATGTCTCCTCTGACCCGCCTTTTCTCTAAACTAAAAAGCCCCAAATGCTGCAACCTTTCCTCGTAAGGGAGTCGCTCCATCCCCTTGATCATTCTGGTTGCCCTCTTCTGAACCTTTTCCAACTCTATAATATCCTTTTTGAGATGAGGCGACCAGAACTGTACACAGTATTCCAAATGCGGCCGCACTATAGATTTATACAACGGCATTATGATATCGGCTGTTTTATTTTCAATACCTTTCCTAATTATTGCTAGCATGGAATTTGCCTTTTTCACAGCTGCCGCACACTGGGTCGACATTTTCATCGTGCTGTCCACTACAACCCCGAGGTCTCTCTCCTGGTCGGTCACCGCCAGTTCAGACCCCATGAGCGTATATGTGAAATTCAGATTTTTTGCTCCAATATGCATAATTTTACACTTGTTGATATTGAATTGCATTTGCCATTTTTCCGCCCATTCACTCAGTTTGGAGAGGTCTTTTTGGAGCTCTTCGCAATCCCTTTTTGTTTTAACAACCCTGAACAATTTAGTGTCGTCAGCAAACTTGGCCACTTCACTGCTCACTCCTAATTCTAGGTCATTAATGAGCAAGTTGAAAAGTACAGGTCCCAATACCGATCCTTGAGGGACTCCACTTTCTACAGCCCTCCATTGGGAGAACTGTCCGTTTATTCCTACTCTCTGCTTTCTGCTTCTTAACCAATTCCTTATCCACAAGAGGACCTCTCCTCTTATTTCATGACTGCTAAGCTTCCTCAGAAGCCTTTGGTGAGGTACCTTGTCAAACGCTTTTTGAAAGTCTAAGTACACTATGTCCACTGGATCACCTCTATCTATATGCTTGTTGACACTCTCAAAGAATTCTAATAGGTTACTGAGACAGGACTTTCCCTTGCAGAAGCCATGCTGGCTCTGCTTCAGCAAGGCTTGTTCTTCTATGTGTTTAGTTAATCTAGCTTTAATAATACTTTCTACCAGTTTTCCAGGGACAGAAGTTAAGCTAACTGGCCTGTAATTTCCGGGATCCCCTCTGGATCCCTTTTTGAAGATTGGTGTTACATTTGCCACTTTCCAGTCCTCAGGCACGGAGGAGGACCCAAGGGACAAGTTACATATTTTAGTTAGCAGATCAGCAATTTCACATTTGAGTTCTTTGAGAACTCTCGGGTGGATGCCATCCGGGCCCGGTGATTTCTCAGTTTTTATATTGTCCATTAAGCTTAGAACTTCCTCTCTCGTTACCACTATTTGTCTCAGTTCCTCAGAATCCCTTCCTGCAAATGTTAGTTCAGGTTCACGGATCTGCCCTATATCTTCCACTGTGAAGACAGATGCAAAGAATTCATTTAGCTTCTCTGCAATCTCCTTATCGTTCTTTAGTACACCTTTGACTCCCTTATCATCCAAGGGTCCAATTGTTTCCCTAGATGGTCTCCTGCTTTGAATGTATTTATAGATTTTTTTGTTGTTGGTTTTTATGTTCTTAGCAATGTGCTCCTCAAATTCTTTTTTCGCATCCCTTATTGTCTTCTTGCATTTCTTTTGCCAGAGTTTGTGTTCTTTTTTATTTTCTTCATTCGGACAAGACTTCCATTTTCTGAAGGAAGACTTTTTGCCTCTAAGAGCTTCCTTGACTTTGCTCGTTAACCATGCTGGCATCTTCTTGGCCCTGGTGGTACCTTTTCTGATCTGCGGTATGCACTCCAGTTGAGCTTCTAATATAGTGTTTTTAAACAACTTCCAAGCATTTTCGAGTGATGTGACCCTCTGGACTTTGTTTTTCAGCTTTCTTTTCACCAATCCCCTCATTTTTGTGAAGTTTCCTCTTTTGAAGTCAAATGTGACCGTGTTGGATTTTCTTGGCAATTGGCCAGTTACATGTATGTTTAATTTAATAGCACTGTGGTCACTGCTCCCAATCGGTTCAACAACACTTACATCTCGCACCAGGTCCCGGTCCCCACTGAGGATTAAGTCCAGGGTTGCCGTCCCTCTGGTCGGTTCCATATTTATTTATTTATTTATTTATTAAATTTATATACCGCCCGACTAGCGATAGCTCTCTGGGCGGTGAACATAAAATAGTATAAAAATACAATGAATAACAAAATAATATTAAAATACAATCAACAATACAATAAACATTTTTAAAATTAGATCAATGTAACTTAAAATGCTTCAGAGAATAGGAAGGTTTTGACCTGGCGCCGGAAGGAAAGCAGAGTCGGCGCCAGGCGACCAACTGATGACCAACTGATCTAGGGAATAGTCATTTAGAATATCTAGAAACTTTGCTTCTTTGTCATGACTGGAACACATATGCAGCCAGTCTATGTCCGGGTAGTTGAAGTCACCCATTACTACCACCTTTCCTAGTTTGGATGCTTCCTCAATTTCATATCTCATCTCAAGGTCTCCCTGAGCATTTTGATCAGGGGGATGATAGATCGTTCCCAGTATTAAGTCCCTCCTGGGGCACGGTATCACCACCCACAACGATTCTGTGGAGGAGTCTGCCTCTTTTGGGGTTTCGAGCTTGCTGGATTCAATGCCTTCTTTCACGTATAGAGCGACTCCGCCACCAATACGTCCTTCCCTGTCCTTCCGATATAGTTTATATCCAGGGATAACCGTATCCCACTGGTTTTCTCCATTCCACCAGGTCTCCGTTATGCTCACTATATCAATGCTCTCCCTCTAAGACCAAGCACTCCAGTTCTCCCATCTTGGTTCGCAGGCTCCTAGCATTAGCGTACAGGCACTTGTAAGCAGTGTCTCTCTTCAAGTGTCTTTGGCACTTGTGGTTAGGCCTGTGGTAATTTTGCTCTTCTGAATTTATATCCTGTGCCCCTGCTCTCACAATGCCTACTTCTAGGCCTACCCCTTTTAAAATTTCATCATTTCTTTGGTTTTTATCCCAGGGGGGAGGTTTATTCCGAACTGGACCTTTCTCAGCTCCTGTCGGGTTTCCCCCCTCAGTCAGTTTAAAAGCTGCTCTGCTACCTTTTTAATTTTAAGTGCCAGCAGTCTGGTTCCATTCTGGTTCAAGTGGAGCCCGTCCCTTTTGTACAGGCCCGGCTTGTCCCAAAATGTTCCCCAGTGCCTAACAAATCCAAACCCTTCCACCCGACACCATCGTCTCATCCACGCATTGAGACTGCAAAGCTGGGCCTGTCTGGCTGGTCCTGCGCGTGGAACCGGTAGCATTTCACAGAAAGCCACCTTGGAGGTCCTGGCTTTCAGCATCCTACCTAGCAACCTAAATTTTGCTTCCAGGACCTCACGGCTGCATTTCCCCATGTCGTTGGTGCCAACGTGCACCACGACCACTGACTCCTTCCCAGCACTGTCTACCAAACTATCTAAACGACGGGCGATATCCGCAACCTTCGCACCAGGCAGGCAAAACACCTTGCGGTCTACATGCCCATCACACACCCCACTGTCTATGTTCCTAATGATCTTCTGCTTTGGCAACTGGTTCAGTGACATTTAAAAATAATAGGTTCTTCACCATACGGCTTATGTGATCCAGCCACTCAGGGACCACGTAGCCAGTGTGACAACATGTAGCTATTCAGACTTGACTATAGGACAAACACCACAAAGCCAAATCAGAGGGAGGGGAAAGTATCTTGCCTTGTTCTGAATGGGCAATTTTTTAAAAAAAAACACCCCAAACTATTAGTCAAACAGGGGGTCAGTTCACATACGCATTTTCCCCCCACGAAATGCTCAGCCCTGCACTGTACCAAGACAAATCAGAGCAATCACAGCAAGCCAAGCCACACATAGTAGGCAGAAGGGGCATCTTGGAAGATAGGCACATTTGCTGGTCTCCCTTGTTTCCTGGCATCGATTCCTACCAACTGGGCCTAGGGAGGAGAGATTGGCTCTGTCTCCGGCACTGAGCTCCTAGGAGACAGAGGCATGGGTTGGCTCGTGAGCCACATGTCCTACCTTGGTGGCAATGTTTAAATAGTGTGCAGAGCCTCAGCAATCAATACATCGCCATGTAATCTAATGGGTTCAATGATAGCTCATTTTAGAAGCATAGGTTAAAAATGTATTACAGTGCTGCATCAGAAGGCAGACGCTGATGAGTTATTAATGAACCAGGCTATGTTTATCGTCACATTTTTTACAAAAAAGTTGATAAAGATTCTCAACATGGATCATTTCATTTCTGGCGGCACCTCCACCAACGGAAGCGCACAGCTCATCTCCGTGATGTGAAGTTGTTCCTTGGCAGTTTGTGCCTTTGGTTTATTTTGAGAAGCATCTATATTAATCAGAAGCCCCAACAGAAGTCCTGTCATGAAGAGTTAGGAATAGTCCATATTTAAGTTTAGAGGAGTTACATATAATCCTCATTACACGCATTTCAGACAATCTTGTCTGCAGCTGAATGGGTCAATGTCCTTTAGAAATAAAGGGGCTACCATTTGTTGATCGTTTGCATGGCATATTGGCTGGGACAACATCGCAATTGCTATGCTGTCCTGCTAGCTGTGGGCCTACGACGAGTGTAATTTTTGGAAGGGGTATACAAATGAAGTTGATTCGATAACCCCAGAATAGTTCCACTAGGACATGACATTGACTGCCATCAAGTCGATTCCGACTTATGGGCGGCCCTACGAAGAGGGTTTTTGTGGTAAGCGGTATTCAGAGGGGGTTCACCATTGCCTTCCTCTGAGGCTGAGAGAGGCAGTGACTGGCCCAAGGTCACCCAGGGAGCTTCGTGGCTGTGTGGGGATTCGAACCCTGGTCTCCCAGGTCAGAGTCCAACATCTTGACCACTACGCCACACTGGCTCTCGCTCCACCAGGAAGGCATTCCTAAATTATGCCTTTATTTCACTTTTGTAATAGAAGAGTGATAATAAAAGATCCCTCTGCTCTTCAAGGACTAATCTCTGCTCTCCATAAAATAATGTGGGGTGATTGGCAGGTGGTCAGGGCTTGCTGGGATAGGCCTGGCAGGCTGGAGGGAGGGAGGGATGGGCGAGATTAGACCAATGGTCTTGAGGCTTCCCACCTCAGTGTAGATGAGGGACTGGCAGCCTGTGGCCCTGCAGGCACTATTGGACTCCAACTCAGCTAGTATTGGCCAGTGGCCAGGGGTGGTGGGCAATGCAGCCCAACAACATCTGGAAGGCCACAGGTTCCCCATCCCTGTTGAAGGCCATACCAAGCTACATGAGCCAATGATCTGACTCGGCATAAGGCTGCCTCCTCTTTTCCCATTTAAATCAGTCCTTTATTCAGAACCATGAGGACTGGGATCTTACTTTGTTTCAAGGGGGAGGTCCGTAGCTCAGTGGCAGAGCACTTGCTTTGCACGCAGAAGGTCCCAATTTCAACCCCCGGCATCTCCAGGTAAGGCTGGGAGAGATTTGGTGCCTGAAACCCTGAAGAGCTGCTGCCTGGCAGTGTAGACTGTATTGAGCTAGATGAAGCAGTGACCTGACTTGGTATAAAGCACCTTCCTATTGTTCCACCTACACCTGACATAGCCACCTCTCTACGCCGTGTGAACAACATGGGGAGCACAGAAGTGCCCCTGATTGGCATGCAGGTGGGCCCAGGCTGAACCCCCGGCAGCACCTGCAGAAAGAACTGGACACATCTCCCGTCGGAGACCGTGGAAAGCCACTCACTACCAGTCAGTGTAGACAATACTGAGCTAGATGGGCTGACACAACATAAGGCAGCTGCTGTTGAAATCAGCCCTTTACTCAGAACCACGAGGACCAGACTCTTATTTTCTTGGGGGTGGCGGCACAGATCAGTGGGAGAGCACCAGCTTTGCATGCAAAAGGTGTCAGATTTCAATCTCCAGGTGGGGTTGGGAGAGACCCCCACCTGAAACCCTGGGGGGCCACTGGGTCTGACTCGGGATAAGACAGCTTCCTGTGTTCCTAAATGCACCCTGGACCTGGCCGTGGATTTCTCTTGCTACCCATTCACGCGAGGTGGGAGGCGGGAAGATGCCATTCTTCTCTGGCTTGCCCCCAGGGTCAAAACTCTCAAGCGCAAGACCGCCACTCCACCAGTTACCTGCCTTTTATCCACATACCACACGGCCTTTGCCTTTTAATGTTCTCGCTTATTGATTCCTCTCCCTTTCTCTCACTCACTTTCCCACCCCCTCACCCTTCCAGAGTTAAATACACACCGCGGAACAAAGCTGACATGGAGAAGATGCAGTGATTATAGGCGATGCACCATTTGAGAGCGACGGAGGGAGGCGGCACAATAAAGGTCGCTGTTGCTCTTGCCATCCCCCCCCCCCCATTCCAATGTCTCTGTTCCATTGTAAGCAGCTCTCGGTAAGAACATCCATCTCTGGCTGCAGGACGATGGTGCTTGATTAATGAGAGGCAGAGAGAATGTTCTTAAGGGTTTGAGGATGCCCAACAGAAGATCTGCCATCAGGGCTGGCACTACCATTAGGCGGAGTGAGTCAGCTGCTTCCGGTGGCAGATGCCCTCCGCCATTATCCCTCAGGCACCTATGCTAGCCTGTTCTGCACGTGCATGCCCCCAAGCTAACTTGCTGCACTCAGGTCAGTTTGTGTGTAGGGGGGAGGTGTTATTTAGTTCCCACCTTTTTCCCCAAGGAGCTCGTGGTTGGGTACACAGTTCTCCTCCTCTCCATCTTATCCTCACACCAACCCTGTGAGGGAGTGTCATGAGCCCCATGTAGAGAAGGTGCCGGAATGTAGAGAAGGTGCCGGAATGGGACTTGGGGGAGGGCCAAAGTGACTTGCATTCAGAGGTGGTTGAGGCCGAAGGCTTCAGTGCCGGTGACAGTGGCAGCTCTGCCCCATAGCTCCCATTACAACTACAAGGCACTGCCTGATCAGGAGGCTGCCTCTTCACCTTCCATTCACCCCCTTCCACGTTTTCCCCAGCATCGCCACCACGCACCCCTCCTCCTGAGGAAGTGGACCTAGCTGAAGTGCCTCCACTGCCCCCCTTGGACATGTAAGCTACTGCACAGGTAGTCTCAAAGGGGTCCCACTAAGGAGGCATGCTCACATGCATGTGCGCTCCCATCCACGACACCTTTCTCACGCAATTAGAAGGAGCCCCACACACACTTACTTAAGGGCTGTAAGGGGGTGTGTCTAATTGCTTCAACAACATCTTAGCTCTGTGTAGTCATGCCTAGTTAGGCACTGTGGAAATGCTGAACCCTGTAAACTAATTCATGAAGCGCTCTGAACTGAAATCTTCCATTAAACCTGTTAAAGAAAAGCACACCTTTGCGTTTGCATCTGACTTCAAGAGTTTAGGCAGGATGGGTAGGGTAGGCTGGCAGGTATTTACCCAACGGCTGTTAGCCATATTGGCTACATGGAACATCCAGAATGAGAGGCAACATAACTCTGAAGAACAGTTGCTGGGAGGGAGAGGGAACAGCAAGGCAGGTTTGCCTTTATGACTGCTATTGCAGCATTCCTGGTACCCTGGGACATGTAATTTTCCCAGGGCACCCAACATTAATGGGGGCACCTGGGGAAATTGTATTTCCCAAAGCTCCTGATGCCTAGAATACTGTCACACTAGTGTGTCCAGGTCCAATGGAAGGTGGAAGGGATGAGAGAGACTTCCCACCTGCCTGAGAAACTTATCAGCATTTTAGTAGTTGAAGGGGGGGATAAGAGACTGGACCCCCCCCATGAAACAGTGACCACCAGCTATCACAGCCAGCTTATGGGGTCAGCATTGACAAGAACACTCAGAAAGAATGGTTACAATTGCTGGTCCCAATCCAAAACCAAGCCTGGGGCAGACAAGAAGCTAAGGCAAGTGCATGCCTATGAGCGGAGAGTCCAGGGGCCAGTCCTCCTTCAGATTTCTAGTGAGTATCTGTTCTGGTAGACTGAGACTGCACACCAGCTGTAGCTGAAATCTCTTCCTGGTGACTTTCTAAATTCAGGCCACAATACTGGTTCCAGACAGCTTCTCCCCCTCCCCTTTAGTTGGAAGGCGTCACCTTCCAAGGGCTGGATGGAAGACTCCAGGCCATCAGGAACACATCCAGCACCATTAAAGAACATTAAGGGCCTTTTGTCAAAATCCCCAGGCTGCTCATTAGTAGCCCATTCACAGGCATCAGCCAAACGGGTGACACCATTTTGCAAGGATCCGCAGCAAACTCTTGCAAATTGGCACCTATTAAACAAGTCCAAGAAATCAGGGCTCTTGTAGTGCAGGATTTTGATCATCATATGCCCTTTTTATTATTTATTCATTGGCTTAAACTATTTATAGGCCAGCCATCATTATTTCTATGGGGAAGGATCGTAGCTCAGTGCTAGAGCACCTGTTCTGCATGCAGAAGGTCCCAGGTTCAATCCCCAACAGCATCTCCAGGTAGGGCTGGGAAAGAACCCTGCCTGAAACCCTGGAGAGCAGCTGCCAGCCTGTGTGGGCAAAGCTGAGCTAGATGGACCAACAGTCTGACAACATGAGCCAGTTTCCTATGTTGTTGATAACAATAATAATAATAAATCCACTAGTCGCTTAATAGCCAAAGGTCTCCAAGCAGCTTACACCATTATGTAAAAGACAAATAAATATATCATACCATAAAAAACCAACCCCCATAATAGCCACAAGAAACTTTGGCAGCACAGTAATAACAAACAGTATCATCCTAGTCTATCAAAACCTCAAGAAACAAAGATAAGCCTTCACCTGGCACCAGAAAGGTGTCAACAAAGGTAACAGGTCAACCTCACTGGTGAGAGCATTCCACAGAGAGGGAGCCACAACTGACAAGGCCCTCTCCCTTGTCACCACCCTCCAAGCCTTTCTCAAAGGGGACCTGGAGAAAGTCCTCAGAAAAAGATCTGAGAGGCCAGGCAGGTTCATATTGGGAGAGGCATTCCAGAAGTTATTGGGGACCTGAGCCAAAATGAGCTTTTGACCCAGCACTTTGATTTGGGCTCAGAAACTCACACATTCCAGGGTGGTTTACAAAACACATGAAAAACAATACACAGCAAAACATCAAATAACTCAGAATCATCAATATACCACTGAAAACTAGGTTATGAATGGAATTACTCTTTAACAGGAACAGGTACACAGTTAAAGCTAGAGCCCATCACATTTTGGGGAGGGGTTTCCAGAGTCTAGGGGGACAATAAAGTAGTCCCTCCTCCAGATTCCCACAAGTAGGACATGTGTAGATGGGTGAACCACCAGGAAGAACTGATCTGTAGTCCTCAATAAACAGGCAGGTTAACACAGGAGAAGGTACACCCTCCAGCAACTGGATCCCAAGTTGTTTAGGGTCTTATGTCACCCTCCAGTGGATGCCCTCAGGGCCTAGGGTCCCACTCCCAGGAGATATCGGCCCATTAGCAAAACACTCACCAAAGAGGGTAGGGCTGCTCAGGGAGCACAGTCCAAACAGACCAAAGTCAAGCCCAGAAAATGAGTCTAGGTCCACAGCATGATCCAGAGGCAACAGTCCAAGGTAAATATCACAGGGAGTTCAGGCAAGGTCCACCACAGCCCAGCATGAGAACTAAGAGGCACAGACCTCTATTGTGGTTCCAGCAACTGGAAGGCTCAAGACAGAAATTCTTATGTCCTCTGGCCTCCTAGACCAAACACTCACCCCAGCTGCTGCCAATGAAGGAGTTTCAGGGTTTGTTACTCATAAGAAGACTCCTTACTCATGAGGATACCCCTTACTCATGGACCATGTGATGACTCAGGGTCCATAAACCTGTGTCTTTGCTCTTCAACCTGGACCTCAACCTTCTTGTGTTGGCATTCTCGAGGACTGTGTAGTGGTGGCTCCACCTCCTCCTTGGACAGCTCTATGAGTTCTTCAGCAGGTTCCCTCCCACCAGAGGACCCCTCCAGGGGATCTTCAGCACCTGGTTCCAGGGGATCCTGCCTGCTCAAGGTCCTCGACTTGCAAGGGGTCTGACTCACCCTCCGAGGGTTCCATGTCTGGTACCAGGTCAGGCAAGGCATGGCAACTTGTATGATGACAACATCACTTTAAACCTGGCCCGGTACCGTATAGGGACCCAGAGCAGTTGTTTGAGCAAAGGTGTAACACACTCATGATAGGTTTCTCCACTCAGCAACTTATCTATACTAGCTGCATTTTCCAGCCCAGCCTCCAGGGGAGTCCCACATGGAGCACATTCCAGCAGTCTAGTCTCAAGGTTATCCATGTGTGGGACACTGTGGCCAGACATCTGTCTGGAACAGCCATAAGTGGCACACCAGCCAAAGCTACACTGAAGGGAGGATCTATCCATTTTGGTTCACTCAGTTTCTCATCTGTCCAGTCTTAAATTCAGTTTTGCAGCAATTTGTGCTTTTTTTAAAAAAAAGATCCTTGTGAAACTTCAGGATTTTAGTGCAAATTACCCGTAATAAACACATTTCTCTGCAGTTTTGATTTATGAGCACATTTCTGAAAGCAATTTCTCCTAATATAATGCATTTTTGTGTCATCTTCACTAACACATTTTTATGCACACTTTCCCCTAATGTATGCATTGTTGCAAACATTGTTTGACTGGAGAACTGCATCACAAAATTCAGATAAGTGCGAATTTCAAAGGACAGCTGCTTTTTGGTTGTCATATTGTTTTGGGAAATGTAAATTTGATTGATTCAGCTTTAAATGTAAACCGAATCAAATGTTTTTCCCCACCCCAAGAGGATGCAGGTCATGCACGTATACCAACCTAGGAACATAGGAAGCTGACTTATACTGCATCAGACCATCGGTTCATCCAGCTTAGCATTGTCTCATCTGACTGGCAGTGGCTCTCTCCAGTTCAGACAGGGCTGTCTCCCAACCCTTCCTGAAGATGCCAGGGAGTAAACTTGGAACCTTCTGCATGCAAAGCAGGTGGTCTGCCACTGATCTACGGCCCTTTCTGATGCCCTGGGCTGCAAGAGGCAGGCTTTGAAAGATACTTTAGCCAAAGAACAATGTCAAACTCATGTTGCTTCCTATATTCTGTTCAGGACATTTCTAGCCAGTCATTCATTCCTGTCTCTCTCTCACCCACACACACTTTCCCCTTCCCCCAATCTGTCTCTTTCTTCCAACATTTGTCTTTTCTTTCTCCCTCCATTTCATTATTTCTCTTGTAGGTACAGAGCAAACAAGAGAGGGAGGAATCCCAAGATTTTTTTTTTAAGAGCTGCTCTCTTTATTTATTTATTTAAAAATCAAAAGTTCACAAGCTGAGCCTCCCATTCAAATTCGGGAAGCAGCAAGCACCCACTTCCAATATGTGTCTGGGCATTTAACAAGCTGGCGCCCATATGTCGCCCGTCGGTTTGCTTCATTCAATCACGTGGGTTCTCGCCGCAGCCAAACGTCTGGCATGCCACAGCTAGAGAGGCAGTAATGAGAAATCTGCGCGGCTGGCTTGCCGCCGTTGGAATGCTGGGGCCATTTTGTCAGCCAAGACAATCAGTGATGCTGCACTTACAGCAAGGAAGGAAAGCTGTCCCAGATCATCTCTGCCTGCCTGGGAGAGACAGCCAGGCCTTGCCAGACTCACACCTGCCCACTTCAGACTCACTACTCTGATCAAGTAGGAGGGAAACAAGGCGAAGAGAAAACTAGGACTGGTCCAGGACAGGGGGTAAGGAGTTGGATCCGACCAGCAGGCAAGCTCATTATCTCCTCCACCTCACCCCTGTGGATCAAGTTTGACAGGTGGGCATGAACTAGTCACCCATCTGTCAGTCACTTGGCATCACAATGATTCCAAGTGACCCATTTTTGCCCACCTGGTTTAAAAGCACACCATGTGGGCAAAGGCACAGCCTGCAAGGCACCAGCAATCAGCTGAGCGTTGGATCGTTCAAAGCCCCCTTGGGGAGCCCCGACAATCAGCTGATAGTCAGAGCTTGCCAAGCACTGTTCACAGGGCTCCGCCTAGACTTCTACAGGCCTGAGGACCCCTTTGGATGGGTTGCATCCAGTGCTAATCCTGCTCAGAGTAGACTCTTTGAAATTAATGGCTAAGTTTAACCTAGTTTTATACAACCCACTGGATCTAAATTTTACTCAAGAGTAAATCCTGCCGAGATCCAAAGAAGCGAGGCAGATTTAGGCTGTGCCAGTCCAGAGGAAACAAGCTCGGCTATCTTAAGCTTGCACATTTGTTCAAAGCATATTCTGAAAAGTATGTTCGAAGCAGAAGCATTGACAACCGGCCACAGAGGTGCACCAAGAGTGCAGACTGACGTCAGGCCCACAAGGAATATTTATTTATTAAATTTCTGTACCGCCCCATAGCCGAAGCTCTCTGGGCAGTTTACAACATAAAAAAACCAATACAATATATACTATACAATTCATATTCAGTACAATTAAAAGGAAAAATACATCACATTTTAAATAAACATACCAATAAATCTCAACAATGTACATAACATAACAAAATAAACCGAACATAACAGTTATAAAACTATCTAAAACTATTCTCCGATGTCCCATTCTGCTTCTCCCCCCCAACCCCATCTTCTATGACCAATAGCACTATAAACATTTCTTCCATTGTCTTCTTTCTCCAGGACAACCCCAAGACGACGCCAAGTATGACGCCTCAGGCAGCTCTTCCCCTTCATATAGAGTAGGGCCCCGCTTTCCGGCATTCCGCTGATGCAGCGGCTTTCAATCAGGGGAAATTCCCTGTTTTAAAGCCGATTTTGCCGTTTTGGGGCATTTTCGCGGCATTTTCGCATGACGTGACCCATTATAGTCAATGGGTTCCACTTTATGGCAATTTCCGCTTTACGGCAGGGGGCTGGTCCTTAACCCGCCATATAAGAGGGGCCCTACTGTACCTGGAGCAGAAGACAAAAATTGGAGGCAGAGTAAGCAAGTGGCAACAGCTGCAGCAGCACCAAGAGTGCTTCCAAAGACACATTCACAAACCCCAATGATGCCATAGATTCCCAGGCGGCCCCCAGGGTGCTGCCATTTTACTTTGCTCACCATGCACCTCTTGGCAATGTTACATCATCGTGTGCCCTTGCTTCCATCCTTACCCTAGACCAGACTTCCCCAACTGGGAACCCTCCAGATGTTTCTGGACTCCAGCTCCCAACACCATTCCTGACCATTGGCCATGCTGGCTGGGGCTGCAGGGAAGAGAAGGCCAACAATATCTGGCGGGGCACAGATCTCCCCCATCCCTGAACTAGACCATCACTTGCCTTTACTGCCCTGAGTTACCTCCATCACAACTCTGGGCTGCAGAGATCTCTGTGCATTAAAAACAACAACAGGACCCTTAATGTACTCAGTTCTACTTTTAAAACAAGACAAGATAGTTCAGAACCCCCAAAATCCATGGAGAAATTCAAGGCAGGAGAGTTTTGGGAGCACCCTTCCTAGTCTGGGGGGGTCTGCATGGCCCATTCACAGATGCAGGTCTTCATTTCATGCTCCTGATCCCTAGTTCCACAAGTGATCTCCCCTCCCCCATATACTCTCTGCTTCTATTTCTTCTTTAAATGAAAAAGAGATGAAAAAAAGCCACCATTAAAAAAAACTGAATACAGCTTAATGCAAATCCCCCCTCATACACAGAAGCACTGAACCCTCGACTTTCAAAACCACCTTTCCCAAAAGCTTTTGGCAACAGCTGTTGGCCTCTTTTTAAAGTGCTGCACACATTCCCCAGCCTGCTGAAACAGCTGTTCCTCTCGCATCTGCAGCTGTGGGGTCATTGCCGTGTCTGGGAAGCCACCCATTTACCCGCTTGCCTACAATGATCCAGAGGTTCATGCCTCCCCAGTCCATTTGTGCTCGCATTTAGATATGCAGAGTGCATTTATAAGATTCAGACCACCACAATGAGCCTGTCCCATATTCAGGCTAAAATACTGCAGCACCATCTCCATCCTCGCCCTGCTCTGGTCCCCAAAGTTCCCACTCTTCTGGGAGTAAAGAAACCCCATCATCAAAAACTGCAATAAGCATGTAGCCTGTAGTAGCCTTGGAGTTCTGGCAGTTGCTGCAGGACAGTGCTAAGGGAACCTGCATCAGCTGCAGGGCTGCTAATCACGGCCCTTGAACCAGCACCCTGGCCACTGTCCAGGGTCCTGAGCTTGCCTTGAAAATGGAAATGGACTGCCTGCAAGTCGCTCCCTACTTATGGGGACCCTACAAATAGGGTTTTCATGGTAAGGGGTATTCAGAGGGGGTTTACACCATTGCCTCCCTTTGAGGCTGAGAGGCAGTGACTGGCCCAAGGTCACCCAGTGAGCTTCATGGCTGTGTGGGGATTCGAACCCTGGTCGCCCAGGTCATTGTCCAGCACCTTAGCCACTATACTACACTGGCTCTCCGACCTTGCCTTAACTTCCAGTCAATTCCATAGCCCCAGGTTACATGTTGCTTGGACCAACATCTCCCCTCAGCAGTGGGAATTATGATGGATCAGGAGAAGCGGCTGGAAAAGAGGATGCTGTGCTAGATGGACCTTTGGCCTGATCCTGCAGGCCTCTCCTCTTATATTCTTACAAGGTGATACAGTGCAGATGCAGCCTTGCCCTGTCATTGATTGCTTTAGAGAATTAAGCTTTAGTCCACTCTTAAAACTTTGATACTTTGACATTTGCTCTCATTCAGACCCACAAAGTGAATTTATTTATTTATTTATTTATTATTTGATTTATATCCCACCCTTCCTCCCAGCAGGAGCCCAGGACGGCAAACAAAAGCACTAAAAACACTTTAAAACATCATTAAAACAGACTTTAAAATACATTAAAACAAAACAACTTTAAAAACATTTTTTAAAGGTTTCAAGACATCTTTTAAAAAAGTTTAAAAGTATTGTTTTTAAAAAGTTTAAAATATATTAAAAAGCAATGTTTATCCAATTGGGGGAAAGAGATCTAGATGAATACCCAGGTCTATTTTGTACCACTGTGCTATAAGGGTGAAGAAAAGATATCAGCCTCTCTTTGCTATGTACATTCTAACCTCAGTTGTTGCCAACACATTGAACTACAAAGGTTTATCCAGATGGTCAGAACTACAGTGATCAGAAGTGTGCTATCTCTATGATACCCAGCTCTGACTACCACATACAGGGGGGGTCCAAACCGCCTCCCCCCAATCCTCCATCTTGTGCCTACAAAAGTATTTGTGACTGGGGAGAGCTGAATTCTCTAGCAAACTCTCTTTGCTCACATTTGCAAATGGAAAATTTCAAATTCCTCTTAGTGAGAAGCTTGCTTGCCTCCCTTCCAACCAAGATGTATTTATTTTATTCTATTTTACTTAGAAAAATTTATAAAGTCGCTTCAGCAAAGAGCTCTCCTAAGCAGTGAACGTATTTATTGACAGGGTGGCAGACTAGATGGACCTCTCCGCATTTTTGGACTGAGGTGGAGAGGGAAAGATTCTCAGAGTTAAACAGAATTCAGAAAGGGTGGGATGCACTGTACTGCACACTTACTGAACACCCCAATATGCCTTCCACTCACACTGGGGGGGAGATATATATATATATATGGATGGATGCAGTCTGCAGTACCTCCTCATGTGGCCCTCAATGTCCCCTTCATACCCCTCCTCCCCCAGTGCCACATTAAGGCTTGAAAATCCCTCCAATGCCCCTTAAAAGTGTGGCCCCTAAAATATCATCCTGCCCTTTATATACCTAGTAGACGATTGTCTTCTGCAGGAAATGGCCTGGGATCATAGAATAGTAGAGTTGGAAGGGGCCTATAAGGCCATCAAGTCCAATCCCCTGCTCAATGCAGGTATCCAAATCAAAGCATTTCAGACAGATGGCTGTCCAGCTGCCTCTTGAAGGCCTCCAGTGTCGGAGAGCCCACTACCTCTCTAGGTCATTGGTTCCATTGTCGTATGGCTCTAACAGTTAGGAAGTTTTTCCTGATATCCTGTCGGAATCTGGCTTCCTGCAACTTGAGCCCATTATTCTGTGTCCTGCACTCTGGAATGATTGAGAAGAGATCCCAGCCCTCCTCTGTGTGACAACCTTTCATGTATTTGAAGACTGCTATCATATCTCCCCTCAGTCTTCTCTTCTCCAGGCTAAACATGCCCAATTCTTTCAGTCTCTCCTCATAGGGTTTGGTTTCTAGTCCCCTGATCATCCTTGTTGCCCTCCTCTGAACCTGTTCCAGTTTGTCTGCATCCTTCTTGAAGTGCGGAAACCAGAACTGGACACAGTATTCAAGATAAGGCCTAACCAGTGCTGAATAGAGGGGAACTAATACTTCACGCAATTTGGAAACTATACTTCTGTTAATGCAGCCTAATATAGCGTTTGCCTTTTTTGCAGCCGCATCACACACTCCTATAGACACCCTCTTATCAGGAGGTTCATTCTGCACAATGTCATAATTTGCCCTTGAGTGTAGTGGCACCCACCCTGTGGAATTCCCTCCCCTTTGGTATTAGAGAGGTGCCGTCTCTGTTGTCTTTTCAGTATCTATTGAAGACCTTCCTCTTCCAACAAGCCTTTAAAGTGGAGATCTTTATCCCAGCCTGCATCTGTATTGGAACTACCTTGTATTCTTTCTATACGTGGTTTTATTTATGGAGCTGTTTTAAATCTGCTTTTACACTTTCCTTGTGTTATGGTTGCAACAGATTCATTTGTTTCATAACTGTATATTTTATTGTTGTAATCTGCCTATCCTAGGACCTTATAGCAAAGGGTGGGTTAGAAATCCAATAGATAAATAAAGTCACTACAATTTCTACCTCCCCTGTCGGAAGCAGTACACTTCCAAAAAAAACAGTTGTTGTGAACCACAAAGGGAGAAGATGCTCTTGCGCTCAGGTCCTGCTTGCAGGCTTCCCCCAGGCATACGTTTGGCCAGCGTGAGAACAGGATGCTGCCCTAGATGGGTCTTTGGCCTGTTCCAGCTTCAGGGCTCTTCCTATGATCTGGAACAGTCCCCCAAAATGCATCCCTGAGTCAAGCTGCCCCATACTGCTCCAAAATTATGGGGACACCCTTCCTGAATGGCTAGTTGCAATCTGTGCTGAGCCCAATGTGCAGCCAAGCAAGACTGGACAATACAATTGGTGCCCCATTTTGGAGGGCCGACCTGCAGGAGGAAGTCCCATGAAAAGCCAGCTCAGTGGTCAGCTCAGAGGCTATTAACTGAACAGCTAGAGAGAGTCAGCAGCATAAGAAGACATTGGCTTCACTTTTTCCCCCTCCCTTCCAATTATTCTCCATAAATCAATGCTGCGACGATGTCCCAGGGTAAATATACTCATTGTCTAACACCTTGTCAAAAGCCAATGGGTGATCTCACTCCATAACTCATGCTGACATATTGATCCCAGTGGCAGTTGGCTAGATGATTCTATAAAAGGAAGGGGAGAGAAAAAGAAACCCTTTCTGTGTCCTCTTTCAGCAGACTCTAGGGGGTGTTGAAAGCCTTCAACCGGTCAGTGCCACAAATAGTCTGGCTGGCAGCCTCGGGAGGGAGAAGTGTAAGGAGATGGTAGGAGGCTCTTGAGCCTGGCTGGTTTCACCACAGGAAGTGGGGCAAGAATGGCTTAACCCTTTGGAACCTAGGCTATCATCAGGTTTGGGGTGAAAGGGGAAAAGAGAGAGAGGGATTGTCACCAAGGTTCACAGGCTTGTTCTTGGATATACAAGATTAATTTTTTTTTAAGTGCAGAAGTTACGATGCCAGCTGAAAATGCTCTCCTATTTTGAATTTCAAGGAGAAATAATGCTTTCAGCAAGAGTGCAGTATTCCCCTTAAACCCTCCTCCTTTCCCACCTTGATTAGCTTCTTGTGTTCTGCCATATTCTGACCCCGCCCTTCCAAACTGTCTTTCCTGGAACAGTAAACCCAACCAGTCAAGGATCACATATTGAAAATGATGTCATGATGCTACATAGCCAGATTAAATGGCCAATTAAGAGTGAGGGCAACGTTTCATAGACCCCCTATTGCCTTTAAATTAACAGCCTGCACCAAACCTTGCACTCTCCAGTTGTCTTGGAATACAACTCCCATCTACCCCAGATAACATGAAGGGGGCTAGACTATAAATTTCAGTGGCTTTCACCAACATACTACATTTCCCAGAATGCCTGAGAAATGTAGTTTTGTGAGAAGGGCCTAGGATTCTCAGGCAGGGAATTCTCAGCATCCTTGCCAAATTACAGTTTCCAAGACTCTTGCAGGGTGTCACCATGATAGCTAAATTGACATAAACCCAATACAAAAGTGTGTTTATTTTGCACTGCAAGGACTTCAGAGGAGAGCTTTTTTTTAGGAATCCGATTGTTCATTTTCTTTAAGCTTTTTGCAACACAGTTGAGCCATTCTGTCTCTGAGAAACAAACAATTAGGGATGTTTTCTTGCACTCTGACTTTAAGAGACAAACAACCAGGAGTCTCCCCTTCACTTTATACAAAAAATCCTGTGACATTCCACTGCATCCTTGATGTGGCAACATTGTCTTCCTCCGCTTTTGTTTCAAGGTGCCTGCCAAATTTCTCCAACCGCAGCACAAAAGTTTTGGAGGTGAGCATGCAGTGAGCTTTGCCGCGGCAGGAAAAGGAGAGAAAAGAGCTGGCATACCCACTGTGGTGTGTCACAAGACTGGGGTAGGCAACAGACACTTCCCCGCCCTCCTTTCCCTTAACAAGCACGAGGGGATGGTGAGGTCCCGGTGCTTCAACATCCTGAGCCTAATGGGCCGTCATTCCAATCTCACAAAGTTCTCCCAGTGGGATGCTGTTCTTGTCTCTCTTCCAGAACGCACACTCAGTTTTTCCACCATGCTTTCAACTCACCCTCAGTAAAACTGCTGTAAAGGCGCTAGCTGAGATTAGACACAGGAAGCTGCTTTATACCAAATCAGATTATTCACTCCTCTGCTCTAATTGGCAGTGGCTGCCTTTCCTGTCATCTGTGACCTGGCCCTTCTACCTGGAGATGCCAGGGATGGAACCGGAGACCTCCAACCTTCTGCATGCAAAGCAAGTGCTCTTCCACTGAGCTACGCCCCTTCCCTTAACCATTTTTAGGGGAAAAAACATACCCCCAGTGCAGTTTTCATTGGGCAGTTTGCACTTAAGTGGACCTACAGGGTAGTCTTCCTAAGGCATCGTCACAAATTGCCACCCATACAAGTTTCCCAAATTTCAGCCAGTTACCACTTACTGTTTTCCTTCTGGAAACAAAAAATGTGTGGGGCATGAAATGCCCCAGAAATGCATTGGGGTGCATTCCCTACCTCAGCTGATGTTAGCAGATTAGGTAATAAAAACACCCCGTTGTTTTTTTCCCTAGATGAATGATCAGGGAAGGGCAGCAGAGTACCATTCTACCTCCTCTGGTGAAGTGTTTCCTGGCTCTGGGGGTCTGGGTATTGTCAAGCACACTTCCTCTGACACCACAGGCACAAATGTTATCTGGGGTCAAGGTAGCAGCCCGCCATAAGTTGGACATCTCATTAGGGTAGAAAATACACCCCAGAAACCATTAGTATGATTTTTCCCCTCAACGTTGGATGAAGGTTGATATAGCAACCTGGGAATCTGCCTCACATGGTGTCGGAGCGTTGGACCACTTGCTCAATGTTGTCTAGTTCAGTAGTGAGGAATTTGTGTCCATCCAGATGTTGCTGGATTCCAACTCCCATCACCCCTGGCCACTGGCCATGCTGGCTAGAGCTGACAACAGCTGTAATACAACGTCTGGAGGGCCACACAGGTTGCCCACCCTTAGCCAACACTGACCGGCAAACAGGTTTCCAGCAGGGGTCATTCCCAACTCCACCTAGAGATGCCAGGAATTGAACTTGGGACCTGCTGCATGCAAGGTGGAAGCCCTGCTACTGGGCTATGGGCCTTCCCTGGCCTAGCCCTTCTTACACAACAAGACAACTGAGGGAGATCAAATTCCACGACTATCTCAGTTTCCTACAGCACCATCAACAACTGTGGCACCCTTTACAGACATTCTACAGGCAAGGAGACAAGCGTCTGCCCAGTTAAAATGACCGGCATCTACACTTTAACAGCATTTTTATCAGAGATTTCAGCCAAAGTGCTCCAAGTAGCAGGAATAGTCCTGTACATTTTATCATCACACCAACCCTGAGAGGTTGATGAGCCTGAGAGAGAACAACTGGCTAAAGGCCACCTGGGGATATTTGTGGCTAAGCAAGGATTCTGCACCGAGGGTCTCCTCCGTCTCAATCCAGCACGATAAGTCAAGGGGGGGGAAGCCTCTTCAGCCCATAGGACCACCTGTCTCTATGGGGAGCCTGCCAAGGGCAGCATGCCAGCGGTGGGCAGAGGGAGGGTGCGTGCCTCTTGCCTTCATACACAGGCTACAAGGCTACATTCCACCATGCAAAAGACAGCGGTTTCTACACTCAACACACCTCCTTCCAGGCAAGCAAGAGGTAAATTATCTCAGTACAGAGATATATTCTAGCCAGACAAAAATCAATAAATACACAGAGAAGTGCCAGTGAGGAACGTGGCCTGAAGAGAGGGGCATGGCCTGGAGAGTTAGCAGAGACTGCTTCACCTGCACCTGTGGATAAAGCAAGATTTTCTTCTTCTCATATCACAGAGCTGGGCAAGGGACTGTGGGACCAGCGTGCAGTCAGGGACCACAGGATAATCAAAAGGTGTCTACAGGAACACCCCAGCACTCCGGAAGCCCTTGTTGCTTGAGCAAAGCTCAGGTAGGATCAGGACGGCCTTTTATACTTTCCTCTTCCAAGAAAGCCTTTTAAGTAGAGATCTCATCCCAGGGCACATCTGGGACGTTTTTAAAGATTTTCTTTTTCAAGATGTTTTAAAGATTTTTTTAATGTTTTGTCGATATTTTTAGTGTTTTATCACCTGTTTGCTGCCCTGGGTTTGGGAGGAAGGGTGGGCTACACATTTAATTGATAAATAAATATACAACTTCCTCTCCAGGGGGATGGAATTGCCCCACTGGGTGTGTGGAACCATACATGTGGTTCCCAGGCAGTCTCTCCCATCCAGGCACTGACCAGACCTGACACTGCTTAGCTTCAGCATGGAGCTGGCCTCATGTGCCTTCAGACCATAACCTGGGACCAATCTGAAGGTCCTTCACTGGCACGATGCCACCTGCAGTTCACACAGGATCCCACAGTTCTTGACAGCACTAGAACCCAGGCTCTTCCAATGAAGTTGAAAGGCAGGAGATACAACATGCATGATCCTATATAAATATTTTTATTTTTTTTTTAAAAAAAAGAATGGGAAAACCAGGCTGTTAAGAAAATTCATGTATATTGCATCCCTCCCCCTAAAAAAAAAGTTGACTTATGAAATTCAAAGGCTGTAATGTTGATTCCCTGCATGTTTTGCCTCTATTTTTGGAACCCATTGCTTCAATAAATGTGCTTTTCCCCATTCAGTTTCCCTCCCCTGCTTTTTTTTAAGTTGATTTCTCTTCCCCTTCATCTGATAATCCTTTTGAACGTTCCCTTTCCTCTGCACATAAATCCCCACAGCTGTTAGCGCTTCAAAAATCCTTGATCCATCAAGAGAGGCAAAGAAAGAGAGAGGGAATGAAAAGGCTGCCTTGGCAAATGCGACGGCACTTTTTAAAAATAAGAAATAAAAACCAAAATACCGACAATAGAGGTAATACATAAACCAGTGAAATTTTTAGCATTTGGGGTATCATTAATCTGTCTAAAGCGGCTTTGATCTCCTCAACTTTAATTAACTTATAATTATAATGTGATTACGGGTTTTTTTTATGCATATGTGTGCGTGGCAGGGAGAAACTGGCGATCTGAAAGGCAGTGACGGCACTGAAAAGGGCTGTTTGCATTGCCTGCCTGTCCATCATACCATGCGCTCACTCTCCCTCTGTCACACATGCGCATGCGCTTGTCTAGCTCGAGATGGGGGGAGAATCGGAGAGTGGAAAAAGGAAAGTTTGTTATGCCAGGTCTTTTTAACCAGAGTGCCCTTTCCTTTTCATTTTTAAGAGGGGGTCTGCTGTCCATTTCACTCTGGAATTATGAACCCACAACCACTGAAAATGTCCAGGGCATGGGGATCAAAGTTTTGGGTGGCAATGGGAAACAGTAAAATGTTATCCTATTCCTGCCAGTCCCATCATGTGGATCAAATCCTTACCGTGAGCTGTCCGGTGAGATCCAGAGATTCATTATCACAGGGGAGCTGTCCACCAAGCAGCCAGAGGCAAGATGCGATGTTGTTTCAGCACCGGTTAGGGTTCACCTGAGCAACTTTACATAAGAAAAGCCTGCTGGATTAGGCCAAAGGGGGTCCCATCTAGTCCAGCCTTGTGTTCTCAACCACATGTCCCAATGGGAAGCCCGCAAGCCATACCTGAGTGCAACAGCACTTTCCTCACTTGTGATTCCCTGTAACTGCTATTCAGAGGCATTAGAAATAGAACACAGCCATTACTTGTCTTATCTTCCATCCTCTTTTAAAGCCACCCAAATTGGCAGCCATCTCTACTTCTTGTAATAATGCCTCACCCCTCTCCACCCCTTTCCTGGGCTGTCATCAGGGTCCTGATCCAGAGCACATGGAGAGTCAGGTGTCCCCCTCATGGTTAGGGCTCATGGAGACTTGACTTTGTGATGCCCATTGGACACTGCACCTCTGGCTCTGGGCTTCCACTCAGACATGCCACATGCCACTGCCTCTTCTCCTAGGGCTGGAAATGGTGGGTCTAGAGTGAGGGGATGAGATCAGTTAGGGTGTATAAGTTGCTCCAAGCCTACGCCCTCCTCAAGTAGGGTATGTTCTCTGAAATGGTCTCACAATGGTTATTGGAGCTGTATTCAATACTCACAGTAGACCCATTGAAGTTGATGGAAATAGCTAACCAAGGTCCATTAATTTAAATGTGTCTACTCCAAGTAGGACATAGTTGGATACAACCCATGATGTCTACTGAGTGCTCTTGGATACCGCTCAGAGTACTGGGAGCCGCAATAGAGTCTTCCTCTGAAGTCTCTCTGTCTCTTCTCTGTCTGCAAATGGAATCTTGTACTTCTGTGATGGTGATTGGTGCATGACTGGTGTGTGTCGACCTCAGGACCATTTTTTGACATTTTTCCGCTTCTGCGAAAAGGCCAAGTGAGGACCCCCATTAACAGTGAGATGCATGGAAGGAAGCCCTTTCCCTCTCGCTCCTCTGGAGAATGGCAGAAAGCCATTGCGTCATGCTAGACAGGGTATAATGAGAAGTGTCACCATGTAAGCAGGTTTAATGGCACACTTTTGAAGTGCAAATTGGTTCACTGTAAAGGAAATTATAGGGAGTCTTCCATACTTCACGTTTGCTTTTGCTAGATTTGCTCTCTTTTCTAGAACAATGTTTGAAGCACATTTGAGCACCAGACTGAGATGCCTTCCTGGGGCAAAAAAATCCTAGAAAGAGAGAGAGAGACAACACCATCAAGGAATATCCGGGCTCACCACAGCTGTATTTATAGCTTTGTATGGAGGACTAGACTCGATGGCCTCTGAGGTGCCTTCCAGCTCAATGACTCTATGGCTCTCTGAAACGTCCATTCTTTTAAGAACATAAGAGCCCGGCTGGATCAGGCCAATGTCCCATCTAGTCTAGTGGCCTGCTCTCACAGTGGCCAATCAAATGCCTATGGGAGCGTTTTCCCCTCCTGTGTGTTTCCAGCAACTGACATTCAGAGAAATCCTGGCTCTCTTTTTTGGCAAACAAATCCTCATTGCAAGCTGCAAACCTGTTGTAAGTTGCATGGAGACCTGTAAATAACAAGAGACTAACAAGAATAGTAATGAATAACAATTATTTTCCTTGGAAGGCCAGGAGGCTTTCCCCAGGATCATAAGGAGGACGACATAGAATTATAGAATAGTAGAGTTGGAAGGGGCCTATAAGGCCAACCAGTCCAACCCCCTGTGCAATGTAGGAATCCAAATTAAAGTATACCCAACAGGTGGCTGTCCAGCAGCCTCTTGAATGCCTCCAATGTTGGAGAGCCCACCACTTCCCTAGGTCATTGGCACCATTGTCATACTGCTCTAACAGTTGGGAAGTTTTTCTTGATGTTCAGTCAAAATCTGGCTTCCTGTAACTTCAGCCCATTATTCTGTGTCCTGCACTCTGGGATGATCGAGAAGCAATCCCGGCCCTCCTCTGTGTGACAACCTTTCAAGTACTTGAAGAGTGCTATCATATCTCCTCTCAGTCTTCTCTTCTCCAGGCTAAACATGCCCAGTTCTTTCAGTCTCTCCTCCTAGGGCTTTGTTTCCAGTAACCCCTGAGCCACTCGTTGTGGGGATGATCTTTAGCTGGCCCTTGACACCCAGGAGACACAAGCAGGGATTTGAACTCACAGACTCTGGAGTCCTAGCCAGGCTCTCCTCCAGCCGTGGAAGATTCAACAGGGAGAGGCAAAAGAAAAGACTTCTTCACTGGGGACGTGCTCCAGATCCGCCCAAATCCCAGATCCCGAAGTGAATCGAGGCAATTCTGGTTGACCCAGCATGGGGAACCCATATGGCTGAGGCAGCCCCAGATCTCCCTGAGTCAAATCGGGACCACCCAGAGCAATGCAGGGCTGACCAAAGGGTGTGGCCTGGAGACAAGTCAGGGAGGAAAAAGGCAGGCACTTCCCCCTCCTCTGCTCCTGGCCATGTGTTGAATTAGGGTCCAAAACCTGGCTTGCTCATTTATTTATTAAATTTGTCTCTGGCCCTTTCTCCCAAAAAGGAGCCCAGGGTGGCCAACAGCAAGTGATAAAAGCAACAAAGAGTTCTACAAACCATTCCAATACAGATGGCGACTGCAATTAAACATACAATTGAGGCACATCACATTCTCCCCATTTTCTGCCTCCATGTGCCAAGCCCCCAAATTGGTTGGGGCCAACATATGGGTCAGGATGGCCCCAGATCAGATCAGGGCCACTTTTAAGTATTATACTGGGCAGGCCCTGACTCAGATTGGGGGTTCCACACACAGCCGTGTCATAGAGAGAAACTCTGGGATTTGCTATCACCATATGTTGTGATGACCGCCAACTTGGTATCCCAGTAGAGACCAGCTCAGGATCCCAATGGGGACCAACTCAATCCCTCCACCATTTTTGTTTTTTAACCAAGGAAATCACAAATCTAGGCCTTTTCGAGATGAGGTGGGCTGCACATCGCAGAGAAAGTGAGCCAGCCTGCGCTTGAGACAGCATCACCTAACACCGTGCTGGGCAGCTTAGAGTGTGACATTTTATCTGTGCAAGAAGGAGGAGGGGGGGTTGGGGGGGAGTGACAGTAAAAGAGGAATTAGCTGCTATCACACAGATTATATTTTATACCACATTCAAACAAAGATCTCTGGCTCCCTGCCCAGGCCACAGAACGCTTCTCTCTCTTAAGGACCACTGGGGACCCAGTGAACTTTAAAAATCATAATCCCGTCTCAACTGCCTCCCTCCCCCTTTTGCTGTCCTGTTCCTCCCTCCCAAGATCATATTTCATTTCTTGAAAAGAAACATTTGCCTTTCTGTCTCTCACTTCAGTCATTCCGTCTCCTCTTCAGATGATGTTCTGGGTCAGGGATGGGAGATGATCAGGCCCACAGCCCAAATATGGCCCTCCAGATCTCTGGCTCTATCCATGTGGCAATCCACCCCATACATACATGCACATTTAAAGTGCATGGCTTCCTGCAGAGAATTCTGGGAACTAGTTTTACCCTTCACAGAGCTACAATTCCCAGCCCCCTTAACAAACTGCAGTTCCCAGAATTCTTTAAGGGAAATAATGTGCTTTAGATGTGCTTTACATGCAGGGCTGGCACCAGAGGGTGGCCAGGTCAGGCCCTGGCCGAGGGCCTCTTCTTAGGGTGGGAGGGTAGCACTCCTGTTCCGCAATCTGCAACAGCATTGGCTCCCAACCCTGCTGCAGATTGCAGAGAGGGAGCTCTCAGGCACCTTCTCCCCAACAAATGCACAGGCCCGCAACACCGACCAGTACGCCTCACTTACATCTCCGATTGTGGTGAATGCTGGCCGTGCTGCATGTGCATGGTGGCTGAGGCTTCCCTAAGGGGGCTGGATTGTAAATAAGTTCCCAGACCCAGTTTTCAGGCTGAGTCTGGGGGAGGGGAGGGAAGAGAGGGGGGCGCGGGGAGACTTAAACATTCACGCAACACTGCCGGGTGATGGTGGTAAGAGGGAAGGAACAACTCGCTGCAGGATTCAGCTGCAGGAGGTGGAGGTGACAGAATGCAAAGCCATCCAGACCTGGCTTCAGCAGGTACCTTCTCCCGCCCAAAAAAGTTGCATCTCAGCACAATATCACCATCATCATCATCATTATTGAGACTTGTTAGTCACTCGTTACCCGAAGGTCTCCAAGAAACTTGCACTGCATTAAAAACATAAAAACTAAGAGCCAGTATGGTGTAGTGGTTAGATAATTGGACTAGGATGGGAGGGACCTGGATTCAGATCCCCACTTAGGAGGTTTGCTGGGCGACCTGCGGTCAGTCAATGTTTCTCAGCCTGATCCACTGTTTTTCAACCCTGGGTCCCCAGATGTTGCTGGACTCCAACTCCCATCATCCTTGACTGTTGGTTAAGATGGCTGGGGTTGATGGCAGCTGGGTCTGGGAACTGATTTACAATCCAGGCCCATCAGCGAAAGAACAAGAAGATTTAATTAAACATAACATTCCCCTTAGCAAGAAAATAAAATGCATCCTCCTGATAGAACAATTAGTATTTACCAGCCCGCCCAGCCACCCCTCGCTCTTCTGTTTGGTCCCCCACTCCCCTTCTGCCCTGAACCGTTTTTCAGACCTCTTCCTTTAGGGTCTGCTCCGTGGAACAAGCTCTGTCTGATTTACATAAATGAGCAGAAGGAACTCTGCCGAGAGCACAGAGATGGGCATCGCTGCCGGGATGGTGGGGGCTGCCAAGGGCCTGGATTTAAGGGCTCAAGGAACATAGCTTGACCCCCGGCAGCCTAGGTGGAAGGGCAGCAGCTCTGTTGCACAGTGAGGGCTTGTGCTTTGCCCGGAGCTGGCTCAGGATTCAATGCCCAGCATCAGAACAGAGGACTCTGCCTCCAAAGCTGTAGCTCAGTGGCAGAGCACCTGCTTTGCATGCACAAAGTCCCAGGTTCCATCTCCAATGGCAGCACTGGGAGAGTCCCCTACTTGAAGCTGCTGCCAGTCAGTGTACACAGTACTGAACTAGATGGACCAATAGTCTGACTAGGCAGAAGGTAGCTTTCGATGTTCCTGCCTTCCTTGTACTGAGTCAGACCATTGGCCCATCTAGCTCAGCAGGGCCGGTGTCAGGCATGACTGGGCCCTTCGGCACCATCATGCCCCATGCCCACGGTGCTCGCCCGCATGTGCTACCTATCCAGCTGCAGTATGCTACATGTGCGCACATACCACAAGTGAGGAGTGGGAAAACCATTTGCTCCACCTTGAGCTCCTTGGAGGAAAGTTGGGATATAAATGTAATTATTAATTATGGTGGACACATGATACCATAAAACACAATGAACAACCCTCATTATTGTTGTTTATTATTGTTTACTACTACTACTACTACTACTACTACTACTAGCTCTTCACCCAAAGTTCCCAGGGAGGGTTACAACCATTTTAAAACACAAAACAGTTAAAAAAAACCCTAAACAACCTAATAGCCATTGGATTTGCTGTCTAAATATCCACATTTATTTTTGTAGCAACATGGTGTCCTAGGGGGCTCTATATAGCTTAAGAGGCAACACCACCATCCCAACTTACATTCTGCATTCAGCTGCACAGCATTGTGGGTTCTGTAGTCTTAAGGCTGCACTGCATTAGCGTTTAGAAGATGCTGTCACGTGAACCAAAGATAACTACACCAAAAGTACTTCCCGGTCACAGATGGTAAGAGGGACAATAACCCATCCTGGGAAGAGTCACGAATCTCACAGAAGCCACCCTGGGCTCCTGCTGGGAGGAAGGGCAGGATATAAATCAAATAAATAAATAAATAAAAGTTGATTGACGGGCAAGAGATTCAGGAGGAGCCAATGAAGTCCTCCTTCACACAACACAGAGGAAAGGTGGGTGTCGCAGAGAGGATACAAGCCTCTCAGCCGGGAGGGGCCTTTTTGTTGTGATAATTCCAGACTGAAAGCTGGGTGCTAGTACTGTAAGAACCCAAGGAGAGCCTGACTGCTGGATCAGCCCAAAGGGGGCCCCTCCTGTTCTCATGGTGGCCAACCAAACTTTTAGTGGCAACCTGGAAATTTGCCTTTTTGCTAAGATGCAACTCAGAGTTGGCTTCCTGGTCAGTTCAACCCAGGAGACAAGTAGTAGGTATAGAAAGAAGCTTTGGACAGGGTGGGGAGGGGGAGATTGGTTATGGTTGAGGGGGGGTGAGGAGTGGAGATATAGATGTGGATCAGGCCCATTTTCATCTCTGATTAGTAGTCAATTTTCCTGCCTCCCCAGGATCCAGTCTCAACTCTCAGCGTGAACAGCATCCACAGGGCTTAATCAGAGTGCGCACCACACAGAATTGATTAAAAGCCTTCTCGGTCAAATTGGAAAATAGAAAAATGATCCCGTAAACTCACTGTTTATCTAACTTTCCTCAGCAATTTATGAATACATCAGTTCACATTGGTTGCAGGGGGAAGGAGGGGAGGGGTGAAAAATTAATTTGCCTTTTTCCAGTGATACGTACCAAAAAAGAAAAAAACAGCTCGTTTTAATTAGGAAAAAAATGCAGTGAAAGAGAGAGAGATTTAAATAGTATCATATTTGTTCAAGGGAAAAATAGGGGCGTAAGGTGGAAATGTACTAGGGCTTATTTTGGGTAGGGGGCCACAACAGATCTGGAGACTGTTTCATAGCCCAGGGTTTTTAAGTCTGGAAGATGTGGTGTGGTCATAAACATGAGTGTCTAAGCATGTGCAGAGTGCAAAGTTCCAGAACACATTCTATAGTTTTTTGTGAGAACTATTAAGGGGAGGGAAGAGGGGACAATCCTGGGACAGCTTCAGGGCCATACAGACAAACTTCTAGAGTCCAATAGGATACATCTGACCATTTCTCATTCTAAAAGGAGGAACCAGGGTGAGGCCCTGGGACTGTAGTTTTCACAATGCAGGATGCGTGGAATCTGAAGTCTGTGGCACCAGCTGACAAGACTCTGGTCCAGCTGAGCTGATCCCCCCCAAAGCTCCCGGGGAGACAAAATTGTTCCGGAGCTTGCAAAGACATCTCTTCCACAGAGACTGTTCTGCTTCCACAGAGTTCCTCCTCTTTTCCCCTCTGGAGGGCTCCCAACTTTGCATTCCTCCACAGTCGCCTCTATTCCACTGCCTTCGCCTCTGGGGCTCCCATCTCTTTTCCTCCTGGGAAGGTGGGGGAAAGTGACAGGTCATCTGTGCCCCCTACCCCACCCTGGTTGCATTCTGCGCTGTCGATTTGTGCCAGTGGTCTTCGTTTGTTTGCTCGATTTGTTGAAGGAGGTGGTGAGAGAGACGAGGTTTAATACCAGGTAATTAAACACATGCGGCTCGGGGCCGTAAAAGCGCAGGAATGAGTCCCAACTCCCTCTTGATAACATCTCCGATCATTCAATTCTCGTTGCTCCAATAATCCAGATCTAATTTGCTGGGAGCTTCGGAAAAAGAGAGTTCTCACAGCAGTTCATTACGTGTGTGTGACTAGCATTTCATTACTGCCTGCGACCACCTTCAAGTCTCCTTGTGACGTGGGCCACGGCTGGGCTATGACAAAAGGAGAGGCCTGCAGGGGGCACCAGACAGACAAGCCAAACAAACCACTTGAACAGTGATAGGCCAGAAACAGGTCACATGATTAGGTCGAGACTCAGCTTAAAAGCTTCCAGGTCAAGATTCATCATAGACTAAGCAAGGAAACTGTATTGTGGGCAAGTTCTTGCCTTACCACAAGAAGGCCAAAGGTCACTAGCCACTTAGGCATTGCCCCAAAAGCAGAAATACCTCAGCTGAAGAGGACACCAAATTGCTCATAATTTTCACATGCTAATGGATATGTCTTAAGAACATAAGAGGAGCCGTGCAGCTAGATCAGGCCCAAGGGGGCCCATCTAGTCCAACCTCCTGTTCTCACAGTGGCCACCCAGATGCCCCAATGGGAAGCCCACAAACAGGATCTAAGCACACAGCACTCTCACCCTCACCTCCCATGCGCTATTCCCAGCAACTGGCATTCAGAGGCACACTGTCTCCAACAGATAGCTCTCTCCTCCTCCTCTTCCATGAATTTGTCTAATCGTCTTCTAAGGCTTCACTACATTTTTCAGCGTAAGAACATAACAAGAGCCCTGCGTATGGATCAGGCCAAAAGTCCAGCTAATCGACCCTCCTGTTCTCACAGGGGCCAACCAGATGCCTGTGACAAGCCCACAGCACTCTCCCCACGTGCAATTCCCTGGCATCTCTGGGGAGGACACTCTGCCTGACACCCTGGAGAGCTACTGCCCACCGGTGTAGGAATACTGAGCTAGATGGACTAATGATCCATGAGCAGCGCAGCTTCTTCTGCTCATATCCTGCATCCCACAGGAGTCAGCCAGGTGCTCCAAGAACAGACACCTGTTCCCAAGACTCCCATTCCTAGGGCTCCCAACTCACCCTAGACTATTGCCTGCAGCCCAGCCTTGACACACCCTTGCTTTCTTCTTCTGCCCCTCCTGCAAAATCTCTCACTCAGTGCCCGTATTTTCAGAAACCTTCCAAAGGAACCCCTACAACCACAACCTCCCCCTGCAAAGAATCATATAAACAGATGCGATGGGCAAAATGGCAGCAAAGCGGATGTCTCTAAACCTTCCCTCTATGTTATTTCTAAATAACAGCTTTGAAAAAGAAACTCTTCTTGGGCTCCAGGCTGGTAGGAAAGGACAAGACATGACGGAGTGAAACAACGGAAGGGTGGTTTTTAAAAAGAGGGAGAATGCAAACGTCAGGGGGGGGCAGTTATTTATAGCTCCTGCAAAAGGAGAGATATCCGTGCCAGAGAGAAATGGTAGGAATACTTCCAGAAACAGACGTCTCTGCCTTTGGTGAGAACGCTGCATGACAATTGCATTGAAGGTGCATTTGGGGAGGGAAGCGAGTTAGGGGGATATATAGCAGCACTTGATCCTTCCCGGATTTGCCGCACAAGGAAGTGGGGCTTCTTTTCTCTCTGTCCACATGACTGTGAGTGTTATGAGAGTGCTTTAAGTGTACAGTGTGGATGTGTCCTAGGTTCTGCTCAGAGAAGGCCCACTGAAATTAATAGACTTCGGTTAGTCATGCCCATTAACTTCAAAGGGGCTAATCTGAGTAGGATACAACCCTAAAAGTTCCAGTTGGAAGAGACCATTAATGAATAGGGAGGTTACTTTCATAGTGCCTCAAGAGGAGACACTGTTTTGCATATTTGCATATATATATATATGCAAATTTAGACATAATGGGTGGTATTCTACTAGTCCCACTCAGAGTAGACCCATTGATGCTAATAGAGATGACTAACAGTTTCATTAATTTCAATAGGTGTACTCTGAGTAGTTGAACACAATCCAATCCCTCCAATTTAAATAGAAATACAATAATCTCATCCTAGCAGAGAAGTCTGTGACCAGAGGACTTGTGTTCTTCCTCAGTCTGCTGTCCAGGTGCTGGTTTTCGATGGGCAACTATTTATTTTATTTTTATTTATTAAATTTATTAGTCACTTTTCTTCATAAAATTGAACCTAAAGCGACATACAATGAAAAGATTAAAAACCAACATAAAACTAAAACGAATAACACTTTAAAAAAAACCCACCATAATATAGGGATAAGATGGTGGAACAACCACCCCCTAAAAGAGCCTGCAATGCCAAAAGCCCTCCAAAAACTCTCCAAAAAATTAAGAGTCGAATGCCTGGGAGAAGGGGCATGTTTTTGCGTGCCGCCTAAAGATAGACCATGATGATGCGAGGCATGCCTCTCTGGGAGAGCATTTCATAAGCGGGGGCCACCCCTGAGAAGGCCCATTCTCATGTCATCATCCTCCACACCTCCCTAAGAGGAGGCACACAAAGAAGAGATTCTCTCTCCCTCTCCTTAGAGTTCTGTATATTTGAACCAGATGTAGCGGATCAGGTAACCCCCATTCAAATAGTGGAGTCCATCTAATAGAGGACCATCCTTGGACAGCCCTTGAAATAGAAGGCTGTCCTTTGTAAAGTAGGGCACGTGGCCACCCTACAGGTAGAGAGAAGGGAATGGAGTCAGGGAACGGAGGATGCCAGCTTGGGTTTGAAGGAGCAAGGTAGGGAGAGCCCCTTGGAAGGAAACAAATGAAAAGGAAGTCAGCTGTAGCTCAGTGGTACAGCATTTACTCTGCATGCAGAAGGTCCCAGATGTGATCCCTGGCATTTCCAGAGAGGGCTGGGAAGATCTCCTCTCTGAAACCCTGAAGAGTTTCTGCCAGTCAGGGCAGACAATATTGAACTGGATAAACCAGTTGGTCTGACTCAACCTAAAGCAGCTTCTTATGTTCGGAAGTCAAGAGGGGTCAAAGGCTCCGTTCTCACAAGCACTTCAGGCAAGGCAGCTGGCCCATTTTGACCGCCGGCCACTCAGAGCATGGCAAGCTGGCTGTGCACAAAAGCTGCACCAGATGTTGGGCCTTTCCTTGTGCAAGTGACTGCCAATCCGGCGTTTGCGAAGACAACACTTGCAAGAACGCTTCCTTGACTACACCACAGAAACACCTCGGTGCGCATCTCCCCCAGATGCAGTTCTGCTCCCCTCCTCTCCTCCATTCTCAGTTAAAATTAAAAAGAGGAGGGGGGAAAGAGAAGGTCCCTATGGGCACTTGGCTACTCCGGAGCATAAAGATTAACAGCCCTTTAATAATGCTGCAAATCCCAGGCAAGAAAGGAATGCCTGTTTCATGCTATTAATATTTCTCCATTCCACCGTGCCGCTCCAGATGGCTCTCAGCATTAATGCCCCCCGGTTCTGTGTGTATGAATTTGCTACTGCAATGTCTATGTGCATTTTGCTTTACCCCATGGTAAAAAGGAGAGCTAAGACAGGAAGGGGGGGAGGTATTTTTATCCATGAACATTTTCATTAAGGAGTGACCCGCACCTTTGCTGATTTCTCAGGGGTTGATTTGAAATGCTTCACTTTTTCAGGAAGCATTACCATCACTCTGGGTAGGCTTTGTTTGACATCAATGATGTCAGCACATAGTCAAAGCTGATTGGCTACATGGTGTTGTGATGTCACCATGTGTGCTGCATCATCTCTGATTGGCTGGGGTCATGGTAGGAAGGAGAAAGAAGCCGTAACAATAAGCCAATGACATTTTTGAAGCAGCAGCAACAAACTGGCCACAGACAGAATTGAAAAACAGGTATGATGCTACATGGTATCATCATGAAGTCAAATCAGAGTGAGGGCAGGAACTGGAAATTACACTTTCTGCCCTCACTCTGGCAACTTCTGTGTAGCAACAGTTGAGAACTTAAGGAAAATTAGGACTGATGCTACATGGTGTCATCATAAAGCCAATTCAGAGTGAGAGCAGGAACTAGAAATCCCTGTCCACACTCTGGCAGTTGAACTTGTGGCGGGAAAGCACTCACCAGCAGGGAAGTGTAAGATCTCACCACTGCAGGTATGTTCACACTTGTTTGTGCCCATTTGTCCTGCCCGTCTCAAAATTGCTGAAATGCCCCCACAATTCTCCACCTGCAAACAGGTTAGGGAAATGGAGGAGGCCCATTTCAGCTCAGCACTAGGACATTCGCACGTTCAAGGGGGTCTTTTAGAAAGTGTCCCCACCACCACCACCACCCAACAAACAAAAATGGGAGAACATTGCCCAGAGACCTACTGCATCTTTTCCAAGCCTTTGCCTCCCCAGATGTTGCTGGACTAAATCCCCATAATTCCTGACCATTGGCAATGTTGGCTGGGGGTGATGGGAACTGTAGTCCAACAACATCTGGGAACCCAAATGCTGGGAAAGGCCACCCTAGTGTGAAGTGTCCTGAGAACATCAAAAGAGCCTGCTGGATCAGGCCAATGGCCCATCTAGCCCAGCATCCTGTTCTCACAGTGGTCACCCAGATGCCCCTGCTCAGAGTAGACCCATTGAAATTCATGGACTATCTTTGAAACTTCCTGTTATTTCATTCGATATGTCAGTTTTTAGTGCAAAAACACTGGTTTCGGAGGGCAGGGGAGGAAGGAGGGAGTTGAGTTCAATATGAGAATCCTCCCCCAGACATCCCAAAGTGAAGGCAAACTGGATCACCAACACGCCAGGGAAATGTCAACCCATCACTTTCTTCCTTCTTTCCCTCCTTTTACGGAAATGTATCTCAGGCGCTCCCCTCCTGATCGCTTTTCATCAAGCTGTCAGTGAGTGACAAAATGCACTTCCACGAACACAGACGCACATTCACCAGAAGGGATAGGAAGAAAAAAAATAGGGGGGGGGACATTTCAACCACCCAAGTCTAGTTTCTTCTTCCAGATTTGGTGGATTATTCATCACAAGCTGGCAGACCCTCCTGGCTCACACCAACAACAAATGTGCAAGCACGCACAGGGTGCTCCAGTTAGATCAGGTGGGGAGCTAAATGTGGCTCTCGGGACCCCTCTATCTGGCCCTTGGGAGCCTCCCCAGGCCACACTCACCACTGGTCCTGCTTTGCACCCTCTTTGAGTGTTTTGGCCTGGCTGAAATGCATCCTTCAACTCCAATAATGCCTCTCTGGATGGAGGACAGAGAACTGGCTGTGTGAGCACATGTAAAAACCAGCCTGCTCTGCAAAGGTAAAATCCGTTCCTGCTTCGCTTAAGGACATAAGAAGACTCTTGCTGGGTCAGGCCAGTGGACCAGCTAGTCCAGCCTCCTGTTCTCATGTTGGCCAACCAGATGCCCCAAAGGGAAGCCCGTTAAGAAGGACTTAAGCACAACAGTTCTCTCCCCTCCTGTGGCTTCCGGCAACCGGCATTCAGAGACATACTACCTCCGGCTGCAGAGGGAGAACGTAACCCTCGCAGCTAGTAGCCACTGATAGCTCTTATCCTTTGCCCTTCCCACCAGCGTGTGATTGGCTCATTGGCACCAACTCCCAGCTCACCCCTTGACTGAGCTTCCTCAAGTGTCTAAATACAGAATGGCATTTGCAAGAGCGGCTGTTGTGCCATGCTTTTCCTCGCCACCCCGGCCACCCTCACAGGAAGGTCAACTGACATTAACCTCGCTGTCTAAATAAGGGCCTTGTGGCTCACCCTCACAGTGACATATGCCCCAGAACCCAAGAGGAATCCATTGGCAAAGCGTCACCCTGGCAGGCAGCCGAAGGGCAGCCCTATCTTCTCAGGCACTGGGAGAATTATTCTTAATGAATAATTTATCTGACCGCGCTTCCCTTTGGCGCAGCCGTTATCTGCCTTGCGTCTTCGTACATTCCTGCGGTGGCGTTGATATCTCTTTCTTGCAGAGCTCTTTAGCAGAACAGGTATCTCAGCGCCATGTGCCCAGAATCATTGCCCGCATGCTTAACGGGGGAGTCTTGTGCCGTCATCAGTCAGGGGTCCAGGGGAAAGGACAACAGGCCTCGCCACTTTGAAAAAGAATTTGCAGAGATCTGATCGGATCTTCGGCTGCAAGGAAAAGGCTGCTCTGCAAGCACACACCCAGTGGTCTTCTTACTGACAGGGGTGTTGGGTGTTGGTGGCAGAGAACAAATGAGCCCACTTAAATAGTAATTACGTCCTAATGACCTGCACAAAGGTCTTCACCAGCCTGGAAATGAGTGGAGCTGGGAATTAGATGAGGGCATTCACAGGCTCACCGGCAACCTGATTTACAAGTCATTAGCCCCATTATAAAAGAAACCCACCCTGTTTTTATTTTAAAACAGATATAATAATAATAACAAAATTTTATTTCTAAGTCGCCTATCTGGCCGAATTCGAATTAGATTTGAAAACTACAAATTTCTAAGCCTTCCTCGGGGGGGGGGGTGGAATGAATGCACATTGAAGCATGGGGAGTCAATCAAACTCAAAAGTTCCTCTAGCCCTCTGCCAATGCTTAAGGAACATTATATTTGCATTCGTGCTTAGATAAGAACATTGGAAGAGCCCTGCTGGATCATGCCAGGGGTCCCGTTCTCACCATGGCCAACCAGATACCTATGGAATGCCCACAAACAGGTCCTGAGCACAATAGCACTCTTCCCATTTGTGTTCACAACAACTGGCATCCAGAAGCTTGCTGCCTCTGATACTGGAAACAGGACATAGCCATCCTGGCTACTAGCTAACCTGCAGCCCTCCAGATGTCACTGGATCCCAGTAGTAGAAGAAGGTAAGGATCGCAGTCCAGCAACCTAAGGAGGGCCACAGATTTCCCACCCTTCATAAAAAGAAGTCAAAGGCAGGATGAAACTAGCTGGGGACAATAAAGGCCACAGATGGACTAGCCCACAGATGGGGAGCCTGTGGCCTTCCTGACATTGTTGGGCTCCAACTCCCATCAGCCCTTGTCCAGCATGGCCAGTGGTGAAGGAATGACAAAGGTGGGAGTCCGACAACATCTAGAAGGCGTGGGTCCTGGAGAGATGGCAGCCAGCCATGATGACCATTGGTAGTAGATGGCGTATAGAACCTTCCTGTTCAACTGGGACTTTCCCTGGACAGTTTTTCTTCTGAGTCTTGCCTGCCTTTGCTCTTCTTGTGCACATGAACAATGGGGGGGCTGACTCCTATGGATGGATGCCTATGACTTGGCTCCAACAGTGGGGCAAATGTACTTCTCACAGAAGAAAGCCAATAAAAGCATGCCGGACTTAAGGGCAACAGAAATGGTCTCGCACATAAACAGTTACCCCTGAAGTATTTTCTATAGCCCGTGGCTAAACAGCTCACACCTGCTTCTGTTATGCTATGCATAACAATTTTCTGCCCCAGGCAGGTCTGCCAGCCCGGCATTGTCAACCCTCATGAGCGCCTTAATAGAACCATCAACAGATCAAAAGGTAACTTGGAGGTCTTTGAGGTGGGGAATTCCTGGAAGACAGATTCTCTCCCCCCCAAAAAAAACAACAACCCAGAACAGCTATGGGGGTCGTTTTAGGACATCTTTGAACATCCATTTCCCAATGCTCCTTGTGCCTGGGACACTGTTGGGGGAAAGCATTTCAAACCCCGCACACATTCCTGAGAATGTAACCAGGAGGGTGATAAAAATGAAATGACAGAATTGGGATATGGGGGAGGAGAGAGAGTTTCCAACTAGGGAGACGCTGGCTGGTTTGCCAAATTCAGTTCCAAATTAAACTGGAGAGACCTTACCCATATCTAGAAAGGAGTTACACCTATTGCCAACAGCTTATCTCCCTGAGCCTCTTGTCTCCAGAGAAGGGGGGAGGCTCCTTTGTTACTGGCAGAAGGGAATTTGGGTCAAGGAGATAAGCTGTTACTTGGGGGAGGGAGTGTGTGGGAGGAGCAAAGGGAAGGAAAGGACAGAGGAGGAGGCATGCTTCTCATCACAAATGGCCACACTGCAGCCTGCGTTCAAAGTGTGCTGTTTGCACCTCTTGAACTGTACTTAATGTTGGCAATAGGTGCAACTCCAGGTCAAGCAGCGCTGCTTCTCTGGAGACAAGAGGGTGAGAGGAGAAAAGCATGCAATGACTGAACTTCTGTCTGACAAAGGTTCCCAAAATGTCAGAAAGAAGGGAGAGGCGGAAGGAAGCACCTGCACAAGCAAATTCTGAGATATCAACACAGATGAATTGCAACCCTTTGTATAAAGACCACCATCTTCTAAACAGGCTGTTGTCCAAATTCCTCAACAAAACCAGGATATTTCAGCTGCTCATGGAAAGTAGTGAAGCACCAGGTTCAAAATTCAAGCCCAGTATATGTGTGTGCACGTGCCTACCTGGCCCTCCATCCCTGAGCCTTGTCTATCACATAAAGGACAGGGCCATGATGTCCTAGGCCATAGAGGTGCATTTTAGGATAGCACAGTAGATTCCAAGCTTCGCTCCTCCTCAGAAGGCACACTTCAACAAATCTTCTGCCATCCACAGAAGAGGGCACTTGGAAAGATGCTTGGACCCATAACACTACTGAAGTGAACGGCTCATATGTTCCCAGGAGGCCAAACGTCCTCACCAAACCAAATGCTCTTTAATCATGACCCTATTGGTTGGCCTTAATGCATCATGTCCCGGCTAAATCACTGACTGCAATATCATCACATCCAAATGGCACTGTGGTGTTGTTTTTAATCTTCCCTTCTAATCAGATTAAAGGAAAGCTGTTTGCTCTCACACTGACATAATCCTGGCCCTCGTGGACTCTTTCAAATGTACCCACAGCTGCCTACCTTGCCTGCTTCCAAGGCTTGGGGACTGCAAAGAAAAAGGCAGGCTGAGCACAGCAGATTCAGGTGGAAGTACATCAGGTCCAGTCAAGTAGAACAGGCCCAAGCTAACCAGACTGAGGTAAATCAACAAGTCAGATCAAGATAGGGCACTTCACTACTGACTTTATCATAGGTTCTGGTGAGCAGCAACCAGGACCAAGTGAATGCATTCTGGTAGCTGAGTTATGGAAGATGCTGTCTCAACATAGGGCCAGAGTTATGTGAAACCTTTAAAAGGTGGCAGGGCCTGACCTTCCAATGGGTATTCTCTCTGCCCCAGGACAGCTGCCTGCAAGCTTTAATGGCCCTATAGTTGATTCTGTGACCACAGGCTCCCGTGGAGCAGGAGAAGCTACAGGCATCCCAGAGGCTGATGGGAGAGCCTCATCCTCAGCTCAGGATGGTGTGGAAAGTGGTGCTGATGCCCCACCCACCTGAGTGGGGTGACATGATTCCTTTAAATGCTCCATGGGGCAACTGTGGACCTTTATGTAAGGGACGCAACACCTACCAGGGTAGGAATGAGCAGGGTGGGAAGTTTGACATGAAATGCTTCAGGGTGTGCCCAGTGGGAGCCTAGAGATTTATGGGAACCAAGACAAGGTTGTAGCCAGGATATCAAGTCTCAAATCAAGGTCAAATCATCATGACATTGAAGACCACTTCGAAAGAAGCCTTCCCTGAACCTAGAAGATTCCAATAATTTTAGACCAGTGGCAAATGTTCCCTTTCTGGACAAGGTTATTGAGAGGATGGTTACCAACCAGATCCAGGCACTCTTGGAGCAGAAAGATTTTCTAGATCCATTTCAGTTGAGATTCAGGCCTGGGTTTAATATGGAAACTGCTTTGATCTCCCTGTAAAATGCCCTGTGCCAGGAGAGAGATAGTGGAATATGACTGTTGATCCTCCTTAATCTTTCAGTGGCTTTCAATGCCATAGACCATGATATCCTTCTGGGGCAATGGTCTGAGTCACAATGCAGTGCCCCCATTCTTACTTGGATGGCTGGGTCCAGAAGATGTTTCTTGGGGACCACTGCTCACCTCCATGGATTCTCCAGTACAGGGTCACACAGAAGTCAGTTCTGTCCCTCATGTTGTTTGACATCTACATGAAACTGCTGAGTAGGGTCATACAGATTTTTAGAGTGCATTGTGACCAGCTCTGTTTCTCCTTTTCATCTTTTGTAGGTGAGGCAGCGGATGTGCTGAATTGGTGCTTGGTGGCAGCAGACGGGATGACAAGGGAGTGACAAGGGACAGGGCCTTTTCAGTTGTGGCTCCCCATCTGTGGAATACGCTCCCCAGCAAGGTCCACCTGGCACATTCATTGACATCTTTCTGGGGCCAGATATACTACTCTTCCTCCCCCCACCAAGTGTTTGGTAGACTGAAATGATGTTGTTTGTATTGGTGAGCTGCCAAAGCTTTCTGTGGCTGTATAGGGGGTTGTTTTACTTTATTTTTGTTTTGTTTTATGCACAATATATTATTTTGGCCTTTAGTTATGTTGTAAGTCATTTGCGACTAATAAACAGAATAAACCACCAGCAACAGCCTGGCCTGGCCTTTAGCAGAAGCCCAGGAGGCATAATATGGCAGAGCAGTGTCAGTACCTTGGAGAGTTCCAAGTGAGCAACTGCTCTTCCCTTCTTGCGAACCCATCGTGCTATTCAGATGTTTCCTTCCTCTGAGTGCCTCCAACTAAGGAGGGTCAGGTTTACAGCCACTGGTGAAAAGGGCCTTTTCTGTCCTGACTCCCGAGTTCCGGAACTCCATCCCCACAGTTGTTCGATGATTTGTTTAGACATTTTAGGCACTAGGAGAAAATGATGATGGGCTGTGCTCAGCCTTATATTATTTAAATTTATATCCTGCCCTTCCTCCCAAAGAGTACACCTACCAAAATTGATAAGCATGATTAACTTAAGTTTATTAATGTCAGTGGGTTTACTCTGAGTAGGACACAGTTGGAAGATTCAGGACAGAGAAATACCGGTTGCTGGAAACCCCCAAAAGGAAAAGTGCTGTCGCACTCACGTCCTGCTTGGGGCTTTGCATAATGGGCATCTGGCTGGCCACTGTAAGAACAGAGTGCTGGGCTAGATGGGCCCCCTTTGGCCTGATCCAGCTGCGGGACTCTTCTTATGCTCCTGGGTCTATTGGTAGTAGCAATCAGCTCCAGGAAATCAATGGGCCCTGCATATCCAGAGGCAGTCTACCTCCAAGTTGCAAGGAGTCACATTTGGGGAGAGAGCTGCTCCCCAAGATTCCTGCTTGGGGGCTTCCCATTGGTATATCTGGTTGGCCACTGTGAGAACAGGAGACTGGACTAGATCTCGGCTTTTGGCCTGATCCAGCTTCAGGGCTCTTCTTAACCCTTGATTTCCCATTATGCTTCTCCCAGAATTTTGATTTTGTGTTAGTTTTTTTAATGATTGGTTTCAGCTTCCTCTGTGGCTTTTTATACTTCATTGCTGCTACACTCTCTTGTTTTTTGTGATGACTTTTCCCCCTTCTCTTTTTTTTTTTGGTAATTTTGATGTTTTAATATGGCATTCATTTGTTTTTGTTTTAATCGGGGCAGCACATTGGGAATTCTAACAAACTGAAAGACGTTAAGTAAATATGTTCATAGCCATGCATGGTGGAGAATGGCCAATGTTTGTTTGTTTGTTCCATTTATTAGTCAGCGAAAGAAAACCCCAAATTTAAAAACCACAATTTCAATAAAGCAAAAAAATCTATAAAACCAAAACAGCCTAACCTACCTCACAGCATTGTTGTGAGGATGAAATGGCAAAGGGGGAGAGAGAACTGTGTATGCCACCTTGACCACCTTGGAGGAAAGGTGGGATATAAACGTAATAATAAATAAAACAAATAAAGCATTAAAGCAACCTTAAATTAGAAAATACTGATGGAGTTGGCTTTACCATCTAGAGTGGGTAGATTCACACCATACCTTTAAAGCACATCCAAGGCACATTTAAAGCTCATGACTTCCCCCAAGGAATCATGGGAGTTGTAGTTTTTTAAGGGTGCTGGGAATTTGTAGCTCTGTGAGGGGGAAGCCACAGTTCCCAGGACTCTTTGGGGGAAGTCATGTGCTTTGGATGTGCTTTAAATGCATGGTGTGGATCTGTTTCTCTCCACTTGCTGACTTGGCAATGGCCTTACCTTACACCACCCCTAACCTTTCTTCTCCTGGGGTGCATGGAGGGTTACAATAAAAATCTACATCTGTGATAATCTCATTTGGTTTGAGACTTCAAATGAACTTGTTCTCCATGCTGAGAATCTGCAGTCCACCTGGTAACCCAGCCACCCATAAAGCAGTTTCTGATGGTGCCTGACAACCATCAAGCAACTTTGTCAACATGATCACTATGATTCAACATATATCCAGGGAGCTGAGGTAGAGGGGGGAATGAGGAGGAGGAGAAAAAAGGGGAACTGGGGCATGGATATGTCTCAGACTGAAACTCCAGGATGCACAGAGAGCAAAGAAGATGCCACTCCGGGCAGCTGAGTAGTACAAAAGGGAAATTGAAGCCCGGAGAATCAGGCTGTTTTGTTTGTGACCGGTTATTGATGCCGCTGGCAAGAGGAGACTGTAATACTCAAGACAGATTCAGGAGGGAATGCAGGGAGACCATTTCACCGAGACAACATGTGCGTGCAAGGGGGGGATATGAGAGCTGCACCCTCCTGCCAAAATCAATGACATTTGCTCATAATTTCCCTCATTTCCTTTGTTGGGATGGCAGATGTTTGTGTCGAGAGAGATTGCTGCTGGCTGCGTAACACGGCATGGCACTGCCCTTGGGCAACCAGAGCTGCTGGTTATCCACCAGTGAGGGTTTTTTGGGGGGGGCTGTCTGCAAAACATCCTCTATTATTGTATGGTGAATACTGGTAGATCTATGAAGCAAAAGAAAGGAGTGTGCTCAGTTTAGAGAAGCAGAAGATGGATGGAATTGTGTGAGAATGAGATGATGCATAAAAACCTGTACAACCTGTCCACTTAAAAGGGGATGTGTGGGGTTTCAGGGCCTGGTCTCCTCCACTCCAGCTCTAAAAATGGGTTTCAAAACTTGATTTAGTTTTTCCTTTGCTTGGTTTTCACAACCTAGAAGTTTCCTTCATGAGATTGGCATGGTACTTTCAAAGTTGCTCCAAAACGTGGACAAGTATAAGATCCAGGCACAAGCGAGGCTTTCTACAAGTTGGTTCAGTTCTTCCATAAGCCTATGAAGGGAGAGATTGCAAACCATGGCATTGAAGCAAAGCTCCTTGCAAGATCTCATTTCCTTTGTAAAATGCTGATGATGAGCAACTATGCCAAGCCTCAACTGCTGAAGGTCCCAAAGTCTTGGAAGCAAACCTTAGCAATAATTACGCTAGCATAGTATAGTAAGGATCCATGGCCCCCAATCATGTGGAAAACTGTGTCTGGGTGACCTGTGTGCCTGCTCAGTCCACTGTCCAGGAGCTTCAAGGCTCCCTCCTCCTCTCTCTTCTTAGGGTTTTTAAGCTTTAAACTAGACTTAGAGAAGGCAGCTCTTCAAAGAGAGGATGCCTTCACAGAGACACTATCCTCTCTCCAATAGAACTTATGGGAATGTATCCAGTTAAGTCCTACTCAAAGTAGACCCACTGAAATAAATGACCATAAGTTCACTGTGCCCATTAAATTCAATGGATCTACTCCACGTACGACTAACATTGACTACAACCCATGACCACTCTTTCACTTGTGGACCAAATCAGCATGACAGATTTTTTAAAAAAAGAAATATCACCAAACATGTTTGAATTGGCTTACTAATGCCAGGATGTCTGTTATCAACATACCTGCTTTCTATGAATGGTCACTGTTAATAATGAAATTACCACCATCTGTATCTTCTGCATTTCATGTCCTTCTGACTTCACTGCTTACAACTACCTGTTACCTCCACACAGAGATACAACTACAGTGCAGGTTAATGCTTCATGCACGTGATAAAGTAGGCTGGAGCCAAAAAAACTTATTGCCAAAATATGTTTTTAAGGTACAAGAAGATTCTTTGTGGTTGTTTTTGCTGCAAAAGACTAACCCTTCTGTGGGTGTGGGTGTGCACACGCTTATCTGCTTATTAACAGTGGTCCATCCACCTCAGTATTGTCTACACACTGACAGGCAGTGATTCCCCAGCGTTTCAGGCAGCCTCCAGGGACTGAAATTGGGACCTTTTGCACTCAAAGCAGGTGATCTAGCACTGAGCTATGGCCCTTTTTCAAAGTGTATGATTCTAGTCCTCATGGTTTAAATAGGAACATAGGAAGCCACCTTCAGCTGACTCAGACCGTTAGTCCATCTAGCACAGTCTGTTGACTGGCAGTGGCTCTCCAAGGTTCCAAGCTGGAGGATCTCCCAGCCCTATCTGGAGATGCTGCCAGGGACTGGAGCTGGAACGTTCTGGAAATTCCACCTGACAATGCAACTACTGTCACCCAGAGAAGCCCTCAGTGATCGCCTGCAGGTTGAGTTTCTGCAATGGGTGGTAGACACTGTCTTTGCAGATGATGTTGTCAACATCTGCAGAATTGCTGAGCTCTCCACAGGAGAAGTTTCTTGAAATGCCTGGATGCGTTGAGTCAGATATGGCCAATTTTTTTAAAAAAAATCCTTGTAAGAGAGCCCCCTTGTTTTGAAGCAGAACTAAACTTCAAAGGGAGTTTTGGCTACAAGTCTCTAGGCTAGGCCTGCAATGCATATTTTTGTTGTTGTTAATAAAAAAAATGAATGGGTTTGATCATGCATGGCTTAATAAATATTTATGCCACCGCGAGAATTCATGACGGAAATAAATAGCGGTTATATTCTCCGCTTAGGACAGAAATGTTTCTGAAGTGGAATTAAATGTGTGATTTATATATCCAGGAAGGATGTAATTGGATTTATAATAAACAGGTGTTTACATCCTTATCAAACCTGTAATGATGTCATAACAAGGAAATGGGGGTAAGGAAAAAGTCTATAACCACTTGAGTAACGGAGCCCAGGCTGAAAGCTCAGGTTGGCTGCAAGTCCATCAAAAAGAAACCAGCAATGTCGTAAACTTCCTGAGTGAAGACTCCAATCACCAGAGCCTGGGGGGTGGAGTTACAGACAGAATGGACTGGCGGTTTGGAGGCACATAAAAACATAAAGAGGATCCTTGCAAACTACCAGGCCAAGTTCAAGGTTCTAGTTTTGGTGTACAAAGCCCTATGCAGTTTGGGACCAGGATACCTGAAAGATCCTCTTACCCCTTGTATACCTAGTCAATCACTAACACTCTGCAGGTGAGGGCCTCCTGCAGATGCCATCTTATCAGGAGGCCTGTTCCACACAACGTAAGAAGCAGACCTTTGGTGTAGTGGCACCAACACTTTGGAATACCCTCCCCTTAAAAATTAGACAGGCACCACCTGTTATGCTTTGGGTGCCTATTGAAGACCTTCCTCTTTCAATAAGCCTTTGAAGCAGCATCTGTCCAAGTCACTGGACAGTCCATGTCTGTGCTGGAGTCGATTTTTAAGATAGTGTTATGGGTTTGGGGGTTCAGACAGATGATTTTTGGGGTCCCCTTCAAGCCTGTAACCTTGAATCTGGAAGTGGCCTCTGCAGTGGAAAATTTCCTTTGTTAAACTAGCCTGGAAGCTAATGGGTTTGTTAAGTGGCCACCATTGGCATATGTAAGAAGACAGCACAAATAAATTCTGTGGCTATTGGAACTCTTTTCAGGAGAAGGGCCCACCTGCCTCCCCACCCTGAAGGAGAGGCTTGTGTTTTTAGTCTAGTCTTAGGAAAGTCTGGGGACTGGAGACAGAGAGGCTTGCTTGCTCTCTGTACCCCCAAAGCTATGGGCAATGGGGAGCAAGATCTGATGGACTGATAATGCTGTGAACCCTCCATCTTAAGCCCAGGTTGGAATGTGTGTAAATAAAAACCAAATATCCTATAAGACACCATAGTCCCTGCTGACCTCATTTCCAAGTAAACCAAACACTAGATAAACACAGGAACCCCTGGAAGTGTCGCACGGCTCAGAGAGTGGAATGCCATGCAACACTATTTTTAAGTTGTTTTTCAAATATGTTTTCCAAGATGGTTTGTTGTAATGTGTTTTGAAGTCTTTTGTTTTGAAGGTGTTTTAAAGTGCTTTTAGTGTTTTTGTTCACCACTCTAGGCAGGGCTAGCACCAGAGGGTGGCCAGACTGGGCCCTGGATGAGGGCCCCTGAAGGGACCCTCCCTAGGGTAGGAGAGTGGTGCTCCAGTCCCACAATCCATGGCAGCACCAGGTCCTGCAACCCGACCGTGCTACAGATCGCAGAGAGGGAGCTCCCAGGAACCCCCCAATACAGACAGCACGGGCTTCAATAAGCCAGCACACACGCCCTACCTACATCTCCCATCAGTGTGAATGCATGCCTGCCATCATCCAAGATGGCAGCAGGGGCTTCTCTAAGGGACTGATGCTCTCACTGCCAACTTGGTTCACATTGACAGTTTGGTGCCAGCCTGACCCTGGGCTCCTTCTTGAAGGAAGGGCAGGATATAAATTTAATAAATAATAAATAAGCCAGATCAGGCCAAAGGCCCATCTAATACAGCCTCCTGTTTCCCCACAATGCCTATCCAGATGCTCTAATGGGAAGCCCCAAAAGGCAACAGAGATTGTGCCTGTCTGATATATAGTGGGAGGGAGTTCCAAAGGGTACATATCACCACACTAAAGGCCTGATTCTGATACGGTGTGAAACAAATTTTCTGATAAGATGGTATCTACGGGACACGGCCTCCTGCAGAATGCACAACAGAAAAATATGTGGAGAGCCCTGAAGCTGGATCAGGCTAGAGGCTCACGTAGTCCAGCCTCCTGTTCTCATCATGGCCAACCAGATGCCTTAATGGGAAGCCCACAAGCAGGGCCTGAGTGCAACAGCACTCTCCCCATTTGCAATTCCCAGCAACTTGCATCCAGAGTCATCCTGCCTCCGACAGGGGAGGGAGAGCATAGCCAACGTAGCAAATAGCCACTGATAGCCTTCTCCTCTATGGACTTGTTCAATTCAGCTTGGATTCAGTCATCCAAGTTGTTGGCCATCACCTCATCTTCAGGGTAACAAATTCCAGTTTAACTCTGTGCTGTGCAGAGATGTACTTTGCTTTGTTTGTCCTGAAACTTTTTTAAAAGCCATTCAAGTCTGTGGCTTTCACTGTTGTCTTGTGTATGGTTATATAACACCCTAGATCCTCTTGTGATGTTGTTAGGCTATTTGAATGGCAAAGTAAAAAAAGAACATTTGATGAGCTTGGGTGGAACCTATTATCAGAAGCAAACACTTTGATTGCTACAGAGTAGAGGGATGAACTAATACCAACAATTAAAATGTGGTTGTTTAAAATCTGGGATATTGTAGAAGGTTACAGAGTGCATTTTAGTTATGCAGTGGCAGGGGGAAGGGAAACAAAGGTTTTTATTATAATTGGGCATTATTTATGAACATTATGAGGAATAGATGTGGATTAGATATTAAGTGCTATAATTCGCTCACACTAATTTAAAATAGTATTGAGTTATTATTATGGTTAATGATTGTATTTATAACCTTGGCCCGTAGTGCACTTCATTATATTTATGCTAACACTGAAGTGTACTTGATTGTGTTTGGTGCTATTGATTGGCATTAACCAAGAATTAATGTGAATAAAGTAATACCAGGATGGAATGATGTTGGGTAACTAATGGGTATTACCAGGTTTTAGAATATTGAGTGGATTATATAAATATTATCAGTCCCTTTTCATACATAACGTATGGATTAATTGAATTATTATCCTCGATTACAAATCTGGATGGAAAGTAAGCATTACTTACATGTATATATGCATCCATACATTTACTTATTTTTTTTAAAAAAGGGGGAAATGACAAGGTTTTCAGCCTCAGACAGTGTACTATTAATCATAGCTTTAAATTTCTTTAAAGCCTTATAGTTTTCACAATAAAAAAATGAAACTAGCACGTTTCTGACTGCGTTCCAAGAACACAGAGATAGCTCATGACCTCCTCTCCTAGCACCCAGCACATCTGTACAAAAAAAGCTTAATTGTCAGGGCACAGGAAAGCAAAGAATAATAGAATATTAACTGCTATATAATACTATTGGGGCTGTAAGGGCAGAAAGAAAAACAGTCAAGAAAGGGCAGCGCATGATATCTTCCCCATCAATTATCATCATCCCAAGCCTATCAGGATGGAGGCCAAAGTAGCTGTGGTGTCACAAGGGAGGAATGCAAGTGGGAGGGAAAGGTTGCTTGGCAATGTAACTTGCCATGGTCCCTTACCAGCTCTATTGATTCAGGTTTCCATCTCTCAGCAGTCCTGATCTATGGAGATGCCCCACACCATGGATAAGTGAAGACTCAAGAAATGGGAGGACAGTAGTCTGTGCCAGAAATGAAGACAAGATCAGCACCTTAGAGAGGGACTGATGTGCAGGTTTCAGGACCATGGTCAGCTACTCTGCACATGAGTTAGAGCATACAAGCAGTCTCAGCAGTCTCCTTGGAGCAACTGGCCGACCTTTAGAACCTGAGCTTGTAGCATTGAGGGGGCTGCTCAGTGGGTACATCTGGCCAGTGAAAGGGCCAGTGCCTTCCCCGGCAGCTGTTCACTCCTTCTAGGTGCTGGAGTTGAAAGCTGTGGAGATGTCTCCTTGGGACAGTCCTGCTCCTCTAAGAGCCCGTTGGCCAAGCCTCAGAGTGTCTCCTTAGGGTTCAGAGGAGGAAATGTGAGCTATAGTCCCTGTGGCTCTACAAGGGATAGACCAGGGGCTGGATCCATCTCCTCCTTGGGGTTGCAACCATCAGATGACTCTGATGTTTCCTAGCCTGAACTGAAGACACTTAACAGTTTTCTGAGTGTCTTAATATGGGAATGGGGAATATCTATGGCCCTCCAACTCTAGTCAACCACAGCTAGTATGGCCAATGGTCAGGGATGGTGGCAGGTGTAGTCCAACAATATCTGAAGGGCCGCAGATGCCCCAGTCATGATTTATGGCAACATGAGAGATGAACTTTTTCCCTTCCTTCTCCCAAAACATACAACTTATGACCACCAGTTGCATTCAAACAGCAGTTAAGTGAGAACAAACAAAAGGAAAGGTTTTCTTCACATTTATTCACAAACAGTCAATGGAACTCACTACCACAAGATTAAATCTGGTCTTAATACAGGACCTAAAGCATTCCCTTGTTGCTTTTCCCATTGCATATGAAGATATACTGCCCCTTACCAAGGAGAATCCTTTTACTCAACATGGTTACTTGCTATTCCTCCTCCATGATATTTGTCTGATCCCTTTTTAAATCACAGCTGGGAAACTTCTCAATCTTGTTTGACTACAACTCCCATCATCCCTAGCAGCTGGCTGGGGCTGATGGGGCTTGGAATCCCTCAACATCTGGAGGAACCACAGATTCCCCAACCCTGTAATTAAAGCCATTTATGCCAGTAGCTATCAACCACAACTGGTGGCAGAGAGTTCCACACATTCATAGTGTTTCACTGCCATGCATCATGTAAAGAATGTCCTGAATCTCCTGCCCTTAGGAGAGCCAGGAAAGGAGGACAGGCAGGAAAGGGCAGGGCTGCATCTGACATGCAGGGAGAGAGAAAAAGAGAGGAAATCTGACCTGATCATCTCGTGGAAGTACAAAGCCACCTTTGAAGAAATTAGGCTCCCGAATTGGGCGAGTTCAAGACTCAGAGATGCTGCAGTCAACAGCTAACGAGAAACATCCATGGCTCTTTGGAGGCAGAGACATAAAGGATGAGGAACGCAAGCCCATGAAACAGAAAAAGCACATTTAAAAAGGAGCCTCCTCCCCTTGCTCATCTCCTCTACACACTTTGAAGAGCCTCAAAGTACTGAATAATTTCGTTAAAAGTGAAATTCAGGCGAAGGGAGCCAGCTCGGGGAAAGAAGGGCACCGCTGCGCCGGAGGAAACCTTCAAAGCCCGGTGCCATGGCAGAGCATTTGTTCACCCGTCCATTGGAAAGATAAAGGAAATGTGGCAGGGTTTCTGGTTTTGCCCCCCAACCCCGCACCCCAAAAGGGAAGTCGCAGCCGGGAAGCCTTCTGGTCCCCCGAGGGGCCGCCTCTAAAAATTCAGCATTTTCACCAGGCCCCACAAATGGAGAGTAATGACCCACCAGTGTGGCTCTCCCCTCAAGAGACACAAGTCAGAGGTCTGGTCCCCGATGACGAGTGGGCAGCATCACAGAAACCAGCAGGGCAAAATTTTGTTTAAATAAGGTTGCGAGAGATTAAGCAAGGTGGGGAAGCGGAGGGCCACATTCCCTTCATTCCGGGGGCCACATGCCAGCGGTGGGAGAGGTCAGAGGCAAAAGTGAACTTTTACTTTGGTCCAGTAGGCCAGTTTCTACACACACCCCTCTCTATCTTTCATCAGGCAAGCAGGAGGCGTTATTAGAGATCAAGCCAGGCACAAACACTCCAAGTGTAAAGCAGGGCCAGTGAGGGATCTAGCCTGAGACCAGTGGTTCCAACAAAGCAACCTGGAGGGCTGCATCTGGCCCACAGGCCTGAGGCTCCCTGTCCCTGCGACAGAGGCTTGGGGAATGCCAACCTCTTGGTGGCAGAGCTCCTGTTCTGCAGGCCCTGGTTCAATCCCCAGCATGTCCAAGCAGGGCCAAGAAATCCTCCCTGACTCAAATCTCGGAAAACAGCTGCCAGTCTGCATATACAAGCCTTTTTTTGAGGCCTGGGGCTGATGGGAGTTGTAGGCAGTCACACGTCTGGATAGGACCAGCTCAGGGAAGGCTAGCCCAGGGAGATAATACTGAGCTTGGGGTCTTACTAAACTTCCTTGGGGAGGGTTGCCATTCAACAGGTTGTCAATGCCAATATTCAGGTTGGGCCGCCATGGCGCACCCACCCTCAGCCTCCTCCTAGGCACAATTTTTCTCCACTGTAATGTTATAGATGGGGAAATGGGACCAGTCTCAGAATATTGATAAACAGTACCAGGGCACATGTTTCATATTCCACAGCAAGCAATTCTGAGGCTTGGCTACACACTAGGTTCCTCTTCCTGGCATCAACATTTGCATTTATTTTTATTTTTAGCTTGCCGCTCTCCCAGAAGTCCCATGGTGGGTTACAGCAATTTTACAATACAGCCTTTAAAATCAATTAAAATCGACCAAAAATCACAAAATTAGGTGGATCCTAGAAATATGCGCCTCAGGTGTCAAAGGCCAGGGTAAACAGGAGCATTCACTGAAAATTGTCCAGTGAGGCTGCCAGATGCATCTCAGAGGGGAGGGAGAGCCCCGGCTTCACACAGAAGGTCCCAGTTTCAATCCCCGACATCTCCAAGTTGGGCTAGGAACATCCCCTTCTTGAAGCCCTGGACAGCCACACCCAGCCAGTGTAGTGAGCTAGACTGACCAACTGTCTGACTTGATTGAAGGCAGCTTCCTATTTAAATCACCCCTTGATTCAGAACCACGAGGACTAGAACCCTATTTTATTGGGAGGGGGGGATGAACCATAACTCAGTGACAGAGCACCTGGTTTACATGCCAAAGGCAGCCTGCTACAATTCCTGGCAGCATCTCCAGCTAGGGAGAAAGGCTCCCTGCCTGAAACCTGCAGAGCCTCTCCCAGTCAGTGCAGACAACCCTAAGCTAGATGGAACAACAGCCTGGCTCTGTATAAGAGTCCCATTTATACCTATCAGCAGCTCCCATGCACACTGAGTTCTCATCCAACAACTTTTATTCCTTTTTAGGGGGCGGGATTGTGATGTTCCTATATTAATGTATATATGATAAGTGTTGTTGTTTTAGAAGATACCTGGTAAGTGGAGTGAAAGAGGAGGGGGAGTGAATGGGCAGTAGAATGCGAGATGATTGGCTGAGTGTTTAAAATGGCTGAATGTATAAAAGGAGGAGTGAGAGTGGAATCTGGGGGGAAGAAGAGAAAGAGTGGATTGCTTGGTGGGGTTGGAGAGAGTTGTTTACCAGGAGGGAGGTGGAGTTCGGATTAGTATTGAGTAAAACCATATGCTTATGTGCCTTAAGAAGAAATCTTGTTAATCTTGTTAGCTTTGTTATCTATAATAAATACTTAATTTGGTTTACCAAAGGCCTGATCCTTGGCTGGGGTTTCACAGACCAGAAGGGAGGGTAAGGTAATGACCAAGGCTGAAGGGGAACTGTAACAAATGGTGACAGCGGTGAAGAGAATAACAATACCAGTATTCAGAGTCTCTGGGAATACTAGTATTGGGACGTTACTGGTGGTTGCCTAGCAGGGGATCTGTTGAGATCTGTGCTAGAGCGGATAGGTAAACCATAAGAGAGTGCGGTCCGGACTGGTGGAGTCCCTGGTGGTGCCTAGAGACAGGCAGTAACCACGAGCAGGTAGGAACCTGACAGGGAGAGCCAGGGAAGGACACATCACAGGGATCTCTAGATCGGGGGGGGTATTTTTGCCAATTAAAAGATTTATAAAATGTTTACAGATTTTAAGCAGCATACAGTCAAATAGGCTGCATTTTAAAAAGGAAACCACAGGAAAAATGATAAGCTATGAATTAAGAAAAGCTCCAGACAACCAGACCCAACCAGATGCCGAAAAGGGGTTGGGATGCGCTCCAGGTTTACATGGGCCTTTTAAAAAGAATTAGGAAGAAAGCCAGTGAACAAAGTCCTCAGGGCTTGATGAATGGCTCACCAACATGATCTACATACATGAATGAGCCATAGAAAAACTGCACAGAACAAACTCAAAGCAAAGAGACTTGAAGATGAAATAGTCTTTATTATCAAAGAGATGTCTTCATTCCACTGAGTTTTGGCTCAGGCGGCCTCTTTCCTGGCTTCCCTGATGGCTTCTCCCCACCCCCCCTCAGCTAGGCAAAAATTAGGCCTCTTCCTACTTAAGCATTTTCTCCTGCTGCCAGAGATATCCAGTGAAGCTGAATGTTGGGAGATTCAGGATAGACAGAAAAAAGTATTTCTTCACACAGCACAGAGTGAAACTGTGGAGGTGCTCCCACAAGAGGTAGAACTATCTACTCACTGATTCTGCAGGCAAAACAGGTGCTCTGCCTATAAAACCAGGGCACTCCCATTGAACAAAAATTAATTTCAAGAACCAAGAACTCCTGCATCAAAAGTCTGACAAGGTCCCATGCTCATCAGTAGGCATGGGGGGTTCAGTTTGTGTTTTAATGCCAACTTATGCCATTTGCACTCCCCATAACAATTTGCACACAGAAGCACAGCACACCTTTGCAATTCACACTTTTCCAAAATTTTGCAGTGCAATTCTCCAACTCCCCCCAAAATAAATTGTACAAAAATGCAGACCTCAGGGGAAAGTGTGTATTGAAAGTGTTTTTTTCCTGTAAACTGCTAAGAGGTTCTATTTATGATCAAGCAGTATAGAAAATATTGTTAAAGAAAACAAAAAATAGATTAAAATGCATGTAAATGAAAACAGCATGCAAAAATGCATTATATTAGGGGAAATTGCTAGCACAAATTTGTCTATGAAGCAAAACAGCATACAAAAATGTGTACATTAGGAGAAATGTGCACTAAAACACCAAAGAATTTTTTTAGGGACTTTTCATTCACTGTCAAGAAAAGCAAAATCACACTAATGGTTTTGGGGTGTATTTTCTACCCCAATGAGATTTCCAACTTATGGCGGGCTGCTACCTTGACCCCAGATAGCATTTGTGCCTGTGGTGTCAGAGGAAGTGTGCTTGATAATACCCAGACCCCCAGAGCCAGGAAACACTTCTCCAGAGGAGGCAGAATGGTACTCATTGCTGCCCTGTCCCTGATCATTCATCTAGGAAAAAAGCAATGGGGTGTTTTTACTACCCTAACCCACTAACATCGGCTGAGGTAGGAAATGCACCCCAATACATTTCATCCCCCCCACTTTTTTGTTTCCAGAAGGAAAATGATAAGTAGTAACTGGCTGAAATTTGGGGAGGTTGCATGGCTGCCAGTGTCCTAGAAAGACTGCCCTGTAGGTCTACTTGTGTATAAATTATGAAAATAGTACCAGGGATAGAATTGGATGAAGTTTTTTTGGGGGGGGGTCACAAAAGCTGTACCAATGTAGAGCACTGAACTTAAGATCAGAAAAATAGGACACTAAGAGACACCAAAATCGACATATGCGCCATCTCTACTCTTGAGGGATTCCCTCTTCGGCCAACATTTCCACAGGCAGACTGGGAGGACCTCCCTTCCCATTTCAGTCCTATGGAGGTTGAGGCTCAGCTTTTCTCATCCACCCAATCAGCTCTAGAAACCTTTCAGAGTTCAGAATGTGCTAAGGATTCCCACCAGGTAACTTTTAGGTGAGAGCAAAGGACAGATGTTGGGAGAACCCTCAAAAAGAGACCTCTTCCACCGCGCAGCTTGTGCCACAATAGCTGGGGAATTGCAACCAAGCTGTCTCCTTCTCTTTGACGCTCAGGCGGTGTAGGTGAGGGGGGGATTGTTTGAGCAAAACAGCTTCAATTCCCCAACATCGGTATAATATAAACAAGCCCAGAGGAATCCAGAGGGAGCACAAGATAATGCAAGCTTGGTGGCTTCTTGCACAAATTCCTTTTTGTTGCCTGCTTGGCATGTATCAACATCAACAACATCAACATCATCCCCAACCATCCCCAACAGGTAATTGCCCTATTTCAAATGTTGAAATAAGATTCAACTGCCTATCTGGTCAGATCCTGTGGAACGTGCAGGGGGAGATGCCCTCTCACTCTGTGCCTTAGGCACCAAAAGGTCTTTGGCCAGCCCTGCTGCTAACCATTCTCAGAAACAGGATACTGGGGGAGATAAGCTCCTCTGCTTTCATCCCTATCCATGGTGAGGCCTGACACCACCTCTCAATGGGTTGATATGTCATGGGGTGCATATGTGGGCACACAGTCCTCCCATGAGTAAGACCCCTTAACTACCCTCCCAGCCCCCCAAAACCAAAAATATACATGGCCCAACATTCATGAAAAAATAAAAATCAAGTAAAAGATACTAGTACTCAGCAACCATTGACTTTAAGAAATCTGCTGATCTCAGGGGAAAAAATCAGCCAATTGCCAGAGAACTTTTCTCCAAAAAACAACACATGCTATTATATGGCGACAGACCTGGCAACTTTCCCCAGTGGCTTTTTGCCGCCTCCAAAATCCTTGACATTTTCACAAGCCATTCCAAGCTCCTTTGCATTTTTTAGACCCCCTTCAGAATCCTGTCCTGACTGACAGCGCAACAGACATGCCAAGCCATCAGCAGTGACCAGCCATTTATCCATCAGATGCCCTTTGCGAATATTCATTATCCAGGCGCATTTCATGTTTTCACACTCATCGCTGTCTCGAAATGATTATTAATTATCACTCACCTGACAGATTTAAGGCTCAGCCTGCAGGCTCACAAATCCATCACGGGAATAGAACAGCCTGGTAGAAGGAAACCCGACTAAATTTGGGCTTACAGCCAGGTCGGGAGTTTAGCAACAAAGCCAAACAGTGCAAGGAAAAAGAGATTTGAGAAAAGGAGATGGAACTTTTGGGATTCTGGGGCATGCACTGATCATCATCAAATTATATCCCACCCTTCCTCCCAAAGGAGATCTGGGCAACAAATAACATGTAATAAATCAATAAAAAAGATCTTTTAAAAAATTCCAATCCAGATGCAGACTGGGAAAAATGTCTACTTAAAAGACTTACTGGAAGAGGAAAGCCTTCAGTAGGCAACACAAGGATGGAGACTGTACCCTTCTAATATTTAACAAGAGAAAACTCTTCCATACATGAGTCGGCTATTGTCTTCCTGTCACAGGCAGAGGTAGGCATCATGTGAAAGTGAGGACCCAAGGAGGGCCAGCTGAGGATTTGAGCCAGAAGGTCCAGCTGAGGGTCTGAGCCAATGAAGACAAATACTATGCAAAAAAAGGCCATCCTAACCAGGAAGCTTTTATGGCTCTTTCAGATAGAGAGCCAGCAGCTATTTCGGTGCCAGGGGAACCCTTCACTATCCAGGAAAGGGGTAAAAAACAGGGTGTCTTCCAGATGATATTGGACTATAGCCCCATCATAAGAAGACCCTGACAGCAGGATCAGTCCAAAAACCACTTGTAGTCCAGCAACCTGTTCTCATAGCGGCCAACCAGATGCCTCTTCTGGGAAGCAGGACCTGAGCACAACAGCAACTCTCCCCACTTGCAACCCCCAGCAACTGGCATTCAAAGTCACATTGCCTCCGACCATGGAAGCAGATCATAACCATCATCACTGACATCATCATCATCAACATCATCACCAACATCAACATCATCATCCACAACAACAACAAGAGCAACAGCAACATCAAGGTGGGGTATAAATAAACTATAATAATAATAATAAAAAGATCAACAACATCATCAACAACAACCACATCATCATCATCATCAACAACAACAACTCACCAGCTTCAGCATCCTGGCCGCCGTCACCATTGCAGGTATGCCATGGCTCTCCCTCATCCATCAGCGCAACGGGTGCAGCTTCTCCAAGAAGATCTACATGGCTGCATCATCAACATCATCATCAACATCATCATCAACAACATCATCAACAACATCATCATCATCATCATCAACGTCAACTCACCAGCTTCAGCATCCTGGCAGCCGTCACTCATCCAGCAGGACGGTGGGTGTAACTTCTCTGAGAAGATCATCATTGTTGTCAACACTGTCATCATCATCAACAACAACATCAACAAGAACAAAAACAACAAAAGAACAACAAGAACAAAACCACAACATCGTCACCATCACCGTCAATGTCAACATCAACATCATCAACAACAACATCCTCAACAGCAACATCATCATCAACATGAACATCAACATTAAGGCAAGGTATAAATAAACTATAACAATAATAATAACATCAACAGCAGCAGCAGAATCAACATCATCATCATCAAGATCAACATCAACACCAAGGCACGATATAAACAAACTATAATAATAATAATAACATCAACAGCAGCAGCATCAACATCATCCAGATCAACATCAATATGAACATGAACATTAAGCCAGGGTATAAATAAACTATAACAATAATAATAATATCATCAACTCACCAGGTTCAGCATCCTGGCCGCCGTCACTCATCCAGCAGGGTGGTGGGTGCAGCTTTTCCGAGAAGATCGTCATCAACATCAACAACAACAAGAAGTCATCGTCTTCAACAGCAACATAAACATCAATATCAACATAATCAACAACAACAATAACACATCATGATGATGATACAGGGCAACCAGTTAAGACCAGGTTGAACACAGGGCAAAGGACCCCGCTTCTGGCCCATAAAGGAGCCAGTTTTTTGCCCCAGCACCAAGTATGATGCAAGCTAAACCATTGTGGGGCAGTAAGCCACCAACAATGTCCATTTTGCCTCACCCTGACAATAAAAGATGTAAGCTATGGCCCATGAAGGACCCTGCTTTTGGCCCATGAAGGACCCCGCTTCTGGCCTATAAAGGACCCCGCTTCTGGCCTATGAAAGAACCAAGTTTTCACTCCAGCACCAAGTATGATGCTAGCTAAACCATTGTGGGGCACTTAGCCACCAACAACGTGCGCTTTGCCTCACCCTGACAAAAAAAGATGTAAGCTGTGGCCCATGAAGGACCCTGCTTTTGGCCCATGAAGGACCTCGCTTCTGGCCCATGAAAGACCCCATTTCTGGCCCATGAAGGAACCAGGTATTCACTCCAGCACCATGTATAATGCCAGCTAAAGCATTGTGGGGCAGTTAACCACCAACAATGTCCTGTTCTCCTCACTCTGACAATAAAAGATGTAAGCTGTGGCCCATGAAGGACCCCGCTTGTGGCCCATATAGGACCCTGTTTCTGACCTATCAAGGACCCCGCTTCTGATTTATGAAGGAACCAGGTTTTCACCTCAACACCAAGTATGATGCAAGAAAAAACATTGTGGGGCAGTTAACCAACAACAATGTCCTGTTCTCCTCACCCTGACAATAAAAGATGTAAGCTGTGGCCCATGAAGGACCCTGCTTCTGGCCCATAAAAGACCTCGCTTCTGGCCCACAAAGGACCCCGCTTCCATCCCATAAAGGGACCAAGTTTTCGCCCCAGCACTAAGCATGATGCAAGATAAAACATTGTGGAGCAGTTAGCCACCAACAACGTCTGCTTTGCCTCACCCTGACAATAAAAGACGTAAGCTGTGGCCCATGTAGGACCCTGCTTCTGGCCCATAATGGACCTCGCTTCTAGCCCATAAAGGACCCCGCTTCTGGGCTATAAAAAAAACAGGTTTTTGCCCAGCACCAAGTATGATGCAAGCTAAACCATTGTGGGGCAGTAAGCCACCAACAACGTTCGCTTTGCCTCACTCTGACAATAAAAGATACAAGGTATGGCCCATGAAGGACTCTACTTCTGGCCCATAAAGGACCCGGCTACTGGCCCATAAACACCCCGCTTCTGGCCTATGAAAGAGCCAGTTTTTCACTCCAGCACCAAGTATGATGCTAGCTAAACCATTGTGGGGCAGTTAGCCACCAACAACATCTGCTTTCCCTCACCCTGACAATAAAAGATGTAAGCTGTGCCCTATGAAGGACCATGCTTCTGGCCCATAAAGTACCCCGCTTCTGGCCCATAAAGGACCCCGCTACTGGCCCATAAAGGACCCCGCTACTGGCCCATAAAGGACCCCGCTACTGGCCCATAAAGGACCCCGCTACTGGCCCATAAAGGACCCCGCTACTGGCCCATAAAGGACCCCGCTACTGGCCCATAAAGGACCCCGCTACTGGCCCATAAAGGACCCCGCTACTGGCCCATAAAGGACCCCGCTACTGGCCCATAGAAGTATCTGCTTGTGGCCCATAAAGGACCCCGCTTCTGGCCCATGAAAGAACCAGGTTTTCACTCCAGCACCAAGTATGATGCAAGCTAAACCATTGTGGGGCAGTTAGCCACCAACAACGTCTGCTTTCCCTCACCCTGACAATAAAAGATGTAAGCTGTGCCCCATGAAGGACCCCGCATCTGGCCCATGAAGGACCCCGCTTCTGGCCTATGAAGAAACCAGGTTTTCGCTCCAGCACCAAGTATGATGCAAGCTAAACCATTGTGGGGCACTTAGCCACCAACAATGTCCTCTTAGCCTCACCCTGACAATAAAAGATGTAAGCTGTGACCCATGAAGGACCCCACTTCTGGCTCATAAAGGACCCCATTTCTGGCCTATGAGGGAACCAGGTTTTTGTTCCAGCACCAAGTATGATGCAAGCTAAACCATTGTGGGGCAGTTAACCAACAACAACGTCGTGTTCTCCTCATCCTCACAATAAAAGATGTAAGCTGTGGCCCATGAAGGACCCTGCTTCTGGCCCATAAAGGACCCCAATTCTGGCCCATAAAGGACCCCAATTCTGGCCCATAGAAGACCCCATTTCTGGTCCCTGAAGGACCCTGCTTCTGGCCCATAAAGGACCCCGTTTCTAGCCTATGAGAGAACCGGGTTTTCACCCCAGCACCAAGTATGAAGCAAGCTAAACCATTGTGGGGCAGTTAACCACCAACAATGTCCGGTTCTCCTCACCCTGACAATAAAAGATGTAAGCTGTGGCCCATGATGGACCCTGCTTCTGGCCCATAAAGGAACCAGCTTCTGGCCCATAAAGGAACCAGGTTTTCTCCCCAGCACCAACTATGGTGCAAGCTAAACCATTGTGGTCCAATTATCCACCAACAACCTCCTCTTTGCCTCACTCTGACAGTAAAAGATGTAAGCTGTGTGCCATGAAGGTTCCTGCTTCTGGCCCATAAAGGACCCCACTTCTGGCCCATGAAAGAACCAGGTTTTCACTCCAGGACCAAGTATGATGCAAACAAAACCACTGTGGGGCAGTTAACCTCCAACAATGTCCTCTTTGCCTCACCTTAATAAAAGATGTAATCTGTGATCCATGAAGGACCCCACTTCTGGCCCATATAAGACTCCACTTCTAGCCCATAAAGGACCCCGCTTCTGGCCCATGAAGGAACCTGGTTTTCACCCCAAAACAAGTATGATGCAAGCTAAACCATTGTGGGGCACTTAGCCACCAACAACATCCTCTTCTCCTCTCCCTGACAATAAAAGATGTAAGCTGTGGCACATGAAGGACCCAATAACTGGCCCGTGCAGGACCCCACATCTGGCCCGTGAAGGACCCCTCTTCTGGCCCGTGAAGGAACTTGGTTTTCACCACAAAGCAAGTATGATGCAAGCTAAACCATCATCAACTACAACAAAAACAACAACGTCATCATAATCGTCATATAAATCAACTATAAAAATAACAATTATAATAACATCAACATCAGTAACAGCAGCATCACCAACCATACCATCAACATCATTGACATCGACATCATCATCATTAACAACAACATTAGCATCAATATCGTCAAGATAAATAAACTACAACAAAATTAAAAATAACATCATCAACTCACCTTTGCAGGCTCGCCCTCATCCAGCAGGGCGGTGGGTGCAGCTTCTCCGAGAAGATCATCATCATCAATAACAGCATCAACAACATCAACATGAGCATCAACATCGACATCAATATCAACAACACATGATCATCATCATCATTAAAATCATCATTGTCATCATTGTCATTGTCATCGTCGTCAATATTGCCATCAATATCAACATGTCATCATCATCATCAATGTCAATGTCAACATCAACATCTGAAACAATAACAACGTCCTCAACAAAAACATCAACAACAATAACAATGCATCACCGTCACTGTCAACATCAATATCAACATCAACATCAACATCACATCATCATCGTCATTATAATCTTCATTGTCATCGTCATTGTTATAGTCGTCAATATTGCCATCAACATTAACATCAACATGTCATCGTCATCTTCAATGTCAACATCAACATCAACATCAGAAACAATAACGTCCTCAACAAAAACATCATCAACAACACATCACCATCATCGCCATCAACATCGACATCAACATGAGCATCAACAACAACATTAGCATCAATATCGTCAAGATAAATAAACTATAACAATAATAAAAATAACATCATCAACTCACCTTTGCAGGCTCACCCTCGTCCAGCAGGGCAGCGGGTGCAGCTTCTCCGAGAAGATAGTCATCATTAATAACAGCATCAACAACATCAACATGAGCATCAACATGAACATGAACAACATCAACAACAACGCTTCACCGTCATCGTCATCCACATCAACATGTGCATCAACATCAAGATAAATAAACTATAACAATAATAATATCATCAACAGCAGCAGCAACATCAACACCAACACCATCAAAATCAAGGTGGGGTATAAATAAACTATAATAATAATAGCATCATCATCAACATCAACATCATCAACATCATCATCATCGTCAACAACATTAGCATCAATATCATCAAGATAAATAAACTACAACAAAATTAAAAATAACATCAACTCACCTTTGCAGGCTCGCCCTCGTCCAGCAGGGTGGCGGGTGCAGCTTCTCCGAGAAGATCATCATAGTCAATAACAGCATCAACAACATTAACATGAGCATCAACGTCAACATCATCAACAATGTGTCACTGTCATTGACATCAACATGAGCATCAACATCATCAAGATAAATAAACTATAACAATAATAATAATATCACCAATAGCAGCAGCAGCATCACCAATAACACCATCAACATTAAGGCGGGGTATAAATAAACTATAACAGCAGCACCACCACCACCACCAACATCATCGACATCATTATCATCATCATCAACAACAACACTAGCATCAATATTATGAAGATAAATAAACTATAACAATAATAAAAATAACATCAACTCACCTTTGCAGGCTCGCCCTCGTCCAGCTGGGCGGCGGGTGCAGCTTCTCCGAGAAGATAGTCATCATTAATAACAGCATCAACAACAACATTAACATGAGCATCAACATGAACATCATTATCAACAACAACAATGTATCACCGTCATCGACATCAACATGAGCATCAACATCATCAAGATAAATAAACTATAACAATAATAAAAATAACATCAACTTACCTTTGCAGGCTTGCCCTCGTCCAGCAGGGCGGCAGGTGCAGCTTCTCCGAGAAGATATTCATCGTCAATAACAGCATCAACAACATCAACATGAGCATCGACATGAACGTCAACAACAAGAACACGTCATCATCATTATAATTGTCATTGTCATTGTCGTCAATATTGCCATCAACATCAACATCAAGAACACCACGTCATCATTATTGTCAATGTCAACGACCACGTCAACATCTGAAACAATAACATCCTCAACAAAGACATCATCAACAACAACCACCACCACAACAAGGCGGGGTATAACTATAATAATAATAATAATAATAGCATCATCATCAACATCGATGACATCATCATCATCACCAACATCATCGACATCGACATCATCAACAACATTAGCATCAATATTGTCAAGATAAATAAACTATAACAATAATAAAAATAATACCATCAACTCACCTTTGCAGGCTCGCCCTCGTCCAGCAGGGCGGCAGGTGCAGCTTCTCTGAGAAGATCATCATCGTCAATAACAGCATCAACAACATCAACATGAGCATCAACATCGACATCAACAACATGTCATCATTATAATTGTCATTCTCATCATCATTGTCATAGTCGTCAATATTGCCATCAACATCAACACGTCATCGTCATTGTCAACATCAATGTCAACATCAACATCAACATCTGAAACAATAACAATGTCCTCAACAAAAGCATCATCATCAACAACAACACGTCATCATCATCGACATCAACATGAGCATCAACATCATCAAGATAAACTATAACAATAATAATAATAACATCATCAACAGCAGCGGCAGCATCACCAACAACATCAAGGCAGGGTATAACTATAATAATAATAATAGCATCATCATCAACATCAACGACATCATCAACAACAACGACATTAGCATCAATATCATCAAGATAAATAAACTAACAATAACATCATCAACTCACCTTTGCAGGCTTGCCCTTATCCAGCAGGATGGCGGGTGCAGCTTCTCTGAGAAGATAGTCATCGTCATCATCAATAACAGCATCAACAACATCAACATGAGCATCAACATCAACAACACATCATCATCATTATCGTCATCGTCATAGTCGTCAATATTGCCATCAACATCAACATGTCATTGTCATTGTCAACGTCAACATCAACATCTGAAACAATAACATCCTCAACAAAATCATCATCAACAACATGTCACCATCATCGTCAATGTCAACATCTACAACAATAACATCCTCAACAAAAACATCATCATCATCATCAACAACAACACGTCACCGTCATCAACATCAACATGAGCAACAACATCAAGGCGGGGCAACAACACGTCATCGTCCCCATCTTATATGTTTCATCACCACCAGCCCACCACTCCACTCCATAAGAGGGGACACTCAGGAGCGATCATGTCCACCGCCCTGACCAACATCAAAAACATCATCAACATCAACATCAACATCATGAACAACATCAACCCACTCACCAGCTTCAGCATCCTGGCCGCCATCACCCTTGCAGGTACACCATGGATCGCACTCATCCAGCAGGGTGGCAGATGCAGCTTCTCCAAGAAGATCTATGTGGCTGCATCAACATCAACAACAACATCAACATGATCATCATCAACAACAACAACAACAACATCAACAACATCATAGTATAGTGGCAAATCCAGAAGTGCAGGGTCCCCTCATGATAGTCATGCCACGGTCCCTTGTTCGCTTGCTCTCGGTCGTCATCTCCACACTCCTCAGTCCTTTCTGTGTGTGCTTTCTCCCACAACAACAAAAGTTCCTAGAAGGCAATCAGCATGGAAGGGGAGTGTGTTAGTTACTGAGAAGAGTCTTCTCAGTGGCTCTCTTACCTCCTTTCACTCTGATTGGCTTCAATCAGCAGGAAAGAACAAGGAAGCATGTTAGAAGATTCTTCTCAATGGCTAACACACTTCCCTTTCATGCTGAATGGCTTGTAGGATGCTGAAGACATAGGGACCCTGCTCCCAAAAAAGTATGGGGTCTAAGACCCCCTGAGGCCCCGTATGAATACATCCCTGGTCTTCAGTATATGACAAAAGCTGTACAGTGAAGGTGCCAGACACATCTCTGCAGAGAGAGAATTGCACAAGTTAGGGCCTGCCACAAAGAATGCCCTTTCCTGGGTCACCACCAGCCAAACATCTGAGGGTGATAGAACTACCAAGAGGGCCACTTCTGCCAATCTCAACACCATAGAGCAGACTTTCCCAACCAGTGTGCCTCCAGATGTTGTTGGACCACAACTCCCATCTTTCCTGACCATTGGCAATGCTGGCTGAGGTTGATGGGAGTTGTGGTCCAACAACATCTGGAGGCACACTGGTTGGGAAAGGCTGCCCTAGAGGGTCTGTAGGGAAGGAGATAGGCCCAAAATATCTGAAATATCAAGTCATTTAAAGACAAGCATAAGCACCTTGCATCAGGCCCAAAAAGAACCATAGTCATCATCCTTCCAAGAATGCATCACCCTTGACCACTGATGTCATACCATCTAGGGCTGATGGGAGTTGGAGTCCAGCAACATCTGGAGGGCACAAGGTTGCCTATCCCTGGCCTAAGAGAGATGCTCCAACCTAGAACTCTGTGGGTGACCACATGGGGGCACACATGCACAGCGATGGGGGCTCCCCATTCTAACCCCTGGGAATCCCTCTGCCTTCTGCATCAATAGATTTCTACTAAGATGCGATAAGGCCCAGGTTGAAAGTCTCACTGCTGGGAAGCGAAGGCAGAAAAACACCTTCCCACAGTCCCACCATTGAGATCACTCCCTACTTTAAAAAACAAACTGGAGGGGAAGGAAGAGGGGGATCACTGCATCATTCAAATTTCCTGACGCATCATACCCAAAGATATCCCCACTGCGCAAGTAATAATTTGACATTCAGCTCCACAGGCCATCTTGGCCGAGCATGTAAACATCATCATTAAACAGCCCCCCCCGGCCTTGTGTCATACAGGTTGTTTCTCTAGTCACGGATCTGCAATCCCAGCAGTCACCAACCCCGTTAAAACCATTGCGGTGTTCTGTTGGCCTTTGCAGAAGCTGAATTAAACATTAGCAACTCTATTTGGGTCAGCCTCATGTTCCTACATAAGCAGAACTCTTCCAAGGAAAGAGAAAGGCTGCCTTTGAGCAAGCGAGACATCCACTTACCAGAGACAGAAAGGACATTTGGTCCCTGACTGAACAATTAGGATAGCCTTAGGGTTGAACGAAAAAGGTAGCTTTGGTCTGGGAAGAACGGGCATTAGCCAGAAGATGATACAGGGCAACCAGTTAAGACCAGGTTGAACACAGGGCAACCACAGCAGGATTAAGAGTCTGTTCTCCAGCTGATATAGGTTTTGCCAGGTAAAAGCTGAATCACACACTTGAGAAAAGCAACCTACCCTGTTCTGAGCTTCTAGGATTCTGGGGGCCTATGTTGATTGATCCTTGTTGGAAACTGGCTGCCCTCCAGAAGGTTGCACTACAGCTCCCATCATCATCACCCCTACCTGCTGGCCATGCTAGCTGCTGGGGCTGAGGGACATGAATCAAACAACACCCAAAGGGTCCCCCACTACCCCTGGCATAGGCAAGATGAAACTAGATGGAGTAATGGCCTGGCTCTGTAGAAAACAGCTTTCTATGTTTATTATAATCATTGTAATCATAATATAATTTATATCTCAGCCTTCCACCTGAAGGAGCCCAGGGGAGCAAACATGAACAAAACAATTCATCAGAAAAAATAAAAGCACATTAAAAACATTCTAAAATGCCATTACAGTTAAAAAGATTCTAAAACACTGTTCTTAAAAAAACACCCAAAAACATTCTTTCAGCAGTGACCTTTGGGTTGCCAGTAAAACTCCAAGGGATGCCTTCAGGGGCTGGGGTCCCAGTTACAGAACATATAAAGTTTCACCAAAGTACTCACCCAAGGAGAGCAGGGTTGCAGATGTAGCACAGGCCAAACAAACCAAGGTCAAGCACAGCCCAGAGAAACAGTTTAGGTCCAAATGTGATCTAGAGACAAAGTCAGGCAACACTGCAAGGTCAATATCACAGGACATTCAGGCAAGACACAATTCAACAAGGCAGGAAGACTAATCACAAGCTAAAGTCCAGAAACCTGTGTTGCTTCCAAAAGCTGGAATCTTTAAAGGGGAGGCCTTATATCCTCAGGCATTCTAAACCACACCCTAACCACAGCAGCAGATAGTGGAGGAGTATCAATTACTACTTACTCACTCCTTACTCATGAGTAGACCAATGAGTCAGGTTTCATGGACACATACCTTGCCATCACTCTTCAGCCTGGACCCAAAGGTTCTTGCACCATCACTCTAGAGCAGCCTTTCCCAACCTTTGGGCCCCCAGATGTTGCTGGACTACAACTCCCATCAGCCCCATCCAGCATGGCCAATGGTCAGGAATTATGGGAACTGTAGTTCAGCAACATCTGGGGACCCAAAGGTTGGGAAAGGCTGCTCTAGAGGATGGGGGAGGCAATTCCATAAGAATGTAAGAAGAGCCTGCCGGATCAGGCCAAAAGGACCCATCTAGTCCAGCCTCGTGTTCTCACAGTGGCCAACCAGATGCCCCAATGGGAAGTCCGCAAGCAGGACCTGAGCGCAAGAGCACTCTCCCCCTCCTGTAGTTTCCAGCAACTGGTATTTGGAAACATACCACCTCTGGCCATGGAGGCAGAGCGTAGCCACCCACCCCCTCCTCTGACAGTTCCATGGGTTCATCATCAGGTATCAACCCAAAGGGGCCCTCAAGGGGGCCATCAGCATTGGATTCAGGGTGGGGCTGCCTGCTCCCCAAGGTCCTCAATCTGTGGAGTGTCTGGTTCATCCTCTGAGGACTCCATGTCTGGTACCAGGTCAGGGCTAGGCATGACAGATCCTGGGTGTGAGGAACATGATGCACAGCCACTGGCCCACCCCCCTCCCATTTTCACTTTATCAACAACTGGCCTGGTGTCCAAGATGGAAACCGCCCTGCCTCCTGCTCCATCTTGCAGCTCACAAAGGCTGCAACCCAATACATGCTTACCCGGGAGTAACACACACTGCATCTCTTTATGGCTGCAATCTCGTACACATCCCTATTTAAAGAACAATTTAATTAAGTGGAAGAAAATGTCATTAATTTTAATTGTTGATGATCATTCATTTTCCCTTTATTAATATATATATATATATATATATATATATATCAGTGCCCAGTTAATGTTGTATAATAGGGTAATTAAATTATCTTATGAGATCTAGTTAATCTTCAAATGCTTTGGACGTGGCAGAGCTCAGTGACCCTTGGGGGCTTTGTTTGAGATTGGGACTGACTCCAACAGCTGTCAGGAATCAGAGAAGAGTGTCTCTGAACATAGGCAAAGTTAGGCACAAGAGTGGATGGGGAGGAGTGAGCAAAATGCAGTGGTGATGGGGGGGGAGGGGAGCCCACTTTCTTAAATCTTAGGAGCCAGGAATTGGGGCAAATCATTCCATTGCAGAAGCTACCATACTGACTCGCTCACTTTTTCCAGCCCTGCTATTAATTTTAAACAACGCCCTGAATGTTTTAAGACCAAGATGAGTGGTTCAGTTAGGTAGCTATAGCCAATGCCAGCCCAAGTCAGAGCAGACCCATTGACATTAATGGGCATGGCTAACTTAGGTTCATTCATTGCAATGGGTCTACTCTGAGTAGGACTTGGTTGGCTACAACCCAATGATCTTATGAATGGGAAAGGGCCTCTTTGGATGGCACAAACATGTATTATTGCCCTTGCTTTGAGATATGGTCAGCCAGCCCTGTGACATTTGGGTCTGGGGGCTCATGCACATTTTGCTTTTGGGACCCTAAAGTCCTGCCCTGATGGTGCCACAAAGCAGAATCTCTGAAGGGCTGCCTCCTGCTGTATAATCCTGTATGTATATGAAGATCACTTCCAGAGGCCCTCTTGTAGAGTCCTCGCTTGGCTGGACCGAAGGAGACTCATCAGAACTCCCTACCTAGAGAGATTTGTTTTGCTCCTTCCTTGCTGAGCTTCCACTACAAGACCTTCCTGTGGTGAGCAGGGTCAGAGGCAAAAAAAAAGCTGGAGCAGTGAGTGTGACCCTTAACTTTGCACAACAGACCACCTTCCAACCATGCAAAATGCTGAAAGTGCTGGGGTGCAACTCAGCTTGCACTGAAGACGGATGTGTCGGCAGGAGGAAAAGTAGGCAGAGAGGGGAACCTCCATGCTTCCTAGACTGTCCCTCACCTTCTAACCTGTGTTGGTCTACCTTCCAGTGCTAGGGCTCTCATGGTTACTGTCCTCACTTTTGACTTCCCTCTCTGCCTCTCTCTTCTTCCACTCCTCCTTTGGAGAGGAGACCGTTTGGATCTCTCTCGCCTCAAGAAGCAGGAACAATTGTGCCTTGTTGCATCCCCACCTTAGACAGAATAAAATTACTCCTTGCATTTCCAACTTTAGTTAACCAGAACTAGGGATCTTTCCTCTCAAACCTGTATTTCCTTTTATAAATGCCAGTTTATCATTTCCTTAAAGCCAGAGTCTCAGTGTGATTGTATCCAGGTTAAAGGGTGCTCCTTCAACAGGGCTCCCTCTTACAGTTCAGCTTCTGCCAGCATTCGATTCCAAATGCTAACACCAAAATCAGTGGTTTCTCTACTGCCTTTAAGAGGGGCGATTATTTCACTCACTCTCTCTCTCACATACACACACACACACGGAAGTGAATAAATCCAGTTTTTTTATTTATTGCCAGCCACAAAAGCTTTAACAGAACATGCATTCTTGACAGCTTTAAAGGAAAAAGGATTTTTCATCGCTCAGACTCAACCAAAATGGCAGCCATACGAACATCACATCATACACGAGCTACAAATTCCACCAGACTGTAATTAATCTCCTTTTCACCACACCAATTCTTTCAAAAGGGAGGGAGGGGGAGACAGAGGAAGGGGAATCAATCAGCATAGTCCAGATACTATTACTGGCCATCTGCCAGGAATTGATCACGACCTTCTGAAATGGCAAATCCTTTGGCTCTTTGCACTTTGGTCCCTGCAGACCCAAGAACTGTCCTCAGTAGCAACCAATGCCATCCATATTGGCTTGGCTTGAGCCTATCGCCCACTTTATCTCTCTCTTGGGCGGCATGCACACCACACATCTAAAGTGCATGACTTCCCCCAAAGATTCCTGGGAGATGTAGTTCATTGTGTGCTCGGAATGGTAAGTCTGTAAGAGGCTAAACTACAGTTCCCAAGATTTGGGGAGGAAGTCACGTGCTTACAATGTATCATGTGCACGCAGCCTGAACCTAACCTACTCCATAGGGCTGTTGCAGTTTTGTAGTTATAGCCACCAACCTGACTGGCTTTAAAAGGGATTTAGACACATCCATGGAGGAAGAGAAGACCAACAATGGCTACTAGCCATGACAGCTATACCTCCACTGTTGGAGGCAGTATATGCCTCTGATAGCCAGTTTCTGGGAATCACAAGTAGGGAAAATGTTGTTGCACTCATGTCCTCCTTGCATTCCCTGTGGGGGCATCTGGTTGGCCACTGACAGAACAGGAGGCTAGACTAGATGGCCCACTGGCCTGGTCCACCAGGGCTCTGCTTATGTCTACTGGTAGTAGTGATCAGCCACAAGAAATAAGTGGACCCTCCATGTGCAGAGGCAGTTTACCTCCAAAGGCCAGCTGTAGGGGAACAGCAGGAGAATGGACACAGCAGGTCCTGCTTGCAGACTTCCCAGAGTCGCGTGGTTTGCCATTGTGAGAACAGGATGCTGGCCTAGAGGGGCCCCCTTGGCCTGACCCACCTGCAAACCTCCCTTTATATTCTTCTTAAGTGAAATAGCTCAACGTACACAGACATCTCCTCAGAGACATATGACCATAAAGCAGCTTCTATATATTTTATGCACTACTCAGTTTAATGACAGTGTTTGCAGGCAGGATTTTTTGACAGAAATCTGTTCCAAGTGCAGTTTGGAACCATTTAAGACACAAAGAGTCGCTGGGGTGTAGTGGTTAAAGGGCTGGACTAGGACCCGTGAGACCCAGGTTCAAATCTCCACACAGGCAGGGAGCTCATTGGGCAGACCTTGGGCCAGTCGCCACCTCTCACCCACCTCACAGGGCTGTTGCAAGGCTTCAAAGGCAAGGGAGAGAGCCATGCTTGTGTGCCACCTTGAGCTCCTTGGAGGAAAGGTGGGACATAAATGTAAGAATAAAGAAGAAATGAGGACATGTTGGGTTGGGGGACAAGGGGGTATTTATGGTGAGGGAGGAAGGAGAAGAAGTAAGGAGGGAGGGAGGAGAAGAAGTAAACACCATGGCTTGTTAGGCCTAGTCAGAGTCAGGGGTGTAGTCGTCCAGGGTCTCAGAGGGTCTTAGTCCCCATATTTTTTTTGGAGCAGGGTCCTAGCAGGGTCCCTCTATCTCCTGCATCCTACAAACCAATCAGCATGAAAAGGGAGTGTGTTAGTCACTGAGAAGAGTCTTCTAACATGCTTCCTTGCCCTTTCCTGCTGATTGGAACCGATCAGAGTGAAAGGAGGCAAGGCAGCCACTTACCTTTTAATTTTTGGTGTATTCTCTCTTAACTCTACAAAGTCACGAGGAAACTTGGAAATGATGTCATCCACAACATGATGAGAACTTTGTGCAAAGTTCTTGTGTTGTTCACTTTCAACACGCTGAAATTAGAAAAGAAAAAACAAGAATGTATCAACAGCATTCATAAAGAAATTATTCAGATTATTCATTGATTAATGTAAAAAATGTTACACAAGAAGTTTTAAAACCACCAAAAATCCCATAAAGGCTCAGTTGAAATGAACATATCTCAGCTTAATAAACGGAGATATTAATGAGCCTGTCCACCCTGCATATACCCTTTTGTGGCACAAGCAATCAAACCAGGAAAATTCTAACTAACCGTAGCTTCCCTTTTTATTTGAACTGGGGAACCATGGTTACCAGTTGTGGAATAAGCCAGGATACTAAACCATGCAAAAGACCTGTTCATTTACCTGTTTATTAAGCAGAGATATGACTGTCTGAATGCAGCCACAGTCTAAAATTGATCCTGATTTGACACCTCATGACTCTACCAAATTGTTTTGAAGCTGTGAGAAACAGATTTCAAACTTTAACAGTAGATAAAAAATCTAAATGTAACATGTAAGTGCATATATTTCTATTTACTTCACTATGCCTGACTGTGTATGCTCCATTATTAGAAAGTCCTTATCTATAGATGGAGACAACCTTATTATGTAAGTTAACAGCAGCAGCCTGTAGACCTTTCACTGTCTGGAGACAAGTATGCCCCTCAAGAATATAGATGTTGTCTGTCCCTGCTCTAGCATATCCAGTTGTGCTAATGTCGACCCAGTGTGCGGCAGCTGTGAAAAAGGCAAATTCCATGCGAGCAATAATTAGGAAAGGTATTGAAAATAAAACAGCCGATATCATAATGCCGTTGTATAAATCTATGGTGCGGCCGCATTTGGAATACTGTGTACAGTTCTGGTCGCCTCATCTCAAAAAGGATATTATAGAGTTGGAAAAGGTTCAGAAGAGGGCAACCAGAATGATCAAGGGGATGGAGCGACTCCCTTACGAGGAAAGGTTGCAGCATTTGGGGCTTTTTAGTTTAGAGAAAAGGCGGGTCAGAGGAGACATGATAGAACTGTATAAAATTATGCATGGCATTGAGAAAGTGGATAGAGAAACGTTTTTCTCCCTCTCACATAATACTAGAACTCGTGGGCATTCAAGGAAGCTGGATGTTGGAAGATTCAGGACAGACAAAAGGAAGTACTTCTTTACTCAGTGCATAGTTAAACTATGGAATTTGCTCCCACAAGATGCAGTAATGGCCACCAGCTTGGATGGCTTTAAAAGAAGATTAGACAAATTCATGGAGGACAGGGCTATCAATGGCTACTAGCCATGATGGCTGTGCTCTGCCACCCTAGTCAGAGGCAGCATGCTTCTGAAAACCAGTTGGCGGAAGCCTCAGGAGGGGAGAGTGTTCTTCCACTCAGGTCCTGCTTGCTGGCTTCCCCCAGGCACCTGGTTGGCCACTGTGAGAACAGGATGCTGGACTAGATGGGCCACTGGCCTGATCCAGCAGGCTCTTCTTATGTTCTTAAAAGACTCTTTTCAGTAGCTAACACTCTTCCTCCCTTTCATGCTGATTGGCTCCTACAGATGTTGGTTGTTGTCGGGGGAAGCATTAGCAAGGACCTCTTCTCAAACCAGGAGCAAAAAAAAGTTTGTGTGTGGCTGTGACTATCATGAAGGGACCCTGCACTTCTGAATTTGCCACTACACTACTGCTCAGAGAAGGCCCATTGAAATTAATGGGCATGGCCAATTATTAATTTCAGTCTACTGTGAGTAAATCATAGTTGGTGACAGCCCCCTCTGTACCCCCAGAGGCAATGGGGGGTTCAGTATCACCCCCTCCAAAAATGGCTTAAAGGGTCACCCCAACTCACCACCAGTGATTAGGGGTGGCAAACCAGGGCAGCCATTTCTTCCTCTAGCCTTTTGAATGCTGGATTGATAAAGGGATTTTTTTTAAAAAAAAGTGGGGGGGGACAAAATGCAAACTTTCACTCCAAAAGAAACAATGAAATTGGCAACAGGAAGGGCAAAAACCTTCAAAGACCCTGACTGTGCTTTGCTGATATTCACACAGCTGAATGATAAGAGAAAAAAAGCATTATCTTGAAGAATCATTGAAAGACGCTGTAATTTTCCAGCACCAGGAATCCATGGCAGCTAGGGTAACCAACTTAAAATTTACATTTATTTCCATAAAAGAATTACAGGTTGCTGGCGGGTCTTGAAAATCAAGAAAGGCCCCCCTCGGGGAATATTTACGGTCCTCAAGTGGAGTAATCATCTCAACAGGACAGAGTCCCCGCCCTACTAATCAGTTTGGCTATTTCTTGGGCTGTGCCCTTTTGTTCATTTTATTATTATGACTTCAGGTGTTTGACCCTACAAAAGTTATTAGAAAGCAGTATCAGAAAAGCCCTGCTGGGTCACACTAGAGATCCATCCAGAACATCTTATTTCCTCCCAAAGTGGTCAATCAGATGCCTCAGGGAAGCCCACAAGCAGGGCAGGAGAGGAACAGCCCTCCTGTTATGTTTGTCTCCAGGATATGGTATTCACAGGTAGAGTGCCTCTGGATATGGAGGCTCTGTTTAGCATAGGCGGCAGGAACAGGAGCCGCATCCTAGCAATGGGTAGAGCAATGAATGTGGCTTTTACCCCTTTGCACAGTAGGCTACATTCCAACCACTCAAAATCCAGAGATTTCTATAAGAGAGAGGCAATTTCATTAAGAAAGTGGGTCCAACTCTGACTCAGTGGTTTTCTTCCACAGAGAAAAAGGACCCTAGAGCAGGAATGAGGAACATCTGTCACCCTCCAGATGTTGCTGGGCCACTGGCCATTCTGGATGGACCCGAAGGTAGTCGGAGGCCAGCATCATCTGGAAGGTCACAGCTTCCCCATCCCTGAACTAGACCATCGCTTGCCTTTACTGGCCCTCGCTACCTCCATCACATGCCTCTTTCTAAAGCAGGGATGAGGATCCTGTTGTCTTCTAGATAGCTGTTGGACCACAATTTCCATCACCCTTGGCCATTGTCCATGTTGACTAGGGCTGATGTGGACTGGAGTCCAACATCTGGAGGGCCACAGTTGTTCCCCATCCCTCTTCTACGTAATGGGGGGGAGTGGGGAATGATTTCATCAAAGTCAAGATGATGCCTTAAGAACAAAGGGGTGCTGCTCAACAACAGCTTTCATTTGGGCCTTCAAGAACAAGGAACACATCTGCGGAGGGTTGTTTTAAGTATTATCTGCTCTGCTTTGATTGGGCAAATGACAGCTTCTGGATTCTCCTTTGCCAATGCTGTTGCTGGCCATCAATAATGGCTCAGCACCAGCTGGTCATCACTAACACCTCCATTCCGTGGATGAGCCACTTAAGAGCTGTTGTGATTTCAGAGACCGGCTGAGCCATTCCTGGCGACTCAGCAGAGAGCGATTTGTGACAAAAGATTAGTTAATTTCAATGCCACTTCAGCTGCAAGTAGAATTGGAAAAGGAAAAAGAAAGAAAAAAAAAGAATAATTCCGGGGGGGGGGCAGCACTGTTTCTATAGCCTCAGGAAAAACACTGTAAATGTAAAATCGTTGTTGGCCTGGAGCCACAGATACACAGTGGAATTTAAAGCCACACAAGCTGGAGTTGAGATGGCCAAAGGGCTTCTGATCTGCATAGATGCAGGTGGTCAAGTGCCCAAATCCCTGCACTTAGAAAGCTAGGGAGAAGGCTAGGCCAGGCCTCTTCTCCCTAAATTCCGGCTGAACTCCCATATGAGGTTGCACCACTATTTAAAAGAACATTGAAAAGAAATCAAGATTTTGAAAGGGGCAACTGTACCCCCACCATCCATGATGTTGAAATAGATGTTGTCCCTGGATTTTACAGAGCTAGTAGCTCAGTAGGAAAAGCAAATACATCACATGCAGAAGGTTCTGGGTTCAGCTGTCAGCATCTCTGATTAACTAGTGAGCCAGTTGGAATGCAATAGGTATTTCTGAGCTAGATGGTTCAACATTTTGAGTAGCTTCTAAACAAGCCCAGATGTCTGCAATCCTAAGGAGCGCCAGCAACAAGGCTGAAGGGCAAAGCATCTGCTTTGCATGCAGAAGGTCCCAGATGCAGCAGCTTCAGGTAAGATTGGGAGAGACCCCCATCTCAAACCCTGAAGGGCCGCAGCCAGTCAGCATACCAGTTCGGATCAAGACGGACCAAGGATCTGACTCAGTATAAGGGAGTTTCCTATGTTCCCATCTAAATCAACCTTTTGTTCAGACGTATGAGGGCTAGAACCTTGCTTTATGTTTAAAGGAAAGACCTATCGCTCAGTGGAAGAGTCCGTGCATTGCACTTAGTCCATGGCATCTCCAGATAGGGAAAGTCCTCTGCCTAAAACCCTAGAGAGCCACCTCCAGCCAGTTTCCTAATTCTGAGCTCAATGGACCACTGGTCTGATTCGGTAAAAGGCAGCTTCCTCTGGATGATACCCTGGACAGCTGCTGCCAGTCAGAGTAGACAACAGTGAGAGAGAAGGCCCACCGGTCTGTTGCTCAGTAAGGCAGCTTTATTACAGAGCATGTTGCTGATAGATTTTACTAGCAGACAAGACGGCAAACATGGCCCACCGGTGCACCTCTGCGGCAGAAATAAAACAAAACAAAACGGCATACCTGGAGCAGGCCACCGCCACCACTGCGGAGTGCTAGCGTAAGTGGAAATTAAATTGGGAAGTCAAGTGCAAAAATAGGTGTTATCTCGCCAAGCAATTTAAGCTCCGAAAAGCTAGCTCTTAATTATATACGAGATTATCTCAAGTCGACACTTAGACATTAAAGGTTAAGCACTGCATTTTTAATAAGCGAGAAACAGAGGCCCTCCTGGACAAGCACCCAGCCTATCAAAGCAAGCTAATAAGCTCCTGCTAACTGCAGGCTCCTAGGAGTCCCCACAGAGGCAAGTTCTCCATAGCAGCTGAAGTCCAAGGCATACCTGTAAGGACACCCTAAAGATGGCTGAGGAAGCCAGGTCAAGTCGGGCTCCCCTAAGCCAGACTTTCCCAAGCCTTTGCCTGCAGCTCTTGTTGACTGCAGCCTCCATCATTCAGGAAGGGCCGTAGCTCCATGGTGGAGGATCTGCTTTGCATGCAGGAAGTCCCATGGTCAATTCCTGGCACCATCTCCAGGTAGGTCTGGGAACATTCCCTGTCTGGAAACCACACCTGGTCAGTCCTCCTGAGTGAGATGGGACAAAGGTCTGACTGATAACACCACTTTCTATGTCAAGGTACCCCAAGGGGACACAAATGGTAAGAAGAGCCTGCTGGATCAGGGCAAAGGGGGCCCATCTGGTCCAGCATCTTCTTCTCCCAGTGGCCAACCAGGTGCCCCAAAAGGAAGCCCATAAGCAGGACCTCAGCGCATCAGCTTTCCCCTCCTGAGGCTTCCAGCAGCTGTTATTCAGAAGCATACAGCCTCCAATTATGGAGACAGAGCACAGCCGTCATGCTTAGCAGCCACTTATGGCCTTCTCCTCCATACATCAGTAAACCAGCTGCCCATGGAAGCCCACAAGCAAGACCCAAGTGCAAGAGCACTTTCCTCTTCCCGGATCTGTAGCTTCCTCACAGAAAGGAGAGGGGGCTTTCTCATGACCTGACATCACCACATACACAACCGTTTTGGATGGGGGCAGCTCACAAGTGGAGGATTGCTGAAGCCAGAAATTGTCCACATCCGTGAACTCGTCCCAGCGCCACTCTGTTGGACCTGGGATTGTCACATAGGAAGTGGCTGTGTCCCCAAGTCCATCTAGCTCAGTATTGTCCACACTGACTGGCAGAAGCTCTCCAGGGCTTCAGGCAGGGGTCAAAGCTGGGACCTTCTGCATGCACAGCAGGTGTTCTGTCACAGAGCTGCAACCCTTCCCTAATTCCATACCTCCACATCGCCATCTAACATGGCGTTTCTGCAATAACCACGGCTTCTAACCTCTCACTCCTTCCAACAGCAGCCCTTTACACAGAAAGCGCAAAACCTTTGAATCCCCCCAATTAACATCGGAGTATTTAGAGTGGGAAGCTGGTTGCAGCCTCAATGGGCTCCCCGGATCTGCAGGAAGCCAGCCCATAGTCTTAATTACTCCTCTCCCCCCCCACCTCCTTGTACCTTGCGGTATTTTAACATGACTCTCCCTGGCAGGGAAGATTGATTGATTGCTGCCCCCTCCCCTCCCCCTGGCATTCGGAGAGCCTGATTAATGTGGCCTGCTCCTCAGTCCTCCCAAACTCAAGGGGGAATTAATCTTAAATTGTGGGAATTACTCAATAGACCATTCAAACATGCAATAAGCCAGGCCATTAAAAATTAATCGCTCGACATCCTGGCCATGTAAACACAGCTAATAAGATCCTGGCAGGAGATAAGGTGGAGTTTGGGGGGGGGAGAGAGAAACAGAGAGGGGGGAGTCAAATAAAGACGGGCTCCAGACATCTCATCAATGAGCGGAGGAGAGTCAAACAAGAGCCGGACCCTATTGGATTAGCGAATTTCTCCCCTGCAAATTTGGGTGTTGAATGTTCTCCAGAGTTATGCAAAGCTCCATGGAAGAGGATGTGCTTTGCATAAGATACACAAGCATCTCCAGTTAAAACAGGAGGCTGTTTCTCAGCTCAAATTCCTGTGTGGCCACACATCCCTGGCCAGAATGCACATTCTAGGCATGTGCATTTTACCTTTGGTCCAGTAGGTTAGACTCTGCACCACGCTCTCTGACATGATCAGAGTTCATGGATGCCTTCCAGTCAGGCACAAGCCCTTCATGAGGGCACAGAGGATGGGAGGAGCATAGGGGGACTTCTAAAGGCTAGACAGAGAGCCTGGGGGAGGCCAACATTTGTGTCGCAAGCCTGAGATTCCCCACCTTTGCCGTACGCCAAGATAGGAGAAATAAAGACTAGAAAAAAATAATCAGAGTTATTTGACCATCCACACCTAGAATTTATCCCTCTTCCCTAGGTCTGGCCTGTGAAGAGAGAGTATTGGGGTCCCAGAGAGGGAGTTAAGCCAGGGTGAATTTGGCTTCAACTCAGAAATAAATTAAGATATTTCTTGATATTTTTGTGGGGGCGGGGTGGAGGAAGCAGCTCATTTATTTCTGGGCCAAAACCATCATGAGCCCCAAGATTAAGGGAAATCAAGGATATTCCACTCTCTTGATTTAATATTATTTTATTGGGAAGAGCCCAATAAAATGAGAGAGACAGAAACCAGCTGAAACTTTTTACTTTTATTTTTAAAGGACCTCAAATAATACCCTTTTACCACAAGTCTGTCTGGTGACCCAGACAGCTTGGAAAGAAGCAAAAATCCTGGAGAGGAGGGAGAAAGGGAAATCCTAGGATGGAACCATTAGAACCAGAGAGCTGGAAAACACCTGAAACGGTCATCTAGTCAGACCCCCTGCCAATGCAGGAAATCTGAGACCACAGCAAAGCCTCATAGGTTGCCATCCAGCCTCTGTTTAGAAACCTCAAAGGCAGAAGAGCCCATCACTGTCCAAAGCAGCCAATTGTTCCATGGTGGAGCAGCTCCTTCCCTCAGGCAGTTCTTGCAAATGGTTAGTCTCAGTTTCCTTTTTTGCAATTGGAATTCTTTGGTTCAGGGCCTGCTCTCCAGAACAACAGAAAAGAAATTTGCTCCATCATCTCTGTCAGAAGTGGGGAAACTTTGCCAGCCCAAGAGCCGCATTCCCTTCTGGGCATCCTTCCAGGGACCACGTGCCAGTGGTAGGCAGGGCCAGAGGAAAAAGTGGGCAGAGCAACTAATGTGAATGTTACCTTTGTACAGTTTCTACACACACACACACTATCCAGGCAAGCAGAGGCATTATGATTAGAGCTCAATGACACATGCCAGCCAGGTGAAAACATTTGCAGAGGGTGTGAAGCAAGGCCGGTGAAGGGTATGGCCTGCTGAGAGCGTGGGGGGCCAGGCAAGTGCCTGGAGGGCCAGGCACAGAGGGCAGCATTTGGCCCACGGTCTTGAGGTCCCTAACCCCAGGTGACTTACACAGAGATACAGAATCGTAAATTGTAAAAAAGTTAAAATACAGAATTACATCTCAGAGAAAGCTAGATCCCTCTGCTATAGCAAACTCTGCACAAGAGAAATTCCCACAACCATCACCATAACACAACCAAAGTAGCAGCCTCAGGCAGAGCATCTCCGGGTAAGGCTGGGAATGTCCCCTCTCAAAGACCCTGGAAGCCTCTGCCAGTCTGTGTAGGCAATACTGAGCTATATGGACCAATGGACTGACTGATCGTACATTGCCGCTTCCTACGTTCACTTTGATTAGTAAGAAGCATTTCTAGGGTGCTTAGCCCAGTTGTCAACATTGATCCAGATACCCCCGCCAGCCCTGCCGCCTCTTCATTTGACCCTGAGATCTTTTGTGCCTCAGCCCACCGCAGACTGCAGCCAAGAGAAAGGGCTCGGGATGGGACACCTGCTTTGCATGCAGAAGGTTCCAGGTTCAGTCCTCAGCAGCATCTCCAGGTAGGCCTTGGAAAGATTCCCTGTCTGAACCCCTGCAGAGCTGCTGCCAGTCAGTGCAGACAATACTCAGCCAGACTGACTCATGATCTGATTCGGTAGAAGGCAATTTCCTGTGTGCCTAACAATCAAAACCCGTCAGCCAAAAAGAGATTAATTCTCAAACCCTGAAAACTGTGCCGCTGTTAGAACTAATAAAGCTCTCAAAATAGTGAGTGGGGTAGTTGTATTTACTGGTCTTCTCCAGGAGGAACCCTAGTAAGTTTCCAGGGAACTCTCCAGTCCAAGGCCTCTGTTTGAAAATAGCTAATCTAAGCCAATAACAGCAACATCTTAAAGCAAGCTTTCCCCCTCTGCAAGTCCTCTTAATTGTGAAAAAAAAAGCCTGCTGCTTATGGTGTGGGGAGACTGGCATTGGACTCTCTCTCCCCCTCCAACCCCACATTCAACTTTAATGTCTGAACAGCTCGACACCAGCTGATAGAGGTGCACGGTTTCCAAAGAGTATATTAAAGCCCCCATTCCTTTGGCAGTGCTAATCAGGGATCCAAGCCCCTTGGGGAGTCAACAATGATGATTAACCATGTTAAATATAGCCCAAGATTTGCCAGAGCCGAACTTAGACAGCATGAATAAAACATCCAAAATCCACATTCAGGAGTCAAAATTAAACCTCGGAATGTTTTGGCTTTCCACACAGCAGTCCATCAGCCACAATTATGGATGGACTGGACAGGCTATTCCTTCTTATGTATCTATGAATTCATTCATACTGCTCCAGTGTGAGGACAGAGGCGAGAAATTTAAGATTCCCCCTCCCATTCTTAATTGGAATGCAACATCCAGTTTTAGAGTTACAGCCATAACTGAGCCAATTGAGTTATCAGTGGGCATTAGCCACAGTGCTTCCATCAGCACCAGCACCCTTGGGGGAGGTGTCAGGCCCTGGTTCTCTAGCAGGACCCATCACAATTGCTGTCCTTGTCTGCTGGGTCTTGGTGCTCACTGGGAATTACAGTACTACAGACTGGCATGGTATGACAAGCAAATATGTTGAATCAGGACAGTGGACAGCTCCGAGCAGGGCTTGCTGGCTGAGCTTTGGAAGATGCTGCTTCAGCAAATGCCCAGAGTCATCTGAATGCTTAAGGAGGCTGTTGAATCAAGACCCTGGATAGCTCCCAGTGGACCCTGCTGGGTGAACTAGGGAAGTTGTTGCTTCAGCAAAGCACCAGTCATCTGGCAAGGCTTTTCCCCTCTTGCTCCCTGGGAAAACTGTCTGTAACACTTAAAGGGCCCATGGCTGATGCTGGACCTGTGTGGCTGTGGAACAGGAGAAGGTACAAGGGAGTCATCCCCACGGTCTGAGATGGTGGGAGAGCCATGTCCTTAAGATCTAGATGACATGAAAGGGTGCTTGAGGGTTACATATGCACACACACGCACATGGAGTGGGGTGACTTGTGGGTCATCTGAATTATAGTCCTCCTTGGGGTGACACTAGGATGTGGGTGCTGGAGACATGACAGGTACCAGCCCTAGGCCAATACACTAGACATCTTAGTAAAATACTACATCAGGGGCAGAGTGGGTGACTAAAATGTCAGGCAGCATGCAGCTGCCCAAGGAAGAACCCACCACTGCATACAGGAAAGCCCACCAGCAGGTTTCCGTGTAGGAGGTCTCTGCTGCAGATTATTTTGCCAGGGGCTTCTTCAAATCTGGTGCCAGCCCTGATTAGCTAAATGGGATTTCCATGTCCAGAGCCTCTTAATAACAGGTGTTGCGAGTCAAGAGGAGAGGAGAGCTCCTTTTCCTTTATGCCCTGCTGGTGGGGTTCCTTGAGGTCTTCCTTGAGGACTAACTCAGGCTCATTTATTTCAATGGGTCTACTACAGGACATGGACTGCCTTCAAGTCAATTCTGACTTATGGCAACCCTACGAATAGGGTTTTCATGGCAAGTGGTTTACCATTGCCTCCCTCTGAGGCTGAGAGGCAGTGACTGGCCCAAGGTCACCCAGTGAGCTCCATGGCTGTGTGGGGATTCGAACCCTGGTCTCCCAGGTCATAGTCCAACAGCTTAACCACTACACCACACTACTACAGAGCTGAATACAAACCACTGTGTACAGTTTAGGTCAACACACCTCAAGAACAGCTGAGGAAGGTGCAGAAATGAACAGCCGAAATGGTCATGGGGCAATGAGGAAAGGTTACAATGTTTGGGACTTTTCAGATTAAAGAAAAAGCGAGTAAGGGTTGATAGAGGCATATAAACTGATGCATGGCAGGAAGGAAGAGCATAGACAGTTTTTTCTCATTCTCTCACAATACTAAGCCCATTAAGGGCATCCCATGAAGCCAAATGTTGGGAAATTCAGCACAGACAAAAGAAAGGTCTCTACACATCACTCAGATTAAACTATGGAATTTGCGTGCACAAGATGGCCACCCTCTTGGAAGGTTTCAAAAGAGGCTTCGATACATTCATGGAGGAGGAGAGGGCTATCAATGCCAACTAGCCACAATGGCTATGTTCTACCTCCACTGCAGGGTTAGTATGCCTCCTAATATCAGTTTCTGGACATCACAAGTGGAGAGAGAGGTGTTGCATTCAGATCCTGCTTGGGGGCTTTCCATGGGTATCGGATTGGCCACTCTGAGACTATAGGAACAGAGGAAGCTGCCTAACACTGAGTCAGTCCCACTGGTCCATCTAGCTTAGTACTGTCTACACTGACTGGCAGTGGCTCTCCAGCATTTCAGACAGGAAGTCTCTCCTAGCCCTAGAATCACAAAATCATAGAGTCTGAAGGGGCCTCAAAGGCCATTGAGTCCAACCTTCTGCTCAATGCAGGAATCCAACTTAAAGCATCCCCGACAGGTGCCTGTCCAACTGCCTCTTAAAGGCCTCCCCCACCACCTCCCTAGGTCATGGCCCCATTGCCCTACCACTCTAACAGTTAGGAAGTTTTTTCTGATGATCAGTCGAAATCTGGCTTCCTGCAACTTGAGCCCATTATTCCGTGTCCTGTACTCTGGGATGATCGAGGAGAGATCCCGGCCCTCCTCTGTGTGACAACCTTTCAAATACTTGAAGTGTGCTATCACATCTCCCCTCAGTCTTCTCTCCTCAAGGTTAAACATGCCCAGTTCTTTCAGTCTCTCCTCATAGGGCTTTGTTTCCAGTCCCCTGGTCATCCTTCTTGCTTTCCTACTTGGGAGATTGAACCTGGGACCTTCTGCATGCAAGGCAGATGCTCTACCACTGAGCTACAGCCCTTCCGCAGACAGGATTCTAGACTATGTGGGGGTCCCTTTGGCCTGATCCAGCAGCCAGGCTCTTCTTTTCACAAGATTCCAAGGCTGTGATTGTGTGTACTTTTGCATAGCAGTAAACTCTGTGGGCAGCAGTTCCTAGAAATACAAGCAGGGACACTAATGGGATTTATTTCTAAGTAAACAAGCCTAGGACTAAATATTAAAGTTACTCAAACCGATCTGAAACACCAGCAGTAAGAGCAAATTGATCGACCAATGCTAAGCTACATTAGGAAAAAAAATCTTAAAACACGAGCTATGGGGAGGGAACAGGAACAGATGAGGTTATGCCTCAAGTTTTCGAGGGTAATTTAATCAGGCAATTTGAGGGCTTCTGTTGATGGGAAAGTTATATTGGCAGGAGATTTTAATGGCATTTTGAGAGCTAAATTAGATAAGGCCACACACACAAAAATTATTCTCAATTACTGCCAAAGGTACTTTGCTGTTCTCTTCTCCAGGAGCATAAGGGATTCCTTATTATCCATAAGGACACACCCTATCTCATCTAATATTAAGAAGAGACCTGCTGGGTTAAATTGAAGGCCAATCTAGTATAGCATCGTGTTTCCCACAATGACCAATCTGATGCCCCCAGGAAGCCCTTAAAGCAGGATATGAAAGCAGCAGGACAGAGATAGGGATTCAGAAATGTCCTGAGAGTTTCATGGTATGAGTGTTTCAAATGGGGCATGTCCCATCGCCTTGGATAGGAGCAATCCTGAGCTAAAGGAGACCTCAGAGCAGGATCCTATTGCTAGCCCCAGTCCTGATGAAGTTCTAGGTGAGTCGACAGGGACCAACAACCCTCTCGAGACCACCCCCAGGAATGATACCATCCTCAAAGATGCTGCTGGGTTGCAGGGAGGGCCGCAGGTCAGTGGCAGAGCATCTGCAAAAGGTCCCTGGTTTAACCCCAAGCATCTTCAGGTAGGGCTGGGAGTATGGCTGGGAGAAGAATTTGAATCAGTTTGCATTTAAAGGTGAACTTACCTAATTCATATTTCCTGAAATAAGATGCGGACCGAAACACAGTCGTCCTTCAAAATCTGCCCTCCTCCGAATTTTGCAATGCATTTCTCCAGGTAAGTAACGTACACAAAAATTCACTTGCTAGAAGGAAGTGCATATAACGTATAAAAAGTTTGCATTATGCTAATGGAAACTGCTTGCAAAAATGTATGTTAGGCAAAATGCATACAAAAATGTATGTATCAAAAGAAATTCATACTAAAATACCTGGAAGATCGCCTTACCCCTTATATACCCAGTAGATCGCTGCGCTTTGCAGGTGAGGGCCTCCTGCAGATACCATCTTATCAGGAGGTCCATTCTGCACAACATACTAAGTGGACCTTTAGTGTAGTGGCACCTTCCCTGTGGAATTCCCTCCCCTTAAATATTAGACAGGTGCCGTATCTTTTTGGCACCTATTGAAGAAGCCTCTTTCAACAAGCCTTTTAAATAGAGACCTTTATCCAAGTCTGTGTCTGTGCTGGAACTGCTGTTTAAGATGTTTTTAAAGATGTTTTTAAGATGCTTTAGAGTGTATTTAGTGGTTTTGTTTGCTGCCCTGGGCTCCTTACAGGAGGAAGGGCAGGATGTAAACTTAATAAACAAGAAAATGCTGATGATTTTTTCAAGAGAACTTTTAAGAAAAGGCAAACCAATGTGGAAAAGTGAAAAACTGAACTTAAGATCAGAAAAATAATTGAGAGAAATCCTGTCTGAAATCCTAGAGAGCAAGGGCCATTCAGTGTAGGCAAGCTAGATGGAGCAATGGTCTGAGTCAGCATGAGGCACTTGCTGTGTTCCTACACTCCGCCTGGTCTCAGGTGTGTCCAAAGACCAATTGGCAGCATGAGGACAACTCTCCCCAAGTCTTACTCATGAGGAGTGCTATGGATCAGGACCCAGACGGCAGCCCAGGAAGGAGTGAGGCAGCAACACCAATGTCCAGTCAAGGCCTAACCAGTGCTGAAACAACATCTGATCTTGCCTGCTCTCCATGTTGGACAGATCCTCTGCTCTGCCAAATCCTCTGAATTTTAACTCACCAGACTGCTCCTGACTGGAAGGATATTGAGCCACATGGCAGGGATGAAATTGGAGAACAAAGGGAATTCAGAAACATACGGTCTCTGTGGGGGGGGGGAGATTTCGTTTAGCTCTCAACAGCTTTTACTATTGATTAGACTGGTAGAAACATTGAAAAAGTTCTCTAATTGCTATTACAACCAAGATAAAGGAAATGTACAGTGGCAAGCATTTTATTTTTTTAAAAATGGTGACCACTCTCTCTGGCCAGATTCTCCGAAATGCCAATGAACAGGCATGAACTTCCAGTATAATTAATCTCAATAAGCGCAGAGATAAGGATTCCGAAATGTCTTGGGAGTTTTGTGGAATGAGTATTTTCAAATGGGACAGTTACATCCAAACAGAGAGAAAGGTTTAGCCCATTTGGCGAAGGAAACTTGCATTAAAGGAACTTGGGCAGATGCAAAGGTAAGAGAAGGCAACAACTGGAGAGCAGCAATAGCCTGACTGAACCAGGAGGTTACTCCAACGTGTGCTCATTTAGGAGCAAAGGATGGGGGAGTGTGCCCCCAAATAGCCCTTAAGACAATCACATTGCAGTAGCCGTCACAATTCCAGCTCAAAAGGCACAGTTTCCATCTTGCTTAGAGTTGAATTTCAAAAAGGACATTGAGGGCATCAGCAGCCACACAGCCTTTTAATGAGTGTCTAGGGGAAACAAACATCCAGTCTCTGCCCCCCACCCCCCAGGTCAAATGGCCTTTGCTGGATCTGTCATCAGTAATATCTGATCCCTGAAGACTTCATCCCATACTGAAGGCCTTTTTCCAAAGGCTAACAGGCTCAGGAAGAAAGTGCAATGAGCCAGTTAAAAACAGCATCGGTTGCTATCCTTGGCACTCAAACAAGAAATGCCACAAAATGTTGCCTAAATCCAGTGTGAATTTGGGGGAAGGCCTTTAGTTATTTATTTATTTTACACTGTTGGAAGGAAAGTCTGTTGGAAATATGTTGCCATGGCTATTCAGGGGAGCAGACAGGGCTGCCGCTCGGTGGCAGAGCATCTACTTTGTAGGCAGAAGGTCCAAGAATCAGTCCCTGCTGTCTCCAGGTAGGGCTGGGAATGTCCCTTGCCTGAAACCCTGGAGAGCCACTGCCAGTCAGAGCAGACAATATTGGGCGAGATGGACCAATGGTTTGACTTAGTACATGGCAGCTTTGTATGTTTTCAAGGAAGGGACAGAATGAGGTGGTGGATCACCTGCTTTGCATGCAGAGGGTCCTCAACATCTCCATTTAGAAAGGAATCAGGCAGCAGGTGACAGGAGACACCTCTGCCTGAGATCCCAGAGATCTGCTACCAGTCAGAGTAGACAATACCCGACTAGATGACCTGACAAAGCATTCCAGAACGTGGTTGGGTGCAAAATTCCATTAAACCCTACGGTGATCATGGTTAGGATGTTTTACAAATGATGTAATGATTTCCCCCCCAAAAGATAGGGTTGTACCCAATGCTAATCCCATTCAGAATAGACCTATTGATGGTAATGTGCATAAGGATTCACACACTTATTTTTCCTTGCCAGCATTGGGGCTTTCTCCTCCTCCTGAGAAATTTTAAGAGCGATCGAAATAAGGTTCTGTTCATTTGTTCCCTGGCAGATTGCTCCTGCCTGTTTCTGCAAGCCAGTTGCTGAGTTACAACCCCTACCCCCACCACACACACACACACGAGGAAGGAAGGTTTCCCCTCATTTAAGAAGAAAACCCATCCAGCTCACAAAGGACGCCATCAATGCCATTTTCCCAAGAGAGAACAATCAGGAAGTGGGGGTGCCAATTACCAGACTCTCAAAGAACCTGAACACAGAGCCAGGAATTCTTGCCCACACCATTTAAAAGAAAGAGGATGAAGGGAGAATGTGTCAGCCCAGCAGGCTTTGGAGAGAGGAACAAACCTGAACACCAGCCCCGGCTATAGAAAAGTAAATATCAGCCCACCCTGTAAGGTTTGCACCAGCTTTACGCTACATGCAAAAAAGGTCCCAGTTTCAATCCTTGGCACTTCCAGGTACGGCTGGGAGATACCCCTGCCTGAAACCCTGGAGAGCTGCTGCCAGTGTGGACACCACTGAGCTAGATGGACCAAGGGTCTCACCTGGAAAATACCCTCTCTGGGATCCAAGGCAGCAGCTGCCAGTCAGCACTAGCAATACTGAGCTAGGTGGACCAAGGGTCTGGCTTAGCATAGCGAAGCTTCCCTGGGTTTCTCTGTTGCTTCCATTAAATCATCCTCCGGTTAGCTCAACTTAGACCAAGGCTTTCAGACAACTGCAGTCAATGGTGCCCATTGGGACTGGTAGGGCAGAAAGCCAACAGGAGGAGGAGTTTTGTCTCCATCTTCCTCCCTGCTGAGGTCTAGAATGGCAACATTGAGACTTAGGAGGAGGCAGAAGCTGAAAGCCGGTGCCTGCCTTTCTCCCCCCCCCCCCCAAACTGGATGCAAGTAAGAAGGCAGGCCGGTGGGGGCTGTCTTGACGAGTGCCATTTGTCCTAATGGACCAGCCTTCCGTGTTTCAAGGAAGGGCTGCAGCTCCTTGGCAGAGCACATGCTTTGCATTGAAAAGGTCCTAGTGGAAACATTGTAATGCAACTCAGCTTGCACAGAGAGGGTGGTGGGTTTGCATGGGGGAAGAATAAATAAACAGGGGAGCCTCCACGTTTCCTAGACCTGGCTGGGCTGACATTTGTCCAGGTGCTAGACTGCTACTCTTAGGGTTCGCCAACCTCCCTTCCTGCCCCTCCGTTCTTCTTCACCCCACCCTGAGAGAGGAGACACCTTTTCCCTTTGTACCTCTCCTGCAGAGATGAAATAGCAGGCACGGCTCTTTGCATCTCCAATTTCAGTTAGCAGAACTAGGCGCTTTCCTATCCAGTAGATATTTCCTACAATAAATGTAAGCTCTCTTCATTTATTATACCCAGGATAAACTCCTATTGGTGCCACTGGGAGGAAGGGCAGGATAAATATATAAATATAAAAATAGGAAATAGACTGCCTTCAAGTCGATCCCGACTTATGGCAACCCTACAAAGAGGGTTTTTTATGGTAAGGGATATTCAGAGGGGGTTTACCATTGCCTCCCTCTGAGGCTGAGAGGCAGCGACTGGTCCAAGGTCACCCAGTGAGCTTCATGGCTGTGTGGGGATTCTAATCCTGGTCTCCCAGGTCATAGTCCAACACTGTAACCACTACACCACACTTGTTTATATAAATATATAATTACATTACTGTACTCCTTTGACAAGGATCCTGTTATAGTTCAGTTTCTGCCAGCATTCAACTACAATACTAACAGGTTGCAGGTTCACTATCTTGCTCTCCCGGGATGGAGACAGGGGACATTCCCAGCCCTACCTGCAGATGCCAGGGACTGAATCTGGCACCTTCACTGAGCCACAGTCCCAGAAAGCACAACGCAGATATGGCACATGGGGGATCCCCTCAGTGTTTGTTGTTTTCTGACAGGCACCCATCAAAGGGGCCTGCTTTGAAGTTGGGGCACTCCAGAGGGAAGCTGTCTGCATTTTAATCCCATTCCACTATTTGCTCCACAAGGAAGGGGTAAAGACATAAACAGCACTTGCAGCTATCTTTTTTGTCTCAATGTAGAATTCACAACAGCTATAGGTTAAGAAATGGATTTAAATTGGATTCAGCTTTAAACGCTCTATGTCCCAGCACCACTTCCCTCAGCTTTGAAGCAACCAGTTGGGGCGGCTAATTAGAAAAGCAAAACCAGTGGAAGGTCATCATCTCCTCTGGACACGGGCAGGGAACCTGGAAGGCCACCAGATGTTGTTGGGACTCCAGCTCTCCTAATCCTTGGCCATGCTGGCCAAGGCTGATGGGAGTTGAGTCCAGCATCCCTGCCTAAGAATCACATCTGGTTTGGGCCTCAGGGCAGGGGGACCTAACCGGGTGCCCTCCAGATGTTGGGGACTACACCTCCCCATCAGTCCCGGCCAGAAGGCCCCATGGTAGGGGATAACGAGGGGTGGATTGCACAATAGCTGGAAGGCACCAGGTTGACTCCCCCGCCTTAAAGCATCTTCCCCATGATGTGGCAGGATGGGGGAAAGAGAGGCCAGGACAGGGAACAGAAGGCAGGCAATTGCGCTTCCTGTCCCTCTGCCCGCCTGAAGCCACTCTGAGTTTATTTATTTATTATTTGATTTATATCCCACCCTTCCTCCCAGCAGGAGCCCAGGGCAGCAAACAGAAGTGCTAAAAACACATCAAAACATCGTAAAAACAGACCTTAAAATACATTAAAACAAAACGGCATGTTCAGCTTCTGTCATCCCCAGATTCATTCCGATGGTAACTTAGGAGTATAAGAAGAGCCCCATAGCTGGATCAGGCCAAAGGGGGCCCATCTAGTCCAGCATTCTGTTCCCACGGGCCAACAGGATGCCCCACTGGGAAGCCCCCAAGCAGGACCCGAGTGGAACAGCATTCTCTCCATTTGTGTATTCGGAGGCATTCTGCCACTGACAGTGAAGGCAGAACAGAGCTGTCATGGCTAACAGCCACTGCTTGCCTCATCCTCCCATTTGTATCTCTAACCTGCTTTTAAAGCCATTCACGTTGGTGGCCATCACTGTCTCCCGTAGGAGCAAATTCCTCTGTTTAACTCTATGCTGTGTGGCAAGGTCCTTCCATTTCTCTGTCCTGAATCAGCCAACAGTTGGCTTTCATCAGTTTGGTTCGAGTCGGAGGAGACTGGGATGAAGGCAGAAATTTCCAGCAAAGGAGATGCTGCAGGCCTGCCTCTCTCTTTCTCTCCCTGGCCCAAATCCAAGCGGGAATAAGAAGCTGTTTAAGTAGACTGCAGCTCTTTGCAAAGTCTGGAGGAAGCAACTGGGACCACACAGCCTGCATGATGATGAGGCCTCTTAGTCACACAAATGCCAGAGCCCAGGAGGAGCAGGAGACTGGGGAGGGCGAATTCGGTGGCATCCAAGCAAACGGCCAAAGAAACCACTATTTTGCCTTAAGAGGAAAGAAGACATCCTCTCCAGACATCCTTCCCCCCCCCCACTGTGCATAAGAACACTGGAAGAGCCAAGCTGGGTCAGGCCAGCAGCCCAGATAGACCAGCCTCCTGTTCTCACAGTGGCCAAGTCCATGCCTACCAGAAGCCCACAAGCAGGGCCCGGGTGCAAGGGCAACTCTCCCCTTCCGCCATTTCCAGCAACTGGTATTCAGAAGCAGGCTGCCTCCAATTTTGGTAGCAGAGCAGAGCCATCAGGGTTAGTAGCCACCAATAGCTTTATTGTCCATGCTCATCCATGATGATTTGTGCTCATGATGGTATCAGGGCAATTATAAGCATACTGTTTATGCCTACAAAAGTCTCAGTGGGGACATAACTGCTTCGTTTCCAATTGGTGGGTGCCCCATAGCTTCCTGCTGACATCCTGTAAATGTTCATACCACAAATGATTTGGGGGGGGGACAGGAAGAGTTGTCCCACTTTTCTTGCACTATAGGGCAAGAGTGCTGCCTCTAGATGGCACTACAGCAGTAACACTGGGGAGGCATCACAGAACTACAGACTTGTTTCTCCCCAAGGAAATGCAACCCCATCTAGAACATGCCATCTCCCCATCTCGTGAGCTTGAAAACTACAGTCCCTAAAAGTCCCAGAGAAGGGGGGGAGAACAGTTTAGAAATCATCCAAAGTCCAGCAACATCTAGAGCAGCTTTTTCTAACCAGTGTGCCTTCAGATGTTGTTGGACCACAACTCCCATCTTCCTGACCATTGGCAATGCTAGCTGAGGCTGATGGGAGTTGTGGTCCAACAACATCTGGAGGCACACTGGTTGGGAAAGGCTGATCTAGAGGGCCAGTTGTCCCCCATCCCTGCATTAGAAGACAGAGTTCTGAATTCTGGAGGTAACTGGGGGCAGTAACGGCAAGTGACGGTCTTGTTCAGGAATAGGGAATCTGTGGACCTCCAGATGTTGCTGCACCCCAACTCCCATCAGCCAGCCAGCACTGTCACCAGTCAGGGATGATAGGAATTAAAGTCCAGCACCATCTAGAGGGCCTTGGTTTCCCCACCCCTGCATTGGAAGAAGGCAGGATTGAGCTGGAGGTAACTAAGGGCAGTGAAGGCAAATGACAGTGTAGTTAAGGAACCTGTGGATTTCCAGATGTTGCTGGACTACAACTCCCATCTGCCTCAGCAGCTAGGAGAGCCAATGGTCAGGGATGATGACGGGAGTTGTGGTCCATCATCGCCTGGAGGGCACCACATTGGCTCTTGCTGCCACTCGTAAGACATTCAGTTCCCCACACTAATACCTAACTAAAACTGGTTTGTGCATCGCCTCAATAAAAATTAAAAGCATGATCCATTTATCAGACATTCAGAAAACATTACCTCAGGGCAAGCATTCCTAATTTCCCCTGTAAGCTGTTGCACAGTGTGCTAAGATTGCTCTTCCCCGGAGCAGAGAGGAGGAGGAGGAAAGCAGCCAGGCTATGGAAACAGCCTTAATTTGCCCCTTTTGTGTTGAAACAAGAGCGCAAGAGAGACTCTTCCCTCGGAAGGAGAGATTGTTCGCCAGTCACAGAACAGCAAGTCTGTGGAAACCTAATCACTATTATTAGTACAAATATTATAGCATCCCCACCTCCGGCTCCTCTCTCTCCACTAGACCTCTCGAGATTCCCACATTGAGGGTCCAACTCTGAGTGACACTCACCAATTGACTCTTATTAAGACTCCAATAATGTCTGGGAGATTGCGGCTTTGATCGACACGTCGCCGTACACCCGAGGTCAACGGCATTAGGGAAATGTAATTAGACTAATAAATTCTTGGCGATTTTTCCTCCCTCCCTGCTTAAGAGGAAGGAGTGGTAGACGTTGCCTCATTAACAGTGGCGGGCTCAAGTGCACAGCACTGTTCACCGGCTGGGAAAAGGCAATGACTGCGGCAATGCCTAACCATTTAACCCAAAACTTTTTGGAAGAGGACAAATTGCAGGAAGGGCCATAGCTCAGTAGAAGAGCATCTACTTTGCATGCAGAAGGTCCCAGGTTCAATCCCTGGCTGCATCTCCCTTCTCCTGAAACGCTGGACAATACTGAACTAGACAATACTGAACTAGATGGACCAATAGTTTGACTCAGTATAAGACAGACTCCTATGTGACTTCAGCTCAGATTGGGATTCAAATTTTAATTTTGTTTCAAATTCCGAAGGCATAGGTGGGGGAAGTCAGCCCCGGAACCTATTATTATTATTATTTCTGTCCCACCCTTCTACCCTACAATAGGGCACTCAGGGCAGCTACAACAAAATAGCATACATATATAATAAAATACACAATAAAAACACAAACATTACAGTAAACTAAAATGCATAAAATGCATTATGCATACACATTTGCAGTATTTGCCAGTGACAGGGCTCAATACGTCCTCAGCCCCTCCTGAAGTTGCCCTGAATGTGTGTATCCTTGCACACTCATCCCACTAACGTTTCCTCTCTAGTTTTCATCCTTGCGCTGTAGAGATCAATACTATCAGCTCTTAGAGAAGCCTCGCCCCAATGAACTTACAATGCAGACACACACTCTTCGTGTGGTGCTGATTCTGGTACTCTGATAGTACCAGTGCGATGCCAATAACAAGCAAACAAAATATTATTATTGATGCCATTTATATAAAGTATAAATATAGGTCTGGTTGCCAAAATGTGCACCAAAAGAACAGTTGACAAGCAAGCAGTATTTGGGATTATAAAATAAATTATTATTATTTATTATAATCATCATTAATTATATTGAGTTGTGCCCAACGCTGATCTTACTCAGAGGAGACCCATTGAAATGAATGGCGATGACTGAGGTCCATGCACTTCAATGGGTCTTAAGTTTAAGTGCACTGAAATGAGATTTTAAAAAGAAAAGAAAACACAGAGAGGTGGAATCAGCCAGATCTCAAAAGCAGCCAAGACCAGATCCTGGAAGCTCCACCACAAACCTGCCAGTCTGAACTCTGGTCCCGCCTCTGAGCCCCAGATATGACAGCCCCGGCAAGCAGGCCCAATGGCTAGGGATGGCCATGGGAGTTGTAGTTCAGCAACCTCTGGAAGACCAAAGGTTCCCCATGCCTGCGCTAGAGAGAGAAAGATGGCCAAATCAGGTGGCAAATGGCTCAAGGGCATGGAGCACACAGAGCTGTGCGTACCGCGCAATTTGCTCTGCATGCCCCCACCCAAGCCAGGGGTTGGGGAATGTTTAGCCCACAGGCCAGATTGGGCCCACAAGGCCATTTGGAACAAGCCATGCCCACCCGTGCCCACAGATGGCATACATGAAGCCGGGTGTAAGGCAAGTAAGAGCAGAGCTTCCAAGGCATAATCAGAAGCTTAATGCAAGTCCCCAGGGGTTTCTATCCTGTACCAAGGTGCTCTGCTTCAGGATGGCAAAGTAGTTTCCACTGAATGAAACCCAGAGGTTCAAAGCCCTTTTGAAAGCAGCCTCACGCTGCTCTCTGGACCTCTGGCTTTCAGAGCTGCTTGCAAAAGAGCTCCAAACTGCACTTGGAAGTTCTGACAATCCGGGCTTCAAAGCACAGCATCACCCAACATTGTAATGACGTCCAACAACTGGCAGATGGGCTGCCCTGCCCACCTGTCAAATTTGGGCCCTCCAGGTGTAGGAAGATAAGGATCTGGCCTGCCAGGCAGAAAAGGCTCCCCACTCCTTCCCGAAGCCAGGGGCTCGCGAGGGCAGTGGAAGAGGCCATAGTATCACCAGACTTGGAGGAAGAATTGAGCTGCCAGCCTGGTTGGCTTTCGTAGGTGTGACTGGGGTATGTGTGTGTGTGACATCTTCTCTTTTGCCTCCAAGAGCAAATTTCTTGGACTGGCCCTGCTATTGACAAAGTTGTATCACTTTCCCTGACTCCATATATGGAAACATAATTCTGGACATCAGCCGTAAGCAACCTGACCGTCAGGTCTTTAAGTCAAAACATTTTGCATCCAACAATGGCATTTCAGCTGATTCGGGGGAGGGGGGGCTAGAGAAACAAAGCAGTCATCTTTGCCTTGAGGCTAACTCTGTCCTTAACCAGCATGTTCTACCACATCCTTTTTTCTTTTCTCCTAGTCATGATCAGATAGAAGAAAAGCGGCCTCCTAGGTGGGTCTAAAAGGCGAGTTCCAGATCAAGAAGACTGTCCCACCCCAAGTCCTGCAAGAACAACTTAAGTCACGATGCGCCTGGGGCTGTGGCCCAGGAGCGGCATCGATTACCTCACTCAGTGTTTCATGCACATTGCAAAGGCTTCTTCATCTCGAGAGACCCCCAGCAACTCTTCCAGCAGCAATCAGAGCTCTCTCTGAGGTCGAGTCATATCTCTGTTGCGTGCACAGGAGGTGGTGTAACTAGATGGAGGAAGACAGGCTCACCTTAAGGCCTCTGAGTTGTCATCTCAGCTATGTAATGAACACCACTCACAGCTCGTACATCGGAGATATAGGGAAACAACAGCACCCACCCAAAGGAGGATGCTCAGGGCAACCAAAGTTTGCAGAAGTATTTTTTAAAAAATTATAAAAAGCCCTTAAGGGGGGAAATCCCAAAAATAGCTTAATGAGGACTGAGCATGCTCAGTGGCTATGGGGAAATTTGATTCAGTTCTCACTGAAAAGCGAAATTATTTGATTCACTCTTTCCAAAGCATTATGCAAACCAAAACACAGCCCTCCTTTGAAATTCAGCCTTCTTTGAATTTCGCAATATGGTTCCCCAGCCAATTAATGGGCACAAAATGCACACCTTGGGGGTAAAGTGTGTGTGTGTGTCCAAACGCATATATTCATGAAAACAACACACAAAAATGCATTACATTAGGGGAAATTGCTGTGTAGAAACACGCCTATTAGGCAGACCTGCATGTAAAAACACGTGTATTGGGAGAAAATTGCACTAAAGTTTATTTATTAAATTCATATCCCATGTATATTAGGAAAACATTGCATGAAGTTTTATTTATTAAATTTATATCCCACCCTTCCTCCCAAATGTTCATGAGGACTTTGTTTTAACAACATGAACTGACGTGGAAATCTGGAGTACTGAATTTAAGATTAGACAAATGAGAGAAATCAAAATTCACAGATTTGCCCACCCCTAGTAGCGGCCATGGTATATTGACTTATGGGGAAGGATATGCAGAAGGCCTCCATTTGACCACTGAGACAAAAGTGTCCCACCCACCCTCGTGTCTTATAAATGGAGAACTTCAGGAGACCCTCCCTCAGAAGAGGATCACCTTCCAAATCATCACACTGAGCCTATTTCAGGACTTCCAACCTCACAGTCCCAAAATGGGGGCGAGGGTGGAGAGGAATACCAGCATCTCCTTCTGTTTTGCACTGAAAGAAGAGCCTGAATTAATTAATTCCTTCTTAAGCACTCAATCGATCACCCTCACTTAATCAAATGAAGAACAGAATTGAAATAATGGCAGTTGTGGCAAAGTTATCATTATCTGCAGGAAGGTATTGCTAAAAAAATTTATAGCCGGCCATAAAAAGGCAGGTCTTTAGCTGACAGCCAAATTTGTATTATGGAATTATGATTCCTCTTTTTCAACCGAAAGAAAGGCACACTGAAAGCAACCTCAGCTCTTTAGAGAGCTTTGCCCAACACAATAGGTGGTTGTCAGCTATTTGCGAAGGAGTCTCCATGTTCAATGGAAGTTCTTCAGATGTTTGCATATTTTATGAGGGCTTCAAGCTTACCTCTGGTTACTTTTTCGCCGTTGGTTCCCAACACTCCACAAAGGCAGGTCCTCTTATCCTCACAACAAACCCGAGAGGTAGGCTTGCCTGAGAGATGGTGCCACCCAGGGAATGCTGTGGCCAAGGAAGGATACACAGACATCACCATGGTCTAAATGCAATGTACTCTACCCGCTTCATCATGTTCTCTTGAGTTCTTCAAGCAGGACACTCCAAAACTGGACCTCACAGTTACTCTGTCGGCTTTGCTGGTCCCCAGTTTGGTCAGGAGGAGAGGTAGCTCAGTGGTAGCTGAGCAAACGCTGTAGCTCAAGGGTGGGGCACCTGCTTTGCATGCAGAAGGCCCCAGATCCAATCTTCGGCATCTCCAGGTAGGCCTGAGAGAGACCCTCAGACTAAAACCCCAGCTGCCAGTCAGTATATTGCTGAACCTGGAACTTCCTGCATATCACACTTAGGTTTTACCACTGAGCAATGGCCCTTCCCTTTAGCCAAGAGCGGGAGTCTTAGGCCACCTAACTTGGTTTTACCATCAACACTGGCTGGCAGCAGCCCTCCAAGCTCTCAGATAAGTGATTTTTTCCAGCCTTAGCTGGAGAGGCCAATGGGGATTGAATTTGGGACCTGCTGCCTGCAACGCAGGTGCCCCACCCTCGAGCTACCTCACCCTTCCCTGAGCTGCCATTCTTTCCAGAAACTTCAGGGGTCCAGCATTGGGGGTGATGGGGAAGACACCCACCTGGCCAGGGTCCCCTCTCCCCCTCCCCTCTGGCACCACCTATGTCACCAAGCACATCTTGGAACACCCATCCTTGTGGCATGCAGAGGGTTAATTGCTCCCAGGTATTAATCCCGCACGCACACGCATTGCAATTCATATCAACCTGTGCATTGTTTTGGATTCCCCTTTTGCCATTCAATCAAGCTTAAATATGCAACCAGGGTGGGTGAAGGGCGCAGGCTCCTTGAATCATTTAGATTTGGGGGGGGGGGGCAGAGAGAATGAACAAGGCGGCGACTCCACACGCACATCACAGCTCTCAAAACTTCAAGAGCCAAGCAGGGTACACAGGAAGCTGCCTTAGCCCGAGTCAGACCTTTGGGCCATCTACCTCAGAATTGCCAACACTGACTGGCAGCAGCTCTACAGGGTTTCAGACAAGGAACATTCCCAGCCTTACCTGGAGATGTCATTGGGGTTTGAATCTAGGGTGCTCTGCATGCAAGCCAGGTGCCCTGTCACAGACCTACTGCCATTTCCCTAAAATGCAAGTAAGGTTCTAGTCCTCGTGGCTCTGAATAAAGGGATGATTGAAAAGGAAGCTTCCTTGGATAGCCACTGCCTGGAAAGGAGATGCTGATCCCCTTCAGGAGGAAAGGCTGGATATAAATTCAGTCAATTGAATTCTTCTGGGAGGAAGGGTATAATAATAAATAAATAATAAATAATAAATAATTAAATAATAATAATAATTAATAATAATAATAATGGATGTTTGGCCTGATGTATCAACCCTGTTCTGACGGACTCTTCAGCAACAAAAATGCAGTTGCCTTTGAACATTCAAGTGCATTTGCCTTAATCGCAGCCAGTACACATTAGGCCGGCTCAGCTTCTGGATCAGAGAGTAATAGAGAGCTTGAGCCGTTGCATTCCTTTTAAGAAAAAAAGACACTGAATCAAGCCAGGCTCATGAAGAAGAGCTCTGCAGGGGCGGAAAAACACCCGTTTCCTCTTCCCAAGGGTGCCAGAGAGGAAGATTGGGGAAGGGGAGGGGTCAGGTTTGCACAACTTAATAAGGAAGTCTGTAACCTTATTTAAAAGTCACTTTCGCTGCTAACTGGAGGCGCCTTCTCCCCCTCAGCCCCATCATTTCGTCGTTTGTACAGCTCTTTTTATTACTAGTAATAACTCTCATAAATTCCTCGACAGATGGAAATTTTATTTCTCTAATCAGTGGCATTTGACGTACCAGGGAGAGGAGGGAAAGGGGGCTGGGGATGAAAATGCTGTAGCAGAGGTTGGCGTTGGGGTGGAGGGGGGTGGAAGGCGCAGAGGGAAGCAGAGGGTGACTGGCAAGGCCAATATACAGAGAGATATAGAGATACGTCTCCACTGCGCCTTTGTCTCTGCCACAGCACAAGTCGCATCTGGCCATTGTGAGATCCATTGAATAAAGAGATTTTCCCCCTTTCCTGCTCCCATAATGCTAGCACTTTTGGGGTCACCCAAATGACACTGACTGGCAGGAGTAGATTCAAGAGTCAGCCGAAAGTATTGCCAACTTGCAGAACTCGCTGCAACAGGATGGAGCGACAATAGCCGCTGGCCTGAGTGGCTTCAAAAAGGGGGAACTGCAGAAATTCACAGAGATGCATCTTTCAAAGGCTATTTGATTCCTGCAATGCATTATACATGGGACTGCCTTTGAAGGCAGTTTGGAAAGTGCAGTTGGTGCAGGGCAAGACAATCTGAGCATATAACACCTATTTTGGCTCAGCTACACTGGCTACAATTACTTTCCTGGCTCATGCAGCTCAGGACCCCAATATCTCAAGGACCAACCGTCCCCACAAGAACCAACACAGAGCCTGTATTTATCATCTGATGCACTTCTCTGTACATCCTCTCCAAGGGAGGTGCAGAGGGTGAGGACATAAGAATGGGCCTTTCCAGTGGTGGCTCCTCCCCTTGTAGAATGCTCTAAGCACGCCTAGGGCCCTCACTGACTGTTTTTAGGTGCCAGGCAAGAACATCCTTATTTATTAAGGCTTATGGCTCTTAATTGGGAGGGTAGTTAGATATATCAGTGGCCTTTGCTAGGCACATCCGTTAAATGGGGTGGGTAGAACTTTGCCAATATTGGCTGAGTATTTTATTCCTTTATTGCTGTTTTCATATCCAGCTTTAATGTCTTTGTTATTTTTATTTTTACTGTGTAAGTTGTTTTGAGGCACTGGAGTGCAAACTAATGATGATAATGCTTTCATGGCTCAGTCCACGTTCAGATGCAGTGGACCTCAGAGCCATCAACAACAAGAAAAAGCCATCTTCATATTCATCTTATGAAGTTCCTAGAAATACCCGACTAACCACTAGACTAGATGGATGCTTCCTCTGATTGAGGAAGGTGGACTCTCATTTTTCAAAGCCATCCACGTTGGTGGCCATCCCTACTTATAAGAACATCAGAATTTGCCCTGCTGGATTAGGCCAATGGCCCAATTAGTCCATCATACTGTCCTCACAGTGACCAACCAGGTGTTCCAAAGGGAAGCCCAAAAGCAGGACCTGAGTGCAGCCGCAGCTCTTCTCACTTGCAATTCCCAGCACTGGTTTTCAGAGGTATAATGTCTCCAGCAGTATAGGCAGAACATAGCCATTGTGGCTAGTAGCCGTTGATAGCCTTCTCCTCCATGAATCTAATCCTCTTTTGAAGTCTTTCAAGTTCTTCAATGGGTCCACCAACAGCTATCAACCATGAGAAGCTGTTCAAAAGCAGACTGCTTCTCTCAGCCACAGTTGCTAGCTTCTGGGCTTCCTGTAAGCATCTGGCTGGAAAGTGCAGAGAGAGAGAAACTTCCTTGAGACAGGTCTTTGGGACAGATGGCGAGACCTGCAGGCGCCTTAATGTTGCTCATCCACATTCAGCACGTGGACAGCAGACTGAGGAGGAGGTCCACACAGTCAGATCACCTGGCCACAGTCACCCACACGATGGTGAGCTGGATTGCATTCCTAGCTAAGTTTTAGCCATTGGGTTGCATCCAATGTAAGTCCTACTCAGGGCAGACCCAGTGAAATTAATAGACATGGCTGACTTAGGCCCTTTAATTTCAATGGGTCTACTTCTGAGTAGGACTTAGTTGGAAACAACCCAGCATTTCTAAGTTGGAACTGATGCATACAAGTTAACCTGTGCAAATTTAAATGCAAGTTGTGTCCTCTTATGGGGTGGGGATGCGCAAGTGCCTGGATGCATAGGGGAGGCCTGTAGCTCAGTGGAAGAGCACCTCCTTTGCAGGCAGAAGGCCCCAGGTTCAACCCCTGGCCGCATCTCCAAATAGGGCTAGGGGAAATTCCTGCCCAAGACCATGGAGAGCTGCTGCCACTTGGTGTAGACAATACTGAGCTCAATGGACCAATGCTCTGATTCAGCATGAAGCGGTTTCCTATGTTCCTACACACGCGCATGAACACACGCTGCACTGGTGCCAAGTTCATTTCAGTTAATCGGCTTTTCACTTGCTCTTTTGCATTCCAAATGAGCACGAGGGACAAAGCACTGATTTTAGGTGTGCAGAAGGGTTGGGGGGAGATAGAAATTTGACTCATCCTCTTGCTGTTGGCAGTTCACCAGGGATCAGCAAGTCTTAGTGGAGCCATGGAAAGAAGCAACTTAGATACAGATGAGAAGTTTCATTTGTTGTTCAACAGCTGCACAATTATTCCATGGTGTTACCGCTCCCCCCCCCCCAAAAAAAATCTCCTCTCTAAGAGTCAAGGTGCTCTTAACTGTGGCTATGATGCGCTCATAGATCCCCAAAATCCATTTTTCTTCTGCAGAAAGGAGAAGCAGGGAGGTAGAAAATTCTCCCCTCCCTCTGCTCAGCTAATGCCATGCTTGGCTCGGCACACCTTAGTAACCGGATCTAGATAATGAAAGCGGAGCTTTGCGCCAGGCAGGACTGTGATTAAGGATGGGCCTTCCCCACTGTCGAGGAGGGATTTCTCGTAATCCGTCTTTATGGAGAAAAATGGGCTCGTTTTGCAGGTTAACGCTCCAACAGACTGTCCATTGTACTGTGAAATGACAGGGTTTTTAAAAAGGTCTTGTTTCACACAGTAAATAACTCAAGCCGGCCGCCTGTTTACAAGCAAATCCCTAACCCTCAACTGTGTTCCTAGCTGGTGACTACACAGGGGTTGGAGGCCCTGGCTTGCAAAAAAAAGGTGGGATTAAGGGCCTTACAATTTAAGGCCTGAACACCCCCCTCCTCCTCGCTAACTCATCTGTCCTAGAAAGAGTTAGAAGAGGGTTGCATGTCAGGGATTAGCCTGGGAGGCAGACAAATGACTGGAACGGTCCTGAATTAAACCAGTGAGCTGGCAGAACCCATTTGACAATGGCTGCCATCTGGGGCACCCCAAAATATTCCTGGATGAGTTTCATTTTTTGAACTGGGACTGCTTCCCAAAATGGCAAGGAGCGAAAATGGAGATGCTGGGGGAGGTTTAAGAGGGCCTGCCTAGCCTTCCACTTCAGAAACCCCTGGCTTTAACTTGAATTCTCTTCCTGATGTTTTAAAGAGCCCAAATGCCCCCGTTGCCTTCAGAATCCCATCCCTGCGGCTTCCCAAGTCACATTATTGACAATTACAATCAGATGTCCCAAGAGCCGAGCTTGAGATGGGCCCACCGCATACTTTGCAAGACTGTCGCTCCTCTGCACCCTAACTAAGCTCACCTTCAAATATCTCCCACCCCAGCAGATAGGCGGTTGACTGTGTTATGGATATGCAGAGATCCTCAGCATCTGAGCTGCATGTGTGCCAGTGTGTATATTTACCCAAGTAGCAGGCTTTTACCCTGCATTGAGATCACTGAGACTTAAGACTTAGTAAAATAAGAAAAAGCTACTTTGTTTATAGAAATACATAATAAATAGGAAAGGCATACCTAGTCCCAACTAAGTTGGAGGTGCCATGCTCAGACTTGGGTCTTGCCCTCATGGCTCTGGAGAGAGAACAAAGACAGAGATGTCTCCTCTCTCCTTGGACAGTCAAAGAAGAAGACAAAGGAAAGAGGGGCAGGTCAGCTTCCCTGAGCATATCAGTTTACAACAAAAGGAAGTTAGGCAGAGAACAGCACAGGTAAAGGTAGGCAAGCCTAACCAGCTGGAAGACCCTAACTCTATCTTCCTTCAAAACAAAAGAGCTCAAACTTTGCAAGGCCTCTGTTACACTTTGCTAAACCAGAGCTGCAAAGCACACAGCTGCTAAGGGCCTTGCAAGAGATCCAATGCCAGTCATCAGAGCAGGAGGAAAATGGATGTTCCATTGAATCCATTTAGCAGTTTTTAAAACAGACCCACTCAGAAGGTGTTAAGAACTCACGAGTGCATTCCAGAAACCAGACTGGTTTTTTGAACCCAAGGAGAACTCTGTAACAGCGCTAATAAGCCTCACTGCGCATGCACAGAGATTTTAGGGGCAGCAGCAAGTTGACAATACCATCAACCAGGCAACATGCCAGAGGCCTCCACGCACTCCACAAGGCTCACAACCACTTGGGGCCCATCAAAGTTGCATTAGGCCTTGTCGGACCCATAAAAGCAGGATCTGTCCTTTGATGTAACACAGGGACCTTTGTTAGTGTGTCTGCGTGTTTTACAGAGAATAGTTCTCTATTTTAAGAACTGTCAGAAGGCAGTCCTCTCTTTGAAGGTTTTCTCTCTTTAAAGGGGAGTGTCTGGTCCTAATTGAGTGTAAAGATAACTCTATCGCATTGGCAGCCCTACTGACTACAAACCCTGATTGGCTATGCCCAGCCTCCAATTACCAGTTGCTAGGAAAAGTGGGGAGAATGCTGTTGTGCTCAGGTCCTGCTTGCAGGCTCCCAGCTGGGGCGTCTGGTTGGCCACTGGGAGGGCATGATGGTAGCAGGGCTCTTCTTACATTCTATGAAGGGGAAACAGCTAAAGCCTTGATGTAGCCCATCAACTGCTGGCACCTGCACTACAGACTGAGCAGGTACACAGGCCAGCTTTCCAGTTCTCCTCGCTACAGTAAGGTGGACTTTATTTCTGGTTGAATCATGATGATTCTTTCTCCATTTCATCTATACATATATAAACACACCATAAGGCTCTGGGGCTGTTCAGATTGCTGTAGGCCTATGTTCCAGGTGCAAACTGTACGCAAGCCTATGCCACCCCATGTCCTGTTTGCTTAGTGAGCCATGTCACACTCAGTGGGTGCCCTCAGGGGCCAGGGGCCCTGTCCCAGGCATATAAGCCTCTTGCCACAACACTCACCAAGGAGAGGAGGGTCAAAGGTGCAATACAGTCCAAACAAAGCAGGGTCAAGCACAGGGAATCAATTCAGGTCCAGAACACGATCCAGAGGTGAGATCAGGCAGCTGTGCAAGATCAGTGCCACAGGAAGTGACTCGGCAAGGAAGAGCACCTACATTTGGGAAAACAGAGCCAGCAAGCTTCTCTCAACCATAGTTGCTAGCTTCTGGGCTTCCTATAAGCATCTGGCTGGAAAGTGCTCAAGAGGGAGGCATTATGTACTCTTGCCTCCTAGACTGCCCCCACCCTAACCACAGCTGTTGATGGTGAAGGAGCATTGAGGATTGCTTACTCACAAGTAGGCCCCTTACTCATGAGGAGTATGATGACTCTCGTATCCAGCTAAGTTCTACTCAGAGTAGACCCACCGAAATTAAGACCCAAGATACTCATGCCCATTAACTTCTACTCTGAGTAGGTTTAACATTGCACACAACCCTCTGAGGTCTCTAGATTATTTATTATTAGAATTTATTACCCACCCTTCGCCCCAAGGACCCAGGGCGAGTCACAGCACATCTAAACACGTAATTAAAAACAGTTAAAAGCAACCTAAACCACATCACAGAAGATTGGGTAGGTCCTACAAATATAGATCTCGAGGGTCAAAGGCCAGGGTTAAGAGGCGCATCTTCATCTTTCTCCAAAAGTTGTGCAATGAAGTTGCCAAACACAGACGCATGCTGTGCTTTTCCCCTTTGACACAGGGATTCTTGGAGGGGGTTCTGCCTCTTCTTCCTCTGGCATATCCAAGGGTCCTTCAGTGGGGCTCCCCTCCCCCAGGGCCCATCAAAGGGATCCTTTGCCCTGGTCCCAGGGGACACTGCTTGTTCCCTGAGGTCCTCAGTGTGTGGCGTGCCTGGTTTGTCCTCCAAGGAGTCTGGGTCTGGTATTGGGTCAGGCAGGGCTAAACAGTGACAACCCAATCTGCCATGCGCTGCAGCGGATCAGGGTCTCTCTTGCAAGACAGCCATTTTCCTCCGCAAGCGGCATCAGAGGAGATGGAGAAGGGGAGAGCTAGCCAGCTCTACCGATGGCCTCTGCTTAGATGCGGGAGGAGGGCTAATAGACAAAATTGCAAACCTCCATTGGCGGCTCATTAATCATCTTAATTAAGGCCTAATAAGAGAAAAATTGACACTCTAAAGAAGTGAGGAATATCAATCTTGGAATCAAGGAGGAGAAAAAGGGGAAAGTGATGTAACAAAAGGAGACTGATGGCAGACCAACGTGGGCCCTGTCAGCCCTCTGTGGCCTGGGGACATGGTGGCACCCACAGGGCCAACCCTCAGCTTGAGATGTGAAAGGAAGGGTGCCTCCAGACAGGTGTTGATTGTGGGATGGGTGCTACACAGCACCCTTGTCATCAGAATGCCAACCTAGTTGTTCTCCTACCGTGCCCCAATGTAACCCAAATTCACCCTCTCCGGGGGTGGACCTGTTGCCAACACCCCATTTATAATATTAGGCCCCCTATCTGGATTTTTCAGCCCAAGGGCCACATTCCCATTTGGGAAACCTTCCAGGGGCCACATGCCAGTGGTGGGTAGGGCCATAGGCAAAAGTGGGTGGAGCAATAAATGTAAAATTGACCTTGGTACAGTAGGCTGCTTTCTACACACACACCTCCATTCATCTAGCCTCCCTCCAGAGCTCAAGGATGCATTCCAGCCAGGCGAAAACACTGGGAGGGGTGCAAAGGAAGCCCACAGAGGGGTGTGGCTTGGGAAGGATGTACATGGATGGAGAGGACTCAAAGGGCCAGACAAAGAGGCTTGAAGGGCCCCATTTGGCCCCCAGGCCTGAGTTCCTGCCTGGTCCTCATCCAAGAGAGGAACAGCTGGGGAACAGGGCCTCATTGGTTGTGACCCCCAGAACCCTGTGGAACTCCCAGCCTCAGGAGAGTCACCTGGCCCCATCTGTAATGGTGCTCAGATCCCAGATGAAAAACACAGTCTGCTGATGTCCCTTTGGTATGGATATCACCTGGTTGTTTATTATTGCATTCTCTCCTTTAAAGTCAAATTCTGCTTGCTTGCTTGCTTGCTTGATCTGTTTATCTGTTGCTGATGATGTTAAAAAGAGGGTTTTATTGATATTTTACTTCTTTTACTGTTTAAAACTTTGTCCACTTAGTAGTTCTGGAGGCCCAACTTTGGGGCAACAATGGAACAAATGGTGTTTTATCCAGTGCGAGTCATACCCAAAGTAGACCCACTGAAATGCATAGACATGACTAACTTAGATCCATTGAATTCACTGGGTCTACTGTGAGCAGAACCTAGCTGGATGGCCTACAAAGAACATTCACCCAACCTGCTTGTTCCATGGTGGAATTTTGAAAGGAGGGGAAATGGATTCAAAAATGCCTACATGCCTGGATGGATGCAAAGGCTCTGTTCATCTCCACCCAAGCTGACGGTTCCTCTGCAGCTGATGGTATGGGAGCCATATCTGTTGCATCCGGCCGTCGTCAGGCCAATCCTTCCACCATTCGCCGCAGCGTTGCTCCTTGTTCCACAATGCATTTTGATGTCAATTACCACTGCGGCTCGATCTGAAAATTAATAACCTTATCTCACTTTTCCGGATGCGGCATGCCTGGGAAAATCTCCTGCCTGGAGGGGGGAGAAGCAGCTTTATCAGGAAACAGGCAAGTCTCGCAAGGCAGCGTTCAACTGTGGAGGCAAGGAAGAAATTGTCTCCAAGAAGTTCTCCCCCGCCCGCCCGCCCGCCCGCCCAGCTCTCACAATTTGACACCTGCGTTGCAGGCAGCACAGAAACTTGGAATCAAAAGGGAAGTTCTTCAGGCATCACAACATTGGCTGACCACGCAGCTTGCAGGTGTTGACTAAGATTTCAGCTGGAATTGTGGAAGAAGGGATCCCTTCCTTGTTTCTTAGAAGGGTGCAGTGCACTACCGGCTTAACATGAGAGCCTGCCTGCCTGCTGGATCAGGTCACTGGCCCATCTCAGCCAGGATGCCATTCTCACGGGAGTCAACCAAGATGCCCCTTCTAGGAAGCCTGCTAGCAGGAGCTGAGCACAACAGCAACTCTCCTGATGCTGTTCCTCGCCAACCGGCCTTTGGAGGTAAACTGCCTCTGGACATGGAGGATCCATCTATTTCTTGTGACTGTTAGTTACTAATGCTAGACATGTCTAAGAACGTAACCAGAGCCCTGCTGGATGAGGCCAGATGCCCATCTAGCCACCCCCTCCCTATCCCTCCTCCCCACCCAGCAGGCTGCCAGGGGAGGGACAGCTCACTTTCACCAGAGGTCTGCCCTGATCACTTGCAGAGACCTTTTAAAATCTGCTTGGGGGCCGCATGAAATGAGAGCGACAGCCATGCGTTGCCCAGCCCTGCTCTGCGCAATGCTTGTTTAACTTTCAAGGATTTGCACTCTGCACAAGAGCAGCTACATCCCAGAGAGAGATCTGGGAGAGCACAACCGTGGCTATTAGTCGTGGTAGTAGCTGACTGGAGCCACCACACACAATGGCAGCATACCCCCAAGGAACAGGTGCATCGGAAGGCCTTGCCGGTGACTTTCCCAAAGATGGTTTTGGAAAGACTACCCTTTGAGGAATCGTTTGGGCCCAGGGTGTGAGGTCCCAAACCTGACCCGGCAAAGCTGGACTACTGACTGTGTGTGTGCGTTCCTGCCTCCATGTGTGTGTGTGTGTGTGTGAGAGAGAGAGACAGAGAGAGACAGACCCAAACCCACACAATGCTCACTCTTATGGAAAAAAAGAAAAAGCTGCCTGCTCTTTTCAGGGCTGGGAATCGATCATGTCACTAGCTAAGCATATCAATCTCACAGCACATTAAACGCTGCAAGACGATTGATTGAGAACTGCCGCTCACTAATTAAGCATGGCGAGGGGAAACTGGCTACTGTCTGCCCAGCCCCATGGCCCCATGAGCACAGCACCGCTGGCCTCAGTGAGAAGGCCAGCGCATGCTCCGGAGCCAAACCCCACCACCCTAAAAACATCCAGGGGAGAGAAGGAGACGGCTGGCAGATTTGCAAGAGGCAGGCCAGAACCAGGTGGCTCTATTCTGGGAATTCCATGTGGGATTTTTTTTTTATTTTTTTTTTGCAGGCTGTTGCAGAGCTGGGTTTCCTAAGATGAATGTCAGGCGTGACTGCCTCCAAGATGATACGAAACACGGATGCAGACATATCCAACGATTGCTGTCTCTTCCCTCCTCCTGTGAACCTCCCGGGGGGGGGGGGCACAGTTAAAATGATCAAGGATTAGGACCACGTTCCTAGCAAGGAAAGGCTGTTCAATCATTTGGTGGTGGTATTTTGTTTTTTCGTTTTCAGAAAAAGAAAGCGACAAAGGGGAGACATGATAAAAGGGATATACAGAATGACAAATGCAGTCGAGAGGACACCCTCTGATGGGGGCAATGGCAGCCAGCTTAGTTGGCTTCCTGATGATTTGGACCTAAATTGGGCTTGGAACAACAACAAAAAGAAAGGATGTCATCCTCCATTGGGAGAGTGCCTCATTGTGTTGGTGGCAGCAACAGAACTGTTGATAGGACGAGGCGATCACCTTGGCTACTAGCCACAATGGCTATGCTCTACTTCCACTGTCAGAAGCAGCATGCCTCTGAATAACAGCTGCTAGGAATCTCAAGTGGGATTTATATGACTACCAAAACAACTGTGGTGTTTAATAACACACACACATACACACACAAAATAATGATATCATACAGAGAACAACTCCATCATCATTTCTATTTTTGCATGATTTGGGCTGACCAACTATATCTAGGGATGGATACATCTATCAATTTCAGGTTCTCTCGATTTCTCATTTTACCACATTCAGTTCTCCACATTCCCACAACAGGCTATTTTAAAAAAAAAGGCCTCAAGAAAATTCATCAGTATTTGAGCGCAAATTTCTCCTAGTATAAATCTTTGTATGCTATTTTGCCCAATATACACATTTTTGCAAAGCAATTTTTCCTAACATAATACATTTTTGTATGTTAATTCCATTAAGATGGGCATTTGTATAGACACTTTATCCTAGTATATGCATTTTTGTATCCCTCACTGGGCTGGAGAACTGCATTACAAAATTTGAAGAAATGCAAATTTTGGAGGACAGCTGTGTTTCAGTTCACATATTGCTTTGGAAAATGCAAATTAGCTTTAAATTGCCTTTAAATGCAAACAACTGAATATCTCCACTGCCCCTAACAACTTCACTGAACAAGCCAGCCTCCCTTCATTGCGTGTGTGTCATGTACCTTCAAGTCAACTACGACTTATGGCGACCCTATGAATCAGTGTCTTCCAAGAGCATCTGTCGTGAACCACCCTGTTCAGATCTTATAAGTTCAGGTCTGTGGCTTCCTTGATGGAATCAATCCATCTCTTGTTTGGCCTTCCTCTTTTTCTACTTCCTTCTGCTTTTCCCAGCATTATTATCTTTTCCAGTGAATCAGGTCTTCTCATTATGTGTCCAAAGTATGATAACCTCAGTTTCATCATTTTAGCTTCTAGAGATAGTTCTGGTTTAATTTGTTCTAACACCCAATTATTTGTCTTTTTTGCAGTCCATGGTACGCGCAAAGCTCTCCTCCAACACCACATTTCAAATGAGTTGATTTTTCTCTTATCCATCTTTTTCACTGTCCAACTTTCACATCTATACATAGAGATCAGAAATACCATGGTCTGAATGATCCTGACTTTAGTGTTCAGTGATGCATCTTTACATTTGAGGACCTTTTCTAGTTCTCTCACAGCTGCCCTCCCCAGTCCTAGCCTTATTCTGATTTCTTGACTATTGTCTCCATTTTGGTTAATGACTGTGCCAAGGTATTGATAATCCTTGACAAGTTCAATGTCCTCGTTGTCAACTTTAAAGTTAAATAAATCTTCTGTTGTCATTACTTTAGTCTTTTTAACGTTCAGCTGTAGTCCTGCTTTTGCTCATCATTCAAGCTTTTATTTCTTTAGTGTGAGCACAAAATGTATCACCAGACAGAGAATTCAACTTCTTAAAGATCTCAGTTGTTGTTGGGCTTCTATTTATTTGGAAGAACATCAAGTTTCTAGCCCTCAAAGGTAGTTTCGGGCCTATATGCCCCCATCCCTACTATTTGAATCATGCTGAACTAGCTATCCTCAACCTGGTGAAATTCAAATATCTGGGATTATGGCTCCCATCATCGCTAACCATTGGTCATGCTGGCTGTTGCTAATCAACTCCCATTAGCAACATCTGAAAGAGACCAGATTGAGGAAGGCCGGAAAAACTGGGAGGGTGGTGCCCTTAACAGAATCCAGAATCCCTGCCTCAGCTTTTTTCCATCCTGCCAGACAAAAGAGTTTTGTGCTGAACAGAAAATGTACAACGTTTGAGCTACTAAAAAAAAGAAAAGAAAAAGGCATGTTCCAATTTTTCTTCTTTGAAAAAGCAACCCTTAATTATTTTGCATCACAGTTGCAAGCAAATGGATTTGCAGAGACATACACACACACACACATCACACATGCTCCTCAGAAAATCTGAGCCATATTTCACAGATTGCTGGTGTGATGTTTAACTTCTCAGGCCGTGGATGTTACAGGGGCCACTAAAGACAAAACAAACACTTTCCGTGGCTGTGCGAAAGCCCATTTCCTGAGCAGGTGTCTGTAAGCAGCATTTCAAACAGCCCTAAACACCAACTGAATTGCTTTCCCCCGCCTGGTGACGCTCACAGAAGTGCTCATTGCTGGAACATTAAGAGAGGGAAGCTATCAATCTTTCCCAGACTGGAGGGGCTGTGTAGATCTCGGCAATGATATCAAAATGAAGTACATGGATGGAAAATGCAAGGTTTTGTTTTTGTGTAATTTTTTTCTTTTTCAAAAAAAGAAAAAAGAAGAAAAATTAGGATTGCTTTTTTTAAACACACACACACATTTTGAAAGGTAGAATGGAATGCCTGGCAGTCCATTTCTAGGGATGAGGCTTCATGGAGTGATTGTATGGAATTTACATTAATTACAAATGGGATCTGTAACAAAATGTTGCAGCATATAATGCTCCGGTACCTGTTCCAGCCAGCCATTCCTTCTTTCAGAGAACTAACCCCTAAGCCATCACCTGCCCCCTCTGGGGGTCAGCCACACCATGAAAAACATAGCCCATTATAGGTAGGCAGAGATGGACAAAACCCTCAATTTTAGTTTCTCTCTTTCTCTTTTTTCAAATCTAAAGTTTTAATTAGCCTCATTTCCACATCAGCTCGCAATTTTTCAAAGTCCTCACAAAAATTCATCCACATTTCAATGCACACCTCTCCAAAGATGCCCATGTTTGCATTCAACTTTGTCTCATAGATACTTTTTTTTTTTTTTGCAGACAATTCCCCTGAATAGAATGCCTATTTGGATGCTGTTTGCATTCTCCTAACATACGCCTTTTAGGGGTGGAAGAAATGCAATGCAAAATTCAGAGGTGCACATTTGAAGGGTAGCTGTGTTATGGTTCATGGAGTGATTTGGAAAGGGCAAATGAGGTAGGTTTACATTAATACATGAACCAAACTAAATTCCTCTCCGGTCCCTAAGTATATGTCAACTGATCAGCATTAGAGTTTTATCAATTGACAGAGAGAGAGGCAAACTTTAAGGCCAGGGTGGGAAGGGAGATTTGTCTTTTGGGCAGATAAGCAAAGGAAGGAAAATGTTTACAAATTGGGAGTCCTGTTCCCTCAAGGGTCCACATGTGAAACCGCCACCACTTTGATTCCACCACAGCCACCAGCTCTGGCATGCGGCTCATCTCCACTTCAAAAATATTCACTTGTTGTGTTTGATGGAATAATTTCCCTCTCGGAGCCCTCTTCGCTGGCCGCGGCTGCTTCTTTGCCTGCCTCTCGAAAACTTAATAACCAGCCATCTTAAAAGGAAAAAGCATCTTAACCTTGTTGCAGAGGAATTGGATTCTCCTCCTTGACATGATTGCTTCTATCCATTCTCTGGCACTCCGCTCTTCTGTATATATTTGGGTCCGACATACACAAAATGCTGTGGCCGTCACTTGCGGCCGCTTGATCAGGTTAATTTCCAATTGCATCTTCCCATTTGGCAAGCTACTGGGATCTCTTTCAAGGCAGCTTTGGATGATTAGATTATTAGAGAGTTACCTTCTTTCTTCCTTTATTTTTTCCCCTGCCCCTTAAGTGATTCCGTCTGTTGGTTTTCCTGTGTGCATTGACTTTTATTTGAATAAATCACACTACAGCTGAGAGAGCGATGGGAAACCTGCAGCCCATCAGACATTCCTGGACTCCCAACATCCCATTGACCAGTGGCAGTGCTGAACAAGTCTCCAACTCTCAAGTTGCACCAGTTTGGTTTTACGAAGGCGTCTCTCCCTCCAGAAGAGCAAGGCATTTGGGTGAGTGGCCCGTGAGAGAGCACAAGATCCCATGAGCAAGCCCCCCCTGCCTAAAACCCTGCTGCTGGTCAGTGTAGTGTAGACCAGGTCTAGGGAACCTGTGACCCTTCAGATGTCGCTGGATGGCAACTCGTGTCATTCCTGGCCTTTGGCCACTGCCAGTCAGTGTGTAGACCATCATTTTTTTGTTTTTTTTCCATTGGCGATCACTCATGGCCAAGTAAGATTGTCTTCCAAGATAAGGTCTTTAACGGTGGGTCCATAAGTGACTGTGGAGGCCAATTCTGGATCCACACAGCCTACCACGGTGAGGACATAGGTTTCCAGATGGAAGATGGTCACAATGAGGATTTGCTTTATGTGCCTTCCGCTTATCCTGTTCACCCTGTATTCGTGCTTCTTCAAAGTCCATAGCACCTTTGATAATAGCCAACCTCCATTTGGGACATTCATGGGCCAAGACTTCCCAGTTCTCGATGCTCTCAGTGAAGACCATATTGAGCTAGACTGACCAATGATCTGACTTGGTATAAAGTAGCTTCCAATGTCTTAAGACAGGTGGGGAAGCTCTGGCCTGCACACCAATCATGGACCACCAGACTCCCCCATATTTTGGGTGAACCATGCCCACCCACCTACATCTGATGTTATCCCCTGAACGGATTGGCCCCAGCCTCCTTATGCAACTTTCAAACCACCCGACAACCAACTGGTTGTTGGGAGTCTTTAAAGTGCTGCGCAAAGCAGCAATCCAACGCTAAGCAGGATTGCCTTCCCCGCACATCAGCGGATGCAAAGAGAGAGCGACCCTGTGTGGTCCGATGGCACAAGAGAAGTTAGGGGCATAGGCAGCTGCCTTTCTGCAAGTTTGACCCTTGGTCCACCTAGCTCAACACACTTGCAGTGGCTCTCCAGGGCTTCAGGCAGGAGTCTCTCACAGCCCTACCTGGAGATGCCACCATTGGAGATGAAACCTGGGACCTTCTGCATGCAAAACAGGCACTCTGCCCATTGAACTACAGCCCTTCCCTGCAGGAAACTCTCTTGCACATCCAGACCCAGTCAGTTTGGCTGCCCTTTCGGCAGGCGCCGCTGAAAGCATGCTACCTGAGTCCCGACTTCCTGGCCGTTGGAAAGTACATGAGAAGTCATCTAGCCGGGATCAATCCACCCATTGTTCAATGCCAGGCTCTGCAGTACAGCATCCGTTGCCGGTGGGCTTCCAGGCCCTGCTCAAATATCTCCAGAGAAAGGCAGCAGCTCCTGAGGCGGACTATGTGCCACTGTTGAACTTACATTCCCCTAAATGTGTTGCCAAAATGTTTAGCATCCTGCCATTTCCATCCCTTGTGTCTCCCGCCCAATATTTGAAGGCCACTCCCTTCAGTGCACATTCCCCCACCCCAACTCCCAGAGATCACTGGATGGACAAACATTTTTTAAATATAATTGTGCTGCTGTTGTTGTCATGCTTTTAGCCATGTTAGCAGAGCGTTTTTAACTGTGTATTTGGAATGAAAATGTTGGACTTCTTATGATGTTGGGCTTTTCTGGAGTGTTTTGAAGATGTTGGACTTCAGCTCAGAGATGTTGTTCCCTGAGGAAGGGTGGGATATTATTATTATTATTATTATTATTGATGATGATGATGATGATAATTTGTTTGCACATGTGAGACATCCTCATTGTGTTAATTTCCGGCTTGCATCCAAATATGCCGCAATCAAGAGGAGGCCACTTCCCAACAACAAGCGCTTTTTGAAAATATAATTCCTCCAGTGAGCTGAGTCACCTTTGTATGCCCTTCTGAAACAAAAGAGGTGGCAGAAAAACTTTTTTTTAAACTCCAAAGCTGATGCTCAGCATTCAAGGATGCCTGGAGCTACAAGATGCAGATTTTACTTTCAGCTGGTCCAAACCTGATGCAAATCTGGAGTGTGTCTGCGCATGTGCGTGTAATGTCAGTTGCCCAGAGATGAAAGGTGCCGTGTTCATGACAAAGGTTTGACTATGTGGTGCCCGGGAGGGGGCAAGAGAGTGAAGAAGCAGTCAAAACTATTTGATTGGAAACCAGAGCCAGAAAGAAAGTGAACGAGTCTATTGAAGGCAATAAAACACGCTTCACCCAGAGCTTTCAGTGGGTGGGGGGGGAGAGGGAGAAGACAGCCACAAAGCCACAGAGCTCAAAAACTGGAGCTGGCCTTGAGGAGCAGAGATGCAGAAGAAAACTTCTGAAAATATGAATGGTAAATGCAAAGACTGGATTCCTATGCACTGCTCTAAGGTCAGGATTTCATGCAAAAGGCAAAAGGACAGCTGGATATTTATTTCCCATTCCCTACTGAGCTGCCTTATCTTTTAGCATCTCTCTTACCTTGTCTTCAGTGCCACTGAAGAGATTAAGAAATTTTAGGGGGGGGGAGACAAATTTGATCCATCCACATTTTAATGCAAACCTACTAAATCCGCACTTCCCAAACTGAATATACCCACCAGAGTTCACATTTTGCAATACAGTCCTCTGATCCCCTCCAAAAAGATATGCATACAAAGAGGCATGAATGGACAGCATGCATAAAAATGCACATATGAGTGGAAATAAAATACAAAAATGCATCATGTTGGGTGGGGGGAATGGCTTGCAAAAACGCATATATTATTAGGCAAAAGCTGCAAACAAAAATGTGTTTGTTAATAGAAATGTACATAAAAAGATGTATGAATTTTCAGGACTTTTTTTTTAAAAAAAAACCTACAAACTGATGCAAAATGGGATGAACTGAATTTGAGACTAGACGAATGGAGACACTTCAAAATTGACAGATTTGTCCATCCCTCTTCAGAGTGCTGCATTATCTCCTCTGAGAGGAACCTGTGGCCGTCCAGATGTTGTTGGACACCAACTCTCAGCAGCCCCAGAAGCCAGCTTGATCAATGGTCAGGGATGAGGATGGAGCCCAGCAACATCTGGAAGGCCACAGTTTCCCCACCTCTGCATTACAAGAAGGCAGAGCTATAATAGATGTAGGTAGGGGCAGTAAAGGCAAGTGATGGTCTACTTCAGGGATGGAGAACCTCCAGATATTGGACTCTAAATGCCATAATCCCCAGCCAGCATGGCCAGGGACGGTGATGTAGTACAACATCTGGGGGGGTCGCTGCTTCCTCACCCCTGATTTAAACCCTAAGTGTTCCCATCAAAACAGTCTTTTTACTGAGCCGACGCTGCAAGGTGGAGCATTTCATTGGCAACATCCCCTCTGTTCCTTTTTTTTTTTTTTGCTGAATTTGGGTGGGTGTTATCTTCCTCACAGGGACTCTGCCGCTCTTAATCTTGGCTGATGCCACTGTAGGCAGAACCCCGTTCAACCTCCTTGCAATCCCCCAATAATGAGGGATAAGAAGCAAGATTAACACTTGAGGTGGGCTGAGAAAAGATCATCCATAGATCTCACTGGCGAGCCGAGGTGTGTGTGGAATGAAGCCATTTAGAGCTACAATAATATATAGTTTAAAAGAAATTGATTTCCCCCCCCCCCCATTTTGAGTGGAGGGTTGCACTTCAAGTGCTCGAAGACCAACGGTCCTCAAAATTCACAGCAAAGGTGAACTTCATCACGTACAGCCCGAGCCCCAAATTGTCTTTTTCTTTTTTCCCCAGTATCAGCTCTGGATTGTGTGGCCATGTCAGGGTTCTGCCCTCCTGCCCAGACCTCGAACCTGAGGTCTCCTCAGATATGGATCGAGGGGAGCAGGACCCTCCAGCCGATCTTCACATTGCCAGTGACCCTGAGGTGTAGGACAAAAACAGAAACAGGAGCTGAAATTGCCAATGCTTGCTTATTCATTTCATGGCCAGGACAGGAACCAATCCAGTAAATGCAACTGGGATTTGCTGCTGTCATTGCTTGCAGCCCACCAATGAAACATAATTGATTTCTCTCCCTCTCTCTCTCTCTCTCTCTCACACACACACACACACACAGGTTTGCATTGCATTTCCTTTGCATTGAAATGAATGGGGTGAAAAAATGTAATGGACAATGTAACATGTTGTTTTGGGCAGAAGACAAACTGCAGTGGAACAGAAACAGTGCTGCATGCAATGAACACAGGGCGGAATGGGAAATGAGGTCTTCTTACATCCCTTCTGAAGAGCCATCGGAGCTGGACATCCCTGCCCCAGAACTGGAGGTCCCTGCACTGGCTGTGTGGGTTCCTCAGATCCTCCCATGCCCCCCAGGGCCACAGGACTAGAGAAGATAATGAGCCAGGCAGGAACATCAGCGCCACCACTGAAGTGCCTGGCTAGCAGCACACGAGGCTGCTCCAGAAGACAGGGAAGTGCATAGAAACACTCACCCGGATCAGGGCCTGGCTGAGAACCACGAAGGGCTGCTCCTATATAACCTCCCAGTCTGAGTTGCTGCGTTGCTGAAGCAAAATATCTCACCCCAGCTCCAAGAGCCAGCCTTTCTGACCTAGGCAAACAAACATGCCATGATGAAGAACCCAGTGCCATGAAACACAATGAGTGCATGTCACGCACACACAACTTCGAAGCAACAGCTCCACCCATCACAAGCATGTGGTCCCCAGAAGGTTCACCACAAAGGGCTGCAGCACATAGGCTGAAAAAGGTTCCCCATCTCTGCTTCAGAGTTTGAAGAGAAGCTCAACCGATCGTGCCAGTTCTTTCATCCAGCTCTGCAGGGCAGAGCTGAGAGTCCCCCATGCTGGGAGGAAGAGCTCTTGCACGACAGAAGTTGCTCAGTTGGCCGCTGTTGCACACACATCTCCCACCCTCTTGATAAGCAGGAGAACCTCCACATGTCCCTCGGAGCAAGGTGCTAATTATGTGGGTGCCCTTTCACGCTTTACGTCTGCCGCTCGTCACTCCCCAGCTGCAGAGTGAATCACGGAAACAGAGAACAATGCCTTGCACTACGCTGAGAAAAATCAAGGGGGTGGATGGTGGGGGCAGAGTGCCGGCACACCAGGGCGCCTCCTGTGTGCCTCTCATGGCAAAGAAGACAACAGGGGCGGATTCAAGCACACTGCGTGGCACCCAACCCCGCAGGGATTACGATCGTTAAAACCGCCATTGGAGCACATGGCTCTTTCCAGAGCGTCACATTCCGAAAACAACACCCCACCCCCCAAAAGAAGGTCTGCATTCCCAAAGTGCTTGCAGTCTACACTCCGGTGTGAAAGACCACCTCCTTCTCTGCAGACCTTCTCAGGGGTCGAGAGCAGCAGAGCAGCGCCACCGCCCTCAGAAACTCCGAGTGGGGATGGTGGCCAGGAGAGAGCATTCTCTCTGGCAGCCCCTAAACTGTGGGCCTTGAAACTTCACTTGAGGAGGGCACGGCATAGGAGCCCGTGAGGAGCATGGCCTGGAAAAGAGGCCAGGGGGGCAGATGGAGATGCCTCAAGGGCTGCATTTAGCCCACAGTCCAGATGTTTCCCACCACCTATATTCAAGCTTATGGCAATGGCAAATTCCTGTGGCAGGGAGTTCCGTAAGTTAACTAAGTGTCAGCAATCCCACCTGCTTTCCAGGAAAAAAACAAAGACACAGTGGCGGCAGCAACACTTTTTTTAAAAAAACAGGGCAGCTGAAAAGGTGAGGTTTAGATCAGGAAGACTCCAGTGAGGCACCAGAACGGCCGCAGAAGGAGGGCAGAGCATGTTTTGCAAGCTTGCAAGAAAGAAGGCATCAAGGACGCCTCAGCCCAAGCCTGCCAAGGATGCCCACCTTCACACAGACAACACTGATCAGATGCAAAGAGCTTCTGACATCCAATGCCTCCCAAAACTGCTGCCCAGAGGCCAGCGACGCTGTTGAGGAGGAGCACATTCACCCTTGCTAGGCTGCATGACCGGTGGGAACAACATCTTGGTGGGGAGCATCCCACATCATCTCGGCCTGCCAGGTGGCTCTTTTGCGGACAAATCTCCAGCACACACACAGATCCACTCAGAGGAACACGGAGAAGCCAAGTGAGGAGAGAGGCAGCTGAACCTCGCTCCGGTTTGACGGAGCAACGTTAGCAGCAAAGGAGGACCCAAGACAGGAACTGCAGAAGATCCCAATGAAGAAGACCAAGATCTATAGGCCTGAAGTCCACCTTTCATCTGCAATGTATATCAAAGAGGAGTTAATTTGTCTCTGAACATGTGCAGAGTGCCTCTCCTGCCTCACAGCTGACAAACTGTGGTCCTCACGCAGCTGGGTTCCCCAAAAGAAGAACACACACGCTAAATGGTTTTCAACAAGTCTTCTACAATCTTTATCCCAGCTGGTATCTGTCTTGGATTTGAATTGATTTTATGTACGTGCTGTTGTTTTCAACAGTTTTATACTTATAACTTTTTAAAAGTGTGTGTGTGTGTGTTTATGTATGCAATTGTTTTAACGGCTTTTAAATAGGAAACTGTTTTATATATGTCATTATATTGAAAATAGCTTCGGGATGGGAACAGTTTCATTATTTAAAGTACTATTACAATAATCCTCTCTCATAACAGCACAAGAAGAGCCTGGCTGCTGGATCCGGCCAATGGTGGCCCATCTAGTCTGGCATCCTGCTCTCACAGTGGCCAGCCAGAAGCTCCCAAGGGAAGCCCATAAGCAGGACCGGAGCGCCAGAGCAACTCTCCCCTCCTGCGATTCCCAGCAACTGGTGTTCAGAGGCACCCTGCCTCCGACAGTAGCCATGGAGAGTCTTCTCCTCCCCAAAAGGGAGAAGGCATTGATGGGCATTGAGAAGGCATTGATACCGTGCCCCAGGAGGGACTTAATACTGGGAACGATCTATCGTCCCCCTGATCAAAATGCTCAGGGAGACCTTGAGATGAGATATGAAATTGAGGAAGCATCCAAACTAGGAAAGGTGGTAGTAATGGGTGACTTCAACTACCCGGACATAGACTGGCCGCATATGTGTTCCAGTCATGACAAAGAAGCAAAGTTTCTAGATATTCTAAATGACTATTCCCTAGACCAGTTGGTCATGGAACCGACCAGAGGGACGGCAACCCTGGAATTAATCCTCAGTGGGGACCGGGACCTGGTGCGAGATGTAAGTGTTGTTGAACCGATTGGGAGCAGTGACCACAGTGCTATTAAATTAAACATACATGTAAATGGCCAATTGCCAAGAAAATCCAACACGGTCACATTTGACTTCAAAAGAAGAAACTTCACAAAAATGAGGGGATTGGCAAAAAGAAAGCTGAAAAACAAAGTCCAGAGGGTCACATCACTCAAAGATGCTTGGAAGTTGTTTAAAAACACTATATTAGAAGCTCAACTGGAGTGCATACCGCAGACCAGAAAAGGTACCGCCAGGGCCAAGAAGATGCCAGCATGGTTAACGAGCAAAGTCAAGGAAGCTCTTAGAGGCAAAAAGTCTTCCTTCAAAAACTGGAAGTGTTGTCCGAATGAAGAAAATAAAAAAGAACACAAACTCTGGCAAAAGAAATGCAAGAAGACAATAAGGGATGCTAAAAAAGAATTTGAGGAGCACATTGCTAAGAACATAAAAACCAACAACAAAAAATTCTATAAATACATTCAAAGCAGGAGACCATCTAGGGAGGTGATTGGACCCTTGGATGATAAGGGAGTCAAAGGTGTACTAAAGAACAATAAGGAGATTGCAGAGAAGCTAAATGAATTCTTTGCATCTGTCTTCACAGTGGAAGATATAGGGCAGATCCCTGAACCTGAACTAACATTTGCAGGAAGGGATTCTAAGGAACTGAGACAAATAGTGGTAACGAGAGAGGAAGTTCTAGGCTTAATGGACAATATAAAAACTGACAAATCACCGGGCCCGGATGGCATCCACCCGAGAGTTCTCAAAGAACTCAAAGGTGAAATTGCTGATCTGCTAACTAAAATATGTAACTTGTCCCTCGCGTCCTCCTCCGTGCCTGAGGACTGGAAAGTGGCAAATGTAACGCCAATCTTCAAAAAGGGATCCAGAGGGGATCCCGGAAATTACAGGCCAGTTAGCTTAACTTCTGTCCCTGGAAAACTGGTAGAAAGTATGATTAAAGCTAGATTAACTAAGCACATAGAAGAACAAGCCTTGCTGAAGCAGAGCCAGCATGGCTTCTGCAAGGGAAAGTCCTGTCTCAGTAACCTATTAGAATTCTTTGAGAGTGTCAACAAGCATATAGATAGAGGTGATCCAGTGGACATAGTGTACTTAGACTTTCAAAAAGCGTTTGACAAGGTAGCTCACCAAAGACTTCTGAGGAAGCTTAGCAGTCATGGAATAAGAGGAGAGGTCCTCTTGTGGATAAGGACTTGGTTAAGAAGCAGAAAGCAGAGAGTAGGAATAAACGGACAATTCTCCCAATGGAGGGCTGTAGAAAGTGGAGTCCCTCAAGGATCGGTATTGGGACCTGTACTTTTCAACTTGTTCATTAATGACCTAGAATTAGGAGTGAGCAGTGAAGTGGCCAAGTTTGCTGATGACACTAAATTGTTCAGGGTTGTTAAAACAAAAAGGAATTGCGAAGAGCTCCAAAAAGACCTCTCCAAACTGAGTGAATGGGCAGAAAGATGGCAAATGCAATTCAATATAAATAAGTGTAAAATTATGCATATTGGAGCAAAAAATCTGAATTTCACATATACGCTCATGGGGTCTGAACTGGCGGTGAGCGACCAGGAGAGAGACCTCGGGGTTGTAGTGGACAGCACGATGAAAATGTCAACCCAGTGTGCGGCAGCTGTGAAAGAGGCAAATTCCATGCTAGCGATAATTAGGAAAGGTATTGAAAATAAAACAGCCGATATCATAATGCCGTTGTATAAATCTATGGTGCGGCTGCATTTGGAATACTGTGTACAGTTCTGGTCGCCTCATCTCAAAAAGGATATTATAGAGTTGGAAAAGGTTCAGAAGAGGGCAACCAGAATGATCAAGGGGATGGAGCGACTCCCCTACGAGGAAAGGTTGCAGCATTTGGGGCTTTTTAGTTTAGAGAAAAGGTGGGTCAGAGGAGACATGATAGAAGTGTATCAAATTATGCATGGCATTGAGAAAGTGGATAGAGAAAAGTTCTTCTCCCTCTCTCATAATACTAGAACTCGTGGACATTCAAAGAAGCTGAATGTTGGAAGATTCAGGACAGACAAAAGGAAGTACTTCTTTACTCAGTGCATAGTTAAACTATGGAATTTGCTCCCATAAGATGCAGTAATGGCCACCAGCTTGGACGGCTTTAAAAGAAGATTAGACAAATTCATGGAGGACAGGGCTATCAATGGCTACTAGCCGTGATGGCTGTGCTGTGCCACCCTAGTCAGAGGCAGCATGCTTCTGAAAACCAGTTGCCGGAAGCCTCAGGAGGGGAGAGTGTTCTTGCACTCGGGTCCTGCTTGCGGGCTTCCCCCAGGCACCTGGTTGGCCACTGTGAGAACAGGATGCTGGACTAGATGGGCCACTGGCCTGATCCAGCAGGCTCTTCTTATGTTCTTATGGCAGATATGGGATGTTGAAAGGCTGGGCTCCGTGCCTGCTCAGAGGCACTCTTGTTAAAAGAAGAAGGTGGTGACATTCAGTCAATCAGCCAGTCACATGAGGCAGTTAAAATATTGTGAGAAATTAAAAGGTATCACTGATTGGTCAGGAGTTGAGAATGCTTTTAAAACATATATATTTTTGCCAAAACCAAAAGTGGCAAGCCCCATCTGAGAAGAGGTATTCCCCTCGCTCAGGATGGAACCCCTCTTGTGAGATGGCACTTGTTGGGGTGCCGCTTGCCTCAGCTGCTCCAAGAACAGAGAAGGGGTGTGGTTTGCTTCAGAAAAAATGCTTTTCTTCATTTGCAAACATACTGAGATTAATCTATTGTAATCAGCCAAGATTTGGCTGTCCAAGGTATTAACCTGTTGCCAAGTCAAGACAGAGTTCATCATCTGATCAGTTTTTGATTCAGAGAGAAGGCAATACACAGACACAGTGACCAAGGCAAATTCTTGGGGTCCTATTCAAAATCAGTGCTGTGTTCAGAACCATGAGGACTAGAATCTCTATTTTTAGGGGAAGAGACATCGCTCAGTGGCAGAGCAGCTGCCTTGCATGCAGAAGGCCCCAGGTTCATCCCCAGCAGCATCTCCAGGTAGGGCTCCAGGGGAGTCCCTCTGTCTGAAACCCTGCGGTGGCTCTGCCAGTCAGGGTGGACAGTAACAACCAATGGCCTGACTTGGCAGAAGGATGTTCCCATATTGTTTGTGATGCATCCTGGTTAGACTGTTCCCCCCCCCTTTTTAAAAAAGACTGCAAAGGAAGATCAACAGAAGGGATTAAGCATCCCTCAACAGTCCATTAATTTCCAATACTGGATCTCATACATAAGCTAACGACCTCCTAAATGCGACTAATGAGAAGGAGAGGGACGACAAGGCAAGGTTTCCCCCGTGCCCCCACCTCAACAGGCTGGGAGTTAAGTGGGGCAGGGAAGAGAGATAACCAGCGTTTGAACACCTCAGGGAAGATTTGTATTTTCATGGCTGAGTGGTGCAGAGCACCTGCTTGGGATGTTGAAGGTCCCACGTCCCATCCCCGACAGGATCCCCAGGCAGGAATGGGAAAGGACCCTGCCTGAAACTCTGAGAGCCAATGCAAGTCATTGTAGAATTATTATTATTATTATTATTATTATTATTATTATTATTATTATTATTATTATTATTATTATTATTATTATTATTATATCCTGTTGGGATAAGCAAGCTTGCATGCTTTTGATAGGGAGATGCCCCTTCTAGTCAGAATTTGGGAACACCTCTATGCTTGTTTACAGTGATGTAACTTCCTATTGATAGGTGTTATTTCCCTTCTTCTCTTCCTCTTTTTTGTTAAGAGATGCTGTATCTCTTATTAGCACAATTCACCATCAAGCCGCAGGAGAGAGACGCCTCCACAGGTTTCTCTCCCAGATGATCCCAATCATGGACTAAATTGACTACCTACTTCTGTCTTTTTCTCTGCAAACTAGATCCTATGTTTCCTGAATGTATTAAAGGTTGTGAGTAAACATTCTTAATTCCTTTTACCAAAGTAAACTGTCTCTGTTGTTTTCATTCAGCTACTCTGTATGAGGGGAAGGTGGGCTGGTTAATTCTCATTCCGCTTTGCAAAATATATACTCTGCTAAGAAGTAGAACTACTGAACTGTTTCTGTTTCATTTTAAACCAAATATATCCCACCCTTCCTCCTAAAGGGAGCCCAGGGCAGAAGCAAATGATGAAGCACCAAAACTATCCTAAGAACAAAACGACTTTGAAAAAACTCAAAAATAAAACATTTTAAAAACAAAACATCTTTTAAAAAATCTTTAAAAACAATTCCAACACAGATATGGACTGGGAATAAAGGTCTTTACTTACAAAGCTTGTTGAAAATAGAAGGTCTTCACCAGGTGCCAAAAAGGCAACAGTGATGATGCCTGTCTAATATTTAAGAGGGAATTCCAAAATTTCGGTGCCACCACATGAAAGGCCCACTTCTTATGTTGTGCGGAATGGACCTCCTGATAAGGTGATATCTGCAGGAGGCCCTGTTTCCACAGAGCTACTGCCTCCCCCCCCCCAAAGTAAGATTAAAATTCTTGGATTTTCAATCCGTAGAAGGCGGGGGGGGGTTGTTGCTTGCAGAATAAAGAAATTCAACATTCAGCAGGCAGAGAAAAAGTGTGTGTCTGTGTGGGGGGGGTTGCAATGGATGATACCTTGTGCAAAGTGCCAATCAGCACCTCGTGTTATTGTGACATCAGGTGATTGACAGCTAGGTGGGTGACCCCACCTATCTGTCCAATGCGGCCTGCAGGGGGTGAGGGAGACCCACTGGCTAGATCCAGTTCCCCGCCCCTGCAATAGGCCTTTGGTCTGATTCATCAGGGCTGGGGATGGGCGAATCTGTCAGTTTTGGCTTTTCTCTGCATTTTCCCAATCTTCAGTTCAGATCTTCATGTTTCAACGTCCGTTTGCAATTTGGTTTTTTAATCCTCATGTATTTTTTAAAAGTGCAAATTTCTCCAAATGTGTTTTTGAATGCAATTCCCCCCCCAAAAAATACACATTTCTGCACAGCAATTTTCACTATTATAATGCATTTTTGTATGTCATTTTCACCATTATATGTGTCTGTGTGCACATGGTACCCAGCGCATGCATTTCTGTGCACGTGACTTGGCTGGAGAACTGCAGTGCCAAATTTGGAGCGCTGGAATTTCGAAGGATGGCTACGTTTGGGCTGACAAATGGTTCCAGAAAGCCTGAATTCAGAAAGTTTGCAGTTCAGTGCCAACTGAATCGAATTTCTTCTTCCAGCCCTGTTGATCCTGAAGCAGCAGCATCTGGGGCAGGAGGATGAATGGAGGGAGGCGCGGAATATGGGGCTGCTGCTTTGTATGCTGGCTTGGAGCCTGCTAGGCTCTGAGAGTACATGCCTAACCCCTCGCAAGGGAAAGCTGCAGCCAAGATACCAGTTTGTCAAACATTCCCATTGAGTGGTGCATCACACCACAGCCCACGTACAGCTCCAGAGAGGGCTGGAAGTGATGCCATCCTGCAAAGTTGGGAGTGGTGAACCTCAGGCCTGAGGGCCAAATGCGGATCTCCAGGCCTCTATGTCTGGCCCTCGGGACTCTCCCCAGGCCATGCCTTTCACTGGCGCTCACTGGAGACTGGTCCATTAGGGTGGCTAGGGCAATGCTCTGCCAACCTCAGCCTGCCCTTGTAGAACTCAGTGGAGAGGAGGAGGGAGAGGAGGAGGGAGAGGAGGAGGGAGAGGAGGCAAAATCCGGCCTCCCCTTGCATCCTCCGACAAGCGTGCACCATCAGCGTGCACCATTTACGAGCATATCATGCAGCACCCAGTGAAGGTGCCAGCTTCCTAGTCAAGCTCTGCAACTGCATCTTTCAGAAGCAGCTCTGTTTGCCGACTTGGCAAGGGAGGCTGCTCCTCTCTGCTCCCAGGCACCTGCTGATTTCTGCAGATTAAGGCACCACAGCAGGCCAGGCTGGGTTTTAACCTAGTCAGCTGGCAACCCTGATAGCACCAGTCATTAAGGGAGGGCTAGCCAAAACCATTCTCCTCCACCCTGTATCTTTTGAGGGCTTTAATATTTTTAACAGATAAAAGTATTTTGGGGTGGAGGGGCTGCCAAAGGCAGAAACATTCCTCCTGCCATCAAAAGTAGAGGAAGGTCTCTCTTTCTTGGTCTCCCAGCACTCTGAGCACATGCAGAGTGCCTCGCCGCCCCTGCACAGCCATGGCTGTCTTTTTGCTTCTAAGCAGCAGGTCTTGAATGCTACCATTTTTCACCTTCTTCTAAAGGAATTAAGTGTCAGCTGAATGCCTGGTTGCTTTTACCCAAAGAGCAATTATCCTGAAGGCCCCCCCAGTGGTTTTAAGAACCTTTCTCAGCTTGGGTCTGGCTTGGGGCCAAAGCATTGCTGAGATCCCAGGCAGGGACAGGAGGGAGGGGGTTCAAAAGACTGCAGGAGTTATTTCTCTGTTGCTGTTTCTGGCTGAAGGTCGAAAGATGAATTATGCATGGCCCAGCCTTAAACGCCTTCCTTCCTTTTATCAGGCCCAAATCATTCCCCCCACAAAACAAAATCCAGGCTGGGAGTTTAAAAATTCTCTGTGTGCGTGTGCGTTGTAATGTTTGGGAACTTATTCAGAAGGGCCGTAGCTCAGTGCCAGAGCACCTGCCTTGCATGCAGAAGGTCCCAAGTTCATTCTCCGGCAGCATCTCCAGGTAGGGCTGAGAGAGACTGAAACTCTAAAGAGCCACTGCCAGTCAGTGTGGACAATACTGAACTAGATGTACCAGGATCTGACTTGGTATAAAACCACTTCCATGTTCCTTTGTCTGATGACGAGTGTCACAGCTCAGGGGCAGAGCACCTGCCTTGCATGCAGAAAGTCCCAGGTTCAATCCCTAACGGCAGCATCTCTAGGCAGGGCTGGGAGAGAATCCCACCTGAAACCCTGGAGAGTTCCTGCCAGCCAGTGTTGACAATACTGAGCTAGATGGTCTGAATAACACACGTTATTCCTACGTTCAAACTCCAACCCTAGTGTCTGTATTTTTTAAAAAAGACAGAGACATAATTGACATGGGGGGAAATGAAGCTGGATAAGCAGAGGGGTGCAAAAAATGAAAAAAGAGAGGGTGCAGATTTGCATTTTTTTTTAAATTGCAGGACTCCAATACAAGGAGACACAGGCCCGGTAACCAGTGTGAGTCACTCAGTGTGCCACCCAGGTGCTGGATGTGGGTATTCCCCACTAATCCTATCAGAGGGGGCCCACTGGCATTAACAGACATGACTAACTGAGGTTCATTCCTTGCAACGGGCCTGCTCTGAGGAGGTGGAACCTAGCTAGATACAACCCGGTGGGCAAGCAACTTTAGCCCCCTCCCTTCGGGCCGGCTTCTCTCCCTCGCTTTCTTGTCAAATTGGACGTGGGCCAGAAAACCTTTCAAACAGAGGACTGTCAAGTGGGCCACTTGGACAGCCTACCTCAGTCCACCACCCCAGTTCATTTCAGCTCCAGTGCAGGGGGGGGGGGAGAAGCAAGCGAGAGATTTGGAGTTAAATGTTGGGTTTGTCTTAAGGAAGACGAAAGACTTCAATCTCGTGGCGGCAAAAGCCGCACTTGTTAGCAGGTATGACTGATAGCTGTGGTCCTTGCCTGACACCAATTTATCTCCTCCTGTTCACTTTTTCTATCAACTGGAGCTGTCCCGGACGGTTCTCTAAAGTTTTCCCGGGCTCCCCAAGGACTCGGGGCAGTAACCTTGCTCAGACGGTTCGGCAAGGCCCTGGAGAAAACAACATACAGTCCCAGGGCTTGACCCCAATTCGAGAGAGCAGGCCTGCAATCACGGCATGCATCGCACAACTGTCCTCTCCCCCCCCCCCCGGCAGCTCAGCTCACTTGGTTGAGTCGTCCAGAGTGATCTGTGTGTTCTTTTCTCCAAGTGGCCTGCAGGGTCTGGGGTGGAGGGCACAAAGAGTGACTGACAGTTGATTGCTCTTAGCATCTTTCAGACTGCCAGCTGCATGTTCTTTCTCTCTCACACACACACACTTTGGTGAGCATCTCAAAAACAGAGAGCAATGCCTCGCTTATCAAGAGACAATGGCTGTGGTGGCCGGTGCCCACTGGGCCTGGTGGGGCGGACGGCAGAGAGCCCAGCAGCAGGCAGAACCAGAGCCAATGGCAGGTGGAGCCAACTCATTCTAGTCCGCCCCCTCCAGCCTCTTCCTCCTCCCTGCTGAGTTCTACAAAGGCAACACTGAGGCTTTGGAGGAGGGAGTGCACACGCAATACCACCCCTTGGTCTGGTTGGAAGTAAGGAGAAAGCGGCCACTGGTTTGGGGCATGCCAAGGTGGGTAGGGCAGCGCGCCACCTGCCCTCATGGACCAGCCTCCTCTGGACAATGGGTTGTTATGCAACAGAGTCCTACTCAGAGGAGACTTATTGAAAGCAATGGACCTAAGTCACGCATAGAATCCTAGAATCGTAGAGTTGGATGGGGCCTCTAAGGCCATTGAGTCCAACCCCCTGGCTCAATGCAGGGCTCCATCTTAAAGCATCCCCTACAGGTGGCTGTCCAGTAACCTGGATGGGTCTACTCTGAGTAGGATTAGCATTGGATACAACCCAGTGTCCTAACCAAAGCTCAAAGAGCACCTGCTTTGCGTGCAAAAGTCTACAAGTTCCATCCCTGGCATCTCCAGGTTGGGAAGAGGCTGTCTCTCTGCCTTGGAAGGTCAGTGGAGACCAGGGACAGAGAACCTCCAGGCCAAGAGCCAAGCGTGGCCCTCTAGGCTTCTCTGGCTGGTCCTCAAGAGCACGTCTCTCACGAACCTCACTCTGCACCCTCCTGGGGTGCTTTTGCCTGGAAGGAATTTATTCTTGAATGATGAGGATGTCTGTTCCTTGCCTAGATGGAGAGTGGCATGCATGCGTTGGAAAACTGACTCTGGTGTGGCTGGAATGCAGCCTAGTGAACAAAATGTAAGAGTCACATGTGTGGCTCCACCCACTTTTGTCTCTGGCTCCGCCCAGCACTGGCATGCGGCTCCCAAAAGTTTGTCCCTTCTGGGCAACCTTCTGGTGGTGGGTGGGTGGGGCCAGTGGCAAAAAGTGGGTGGAGCAATGCATGCAAATTTTGCCTTTGTCAGGTAGGCTAGTCTCCTCCATCCAGGGGCATTATTAT